>NC_043973.1:18608674-18973674 GCF_902148855.1 Sphaeramia orbicularis | reverse complement strand
GTCTGGTAAGTCAGGATGATAACATTGCAGAAGTTGATAAAATGAATTAGTGAATTTTCGGACACATCTGTGACAGACACATCCGCTAAATAAAAGTAGTCGAAGAACGTGGGCTTTTCGCTTCACTGTATTTTATTTTTTTTATATACAATTATTTTTTGGCATCATTTTCATCCATCTTACTTACACTGACTGAAAAAAGCTGACTTTTCTGAGCTATAAAACTAGAAACAACATCATTTATTTTCATTTTGTTGAGATTAAGAAACATATATAAGGAATTATGTTGGATGCGTTAAAAAGACAGATTCTAGACATGTATTAAGAGAGAAAAAAAAAACCAAACATATACAAAATAAGCAATCGGAAAAATGTAAGCTTCTAATGCATATCCTTTTAGCAATACATCCTATTTTAGCACGAGGACAACATTAAAATAACCTACAAAAACTAAAAATAAACCATAAATTACACCCATATTCATCACTCCTGTGTTTCATCCATTTTCATGTTTTTTTTTCTTTAAATTATTTCATAAAATGTTTTAACTTTTACCTATTCTATTCATTTAATTTGATGATGGAACAATATATAAATTGCCTTCATCATAAAACTATTCTAAATACTATTTCTTCTAACTTCTATAAAGTATTTCCCTGTATGCATGCACTTCGCTGAGTCTAATCTTAGAGCTACAAGAGCGAGTGGGTTAATACTTGACTGGAGTCACACAGAATATATTCACCACACATATAGTGCTCAGAGGCATTTTGGATTTGGATTAAAGTGTCCAAATTGCATATATTAATATTCTTGGCAGGAACCGATGTTTTCTTACCAGATGAAGCTCATCTCCTTCCACCCAGTGGGTCCATCCTCTGCCTTCAATCTCTCCCTTCTGCACACACACCAGCTTGTCTCCTTCCCATGTAATGGTAGTCTGAGGTCAAAGGTCGAGATAGACTTTGCGTGATTAAAAATGCAAGATGGTTTCAGTAACAGAGTGGATGGTTGTTTCTTCTACTTAAAAATAATTATTCCGATACGATCAGCACATACAAACACATGTGACCCTCTCTCCCCGTGCCTCCAAACAGCTTATAGCTTATCTATAATCAGCCTCAGCTCACAAAAAAGGTTTTTTTTTCTCCAGGCGGACTGGAGATAATCTTTGATCCTGTTCAGAATTCAGTGGCTCAATCTGATTAAATAAATTTGAGTGTTGATTTATTTCACTGAAAAACAGTTGTTCTCTTCCAACATTCAACAGCGGCCTTCAAAACCATCTCACAGGCCAATGATAAGTTTTTTTTTTTAAAAGTTCTGTATATCACTACCATACCATATGCTCATTACAGTCAGGAAAGTTTGATTTGAACTCATTGGAGCAGCAACGTATAAGTGCTTCCATAGCTGTCAAATCTTAAATAAACAAACTTTTGAACAAAGAAAATATGATCAAATACTTAAACTAAAAAGTAAAATTCTACACAACACTGCACCTCCTCCACCTCAAGCCTTCATCACACAAATAAACAGAGGAACTATAAAAGGAAACTATCATTCTTAGAGGAGGAAATGATTTTAGCCATTTTTCTTTTTCAATAACAGCATCCAAAGACTGGAATTTGCACCCACTACCCACTGGAGAAATAAACCTCTACCGATCTTTTATTTATCAGCTGAAAATGTGGCTCATAAACATCCAAATGTGTGAGCATAGCTGTACCTGCCTCTTTTTTTATTCACTGATATAGCACTAGAGTGGTTATATATAGTACAGATGGGTCCTTATTACTTTGTGCGTCATTTTAATGTTTTTTTTTTTTTTTTTTTTTTTTTTTAACTATTTGTGATATTTTCTTTCTTTTCTACATTGTTTTTATGCTGCATTTTAACATTTGGCCAGGGACAACAAATGGAAATTAGCCCTTTCTTATATTTTTGTTAATAAATAAGCGCTGTATGTCAAATTAAGCAATAAATCCAAATACATGGTTGGAATAAAATGTTTTCACATCTTCTCATGAGTTGAACTCACAGACAAAGGTGATTACTGATGTGTATAAATAGGAATAAAAAACAAAAATGTGTCTGAAAATAAAATTATTCCAACTTTATGGACACTCGTGTGGTTTATTATGCTCCTAACGCTGCAGTGCATCATGTAGATCATATTGTCCAGTGGTGTCAAACTCATTTTCTTCTGGGGGCTACATTCAGCCCAATTTAATCTGAAGTGGGCTGGACCAGTAAAATAATGACTTAATAATCTATAAATAATGACAAATCCAAGTTTTTCTTTTTGTTTTAGTGCTAAAAAACCCAATTAAATGATGAAAATATTTACATTTTACAAAAAAGATGTGAATAACCTGAAAAAAACAGAAATTTCATTTGAAAAATTAGTGCAATTTTAACAATATTATGCCTCGACTTATTATTTATAAATGTGCATTTACACATAATGTTACATAAACATTTGGTAACAGGCAGAATATTGTTAAAATTTTGGAGTTTGGAACTAAAATTTGAACAATTTCTACAATATTCCATCTCTTATTATTATTAACACAACTACAGCTCACAGTGGATCTATAAATGCACAAAACATTTAGTAACAGGCAGAATATTGTTAAAATTGCACATTTCGGGTTGTTCACCTTCGTTTTTATTCATGTATTTATTTACATTTTATTGTGAAAGAAAAGTTTCGTAAATGTAAATATTTTCACAGTGTAATGTTATCTTTTTCACTTAAATTTTTTCCACATAATTTTTCACAAAGGAAATTTGTCGTTGTCATTATTTATGGGTTATTATGTTGTTATTTTTGCTGTAGATCACTTTGGTGTGTATGTGGAACCTGAACCAAAATGATTTGGACAACCTTGACTGTTCAGGTTCATTTTTGCACTTTCATCCCGTGGGCCAGAATGGAACCTTTGGCTGGCCAGATTTGGCCCCCGGACCACATGTTTGACACCTGTGGTTTGTCATTTATACATGTACGTTATAACTTACAGATCACAGTGGATCTACAAATACACAAAACATTTAGCAACAGGTGGAATATTGTTAAAATTGCACTTACTTCTCTTCAGACATTTCAGGTTCATATTTGTTCAGGTTATGCAGATATTTTTGCAATATTATACTTTGTAAATGTAAATGTTTTCATGTATTTACTCTAAAACTAAAAAGTTGGAGTTGTGACCATTTATAGGTTATTATGACCCATCTGAGATTGAATCGGTCTGAATGTGGAACCTGAAGTAAAATGACTGTTAACATCTTAGTGTATTTTTTATATTTCACAAATTCATCCCAGGGGCCGGATTGAACCCTTTGGCGGCCGGATTTGGCCCCTGGGCCACATGTTTGAGACCTATGATGTAGATCATATAGTCCCAGGCCCACTCATCCACTCACCATGCATTTCCTGTCATCCACTCCAGACAGGTCCTCCTCAAACTCTTTGCCCACATAGAAGTCCATGTTGTAGTTTTTGAAGGTGCTGAGGGTCTTGATGATTATGTGGTCTCCATCGTGGGCGATGTCCTTGTCGGGCTTCAGTAAAGTGGCGATTTTCCTGATGGCAACGTTTACATCTAAGACAGATGGAAACACAAGTGGGATAATGGAAAGAAAACAGAAGAAAGCAGACTGATGAAAGGAACCTCAAACTGGAACATTTTTTTTGAATTCATTTGGAATATAGTAACAGTCTGGAACACGTGACAAAAGGCAATGGAATAAAAATAAAACAAGTAGAAATAAACTGAAATTAAAAGAAATAACTGGAAATAAACGGAAATAAAAATAACTGGAAATAAACGGAAATAAAAATAACTGGAAATAAACTGAAATAAAAAAACTGGAAATAAACTGAAATAAGAAAATAACTGGAAATAAACTGAAATAAAAAAAAATAACTGGAAATAAACTGAAATAAAAAAAAACTGGAAATAAACTGAAATAAAAATAACTGGAAATAAACTGAAATAAAAAAACTGGAAATAAACTGAAATAAGAAAATAACTGGAAATAAACTGAAATAAAAAAAAATAACTGGAAATAAACTGAAATTAAAAAAAAAACTGGAAATAAACGGAAATAAAAAAATAACTGGAAATAAACTGAAATAAAAACTGGCATTAAATGTGAATATGAAAATGTGATAATATTAGATGTGCTGAAAACAATCCCACTCCACTGGTGTAAAATCGGATCACAAATCAAATCACCACTTGTTCAAAACTCACCCAGGGCCTTCAGATACTCCTCGAAGTTATCATTGGAAATCATTTTCCAATATCCGTTCAGATCCACCGGCATGTTGGCTGTGTTTTTCCCCGTGGGTTTGGTTACTTCCACTGAACCTGGAGCTGGATCCGCTGTGGGTGACTACCTCTGGAGGAGTGCCGGACCTGCTGTCAAAACCCCCAATTTCAATCCAACTCACTTTAATCCGATTATTCATTTTTTATGGAAATTATCGCTCGCACCTCCCATTCCCCTCCCACGGCACCATCCACGTAACCTCTCAATCCTTGCATGTTTCAGGGCACAAACACGGGATGCACACATGCCCCAGTGTGCAGAATGTACAGCAGCCTTGTGTGCATTATCTGGCAGAATGCTTACTCCGCCTATATGGGATTAGGGTGAATACACTAACTTTATTATGAACATACTAGTCACAAATATCTAATTCCACGTGTGTGAGCTTTGCAGTGCACTGTAAAAAATGACTGTAGAATTAACAGCAAAAAGTTGTAACATTGCAACATAAAAAAACTGAAAGATTGTTAACGATTAAATCAAATATAGCTGTAGTTCTTACAGGAAGAGTATGTGAACAAAACCAGATTTATATGTATTTCTATTGTTTTTAGAAAATAAAACTGTAAATTGAAAAACAATGTATGTGGTGCTGTTTGAATTGTAAGACCGTACTGTTGAAATAACAGCGTATTTGCTTTTTTTATTTTTATTTTTTTTTAAACTTTATTTCTAGAACTTTTCAACATTTATAGAACTTCTCATTTCACAAGTATGACATTTATAATTTCAAGCAGTGTATTCATAATACAAAGACTGACACTGGACATGATAAACAGACAGAACCCAAGGGGAAAAAACAAAACAAAACAAAAAAAGGCAATACAAACAAGACAGGCGTAAAGACAGTCAAGACAGTGCATTCTGGTACCGTTAAAGGAGGAAAATAAATAAATAAATAAATAAAACAGGTCAATAACAATTTATAAACACTTAAAATGTTTTTAAAGTTCCAAGCCAAGCGCCATATTCACGCAGTGTAAAAGAGGCTCCCATATTTTGTCAAATTTATTGATAGAGTTATTTAGGTGGCACCTAATTTTTATTAACTTTATATTAAGCATGATGTTTCTAATCCATTGATTGTGTGTTGGAGGTGATGAGTCCTACCATTTGAAGAGAATAGTACGCCTAGCTAGTGAAGATGCAAAGGCCACAACTTTTTGTAGGTTAGCTGAAGGACCTGAGTCATCTGTGCATGAAATGAGACCAAAAATAGCAGTAAGGGGAGATGGCTGAATATGGCACCCATAAGCCTTGGAAATGAAATCAAAAAAAGAGTTCCAGAAGGGGAGCTTTTTTTTTTGTTTTTTTTAAATAAAAAAGTTATAAAAAAGTAAACATTTAACAATTTGACATTTTAAATTTGTAAATTAATGGGTTGGTAGAGTTGGTAGAGCGGCTCGTCCAGCAACCAAAGGGTTGGTGGTTCAAATCCTGGCTCTGACTGTCCATATGTTAAAGTGTCCGTGGAAGACACTGAACCCTAAATTGCTCCCAGTTGGACCTAATGGTTTTGGAAAGTGCTTTGGACACCATGAAGGTGTAGAAAATGTGCTAAATAAGTGCAGTCCATTTACCATAGAAATCCAATGTTAAACATACATGTTTAAAATGTTAAATCTACATGTTACTTTGTTAATATGTTTACAGTTGGATGTGTTTTTTACAGTATTGTTCTGGAAACCACAGCTGCCAGTTTTTTTCCGTAAAAACAACAGGATTTTTTTTACAGTGTGCTTGAGGCTTTGTTGTTTAACTGGAGGCTTAGTTTAATGAACTTTATATCAGATGTAAACTCATGATGCATGACCAATATTCAGTCTGATGGAATAAAAATCACTTAAAACACCAATCAGCCTGTGAATGTGTCTGAATGGAGCATATAATGTAGATAAAACCCTCAGCACAAAAGCAGAATCACCTGAGCTTAAAATAATCTAACAGTGACAATTAAATGTTCTACAATAGGCCTGTCACACCTTTTGTCTGCCTAAATAACTCAATTAATTAGATAATCTTCCTTTTGGCCCAGCTACACAAATCCTCGCTGACTGGAACTCAGACAAAAACACACACACACACACACACACACACACACACGTACTGTGTTTCAGTGGATGCCAGTCAGTATCAGTAGCACACTGATGCTTTCAGCCATTGGCCTCAGAGAGAAAACACCTCCTGTAGCTGAGCAACTGTCAGGATTACTATAAAGCCTTTGGAGGGAAAAAATAAATAGGCCTTGCAGAGACGGTGCATGGATAATAATGGAAGAACTGGATGGATCCAGAATGCTGTTGTTCAGAAGCTGCCGCTGATTTACATGAGAAATTAGAAAAAGAAGTCCTGGAATTGTATTCTAAAACACAACTGCAAACACATCTACACATTTGAAGGAGTGACAGGTGCACTGCACAAACTCCTGCTCCTGCTTCGCCTATTGTTGCTGAAGTTTAGTAATCATTTCAGTCTGCAGCATGGTGTGCCAGAGATTTAGTGGGTTTTTTCTCCTTTTACAACCACACAACTACACAAAAAAAAGGTCAAACACAGGTATTCCAAATATACAGTGTTTTATTTTCATCAATCACTCCTTGTAATGATGGACAATGTGAAAAACTACATGAAAAAACACCATTAGACAAGTACTATGGCTCCAAGATGAGGCTCACAGTTAAAAATACTGCATGTATTTTATTCAAATGACAGCACAACACCGTAGATGCTTCCAACTGAAAGCAGGTGATGCCTGAAAAACACATCAACAACAAACATGTATTTCTTAGCGGACTTTACATTGTTAAGGTTGTGCAAATCCTCTTCCACACTGCAGTCCAGTGGAAGTAAACAGAGTTCTGAATCCCTGAAGAGAAGCACTGATGCGTGAGTAAATTCACAGTCGACGAGCTCCAGTGTTCAGCTCAAAGCCACAGCGGTCTGTCCATCAGTCAGTCATCCAGACTGTTCACTGGCTTTTGTGCCTGTTTAGCGAGCGGTCTCAGCACCGTGCCCTTATTTCTCCTCTCGCTGTCCTCTGTGTACAGATTGTGCTGGTGGATGTATTCTATGACTGAGTCTGGGATCAGGTATTTCACACTCGCCCCCCGTCTCAGAGCCCGGCGGACCTCTGTGGCGCTCGTCTCGTTCCTGACCCATTCCCTTACAAGAAATATGTTTTGTTGATGGCGTGACAGAGTGTCTGACTCATGCACGGCCAGCTCTGGCTGCAAACCTCCTCGACTGACGCACACAAGGCCAAAGCGGCCGGCCACCTCCTCCACATGCTCGTCCAGCCACAGGCCTGGGGTCTTGAAGGTGTCGAGGAAATCAGCTCCACACAGGAGCTTCAATTGGGGAGACGGACCTGAGGAAAAACACAGAATTAGATACTGGACGGTCAGACGTGATCAATTTATACACATAATAATGGTATATATTTAACCCCTTGTAGATTATTGTTGCAAATTCACCTCAGTATTCCACTGTTTGCTAAATAACACTCTTTGTGGATAGGGATGTAACGATTACCTGTATAACAATAAACCGCGGTAAAACTGCAGACGGTTAGTATTACCGTTTAAATTCTTATTATCATGATAACCGTGTTTGATTACCGCACTTTTCCGGAGAAAACGCCTCTGTAAAGATCTGCTTTTATGTCAAATATTTGAGTATAGTTTTAATTTATTACAATTTTAATTGTATATACCTAATATTTCGAACCAATATTCACTTCTAAAGTCTTTGAAAAGGTTCGTTAAGCATCTTTGTGTTATTTATGCAATAAATTATAGACATTTTTCAAATTGGATTTTTTTTTGTGTGTGTGTTTTCTGGCCTTTTGTGTTTTTATCGTAGATTAAAGTGAAAAAAAAAAATAGACATATGATATAGATGAAGTTGTGCTGAAAAAAAAGATACCGAACATGGGTATAGTAAACATTTGTTTATATAGTATATAAAGGCAAAATGAAAAGTACTGAAAAATGGCCAAAATAGGCTCAGACCACTAAGGGTTAATATTTGAATGTTTCTGCCAACAGAAGGTATTTTGTGTCTATTATTTTATTTTATTTATTTATTTATTTATTTTTCCAAAATACAACTTGGTTAAATCAGTTCAGTGTGTGTATTAGTACTTTTTGAACATTTTGAGCACAATTTCAACAATACCACGATAATAATAATAACCGTGATAATTTTGGTCACAATAACCGTGATATGAAATTTTCAAATCGTTACATCCCTATTTGTGAATGTACCTGTTATCTATAATCCCTGACAATCATGGGTGATTTTCAACACCCTGTTTCTATAACCGTATTATTAATTTCATGACACTCTACTTATTTTTGGATAATTTTTGCTTTGTTTGGAATAACTGATCAAAAGTAGCAATGGTAAAATAATCTACATACCTGAAACGTGAAAATTTGTTAAATTACTATGATGCCAATCATGCCTAATGTCACTAATGTGCATCATAGCTAAGTCTTGTATGTGCTTTAGTCAAATCTCCACCTAATTACAATGTCTACTTAATTAAGCATGTGTTTGACAGCAACAACACAAATAATGTATTTTTTTTTTATATAACTGTAGATACATTCAGGCAGTAAGGGGTTAATACTGTAACTTTAGGGACAGTTTATGATCATTTTCATTTCATTTCCTTTTATTTGTTTATTTTGAGCATTTACAGAATACATGCAAATTCAAAATTCCAAAATCATTCATCTACACTTGAAAAGGAGTGGGAAGAAGAAAAACTTATTTAATCCCACCCCCATTCTCATCATCAAATAACTTAACATAATAACATTTTAAATACTCACTCCTGTCCTTAGACTTCAAGCCAGAACAATGAACAAAATAGGCCTATACCAAATTAGAATAGTCATTTGACAGTATTAACATTATATAAACAAAATGTGTGTGGAAAACTAGAAACAAAGAACATTCCTGGTGGTGTTACCATGGATAACAGTTAACCATCAACTTAAATTATAACAATTACATACCAACAATGGTGAGAAAAAAACTACAATACCACTAATGATAAAGGACAGCACATACCAACAATGGTAAGATGATCAACTGAGCAACTGATGAATCAGAGCAATTATTGGCAACTTTGAGAACATCTGGATTGATCACCAATTATTTAATTTCAGCTATTATAATATCAAATTATTCTTAAGGTAGAATGCTGAACAGATGTACTTAAGTAGAGACAGTGTAGACACAATAGTGTTGCATATATTATCTTTGTATTTTATCAGATAAAAACACACGATATCAGCAACGTATAAGCCATCAGTTGCTGTGTTCTCTAAATAATTCCCACTGAGCATTGAAAAATCCATACCAGTCGAATGCTATTTATGATGCCTGTCGATCATAATATGTCATTTCTGCTGCTGCTTCAATCAAAACAATCATAAAAGACAGTGGGATCATGGGAGTTGTTATTTCCACCACCACTACGCATAGAAATCTAGGCAGAAATCCTGTTTATACATGAGGTAATCTATTAAAGATTCATTTAACGTGGTTGTAAGTCAATGTGAACCTTATTAAAAATATCTGACAAGAAATAAATACACAAGTCAACAAAGTACATAACAGGCTGAGGTGTTTTTTTTAGATGTTTTCATCTGTGCATTTTATATTACAGCTTCAAAAATGGTTCAAAATGAACAGAGCCACACACCCTGCTCTTCTAAAGGTATTCAGTATTCAGTCACATATACAGCTCTAGGTTGTCTGCTCACTGGCTCGTCCACAATTAAGCTAAAAACATGGGAATCCAATAATAATACACACTGCCTACATGTCTGAACACCATCCTCAGAAGGGGGGCGCACACTAATGAAAAACCTGAAGGCATCAGTGATGTGAATAGCAATGAAATGAAAAACTAAGTCAGGAAAAAAACAGACAGTGAATAAAACTGACTTACTAGTTGCAGACATCGTACAATTTAGATATTTATGATGCTACGGGCACTAGCAAATCGTACCTCCATTTCCACTTCAACTTTGTATTTTAAGACCTAAACTGAACAGCACTTGTGTTTTCAATAATAAATTAGGTGAAATATGCGAGTTTATTTGCAAGCATGTACCTCTTTATCGATAAAGAATCTAGTTTTCTGTATATTTATGATAATCTTTCTTAAGGCCCGAACTCACATTGCTATAACTTGTTTTTTTTGTTAAATCATAGACGATCTGTGAAAACATTTATGAATAAAGATCAGTCAGGTTGCTTTTATACAACAGCCTCTCGCTCAGGGTATGATTTTTTCCATCCTTTGAGCACTTAGACACACTCAGCATACCAAGCCTTAAAAGAATTAAAACAATCACTAATACTCTTTGCCTGCTATTAGTGGGCGCCGCTGGCCTTCTAACATGCACATGTTAAGCACAGGCACATTATGTGGGATTGATGCAAATCCTTAACCCCAACTCTGTTCGAGGGCCTGTTCAAGTGACACTTTAATGTTAATGGAATTATGCGTTTATTCTCTAATCTTGTTAAAAATGTTCAGTTTTATGTGTTTTCTAGCAGCTGGGTTTCCTCAAAACCACCAAAATGAGATGGATGTCAGGTCCACTGCCTAAAGTAAGGCCAAAAAGGTGCTGGGTCAAATGCTTTCTGGGCTGATACCAGGATCCAAAGTGTAAGCGGGTCTTACTTGAGATGAAAGTGGTGTTTCCATTGGAGTCCATGAGTGTTCCTGTAGTTTTCTTATACTTCTGTAGAATCTGTCCATAATGATACCTGCAGAACAGAAGGTATGAAATAAATAAAGAAAAAGAAACAGAGAGAGATTCCTTAATTTCTACATATGGCAACACAATTTTGTAAGCTCTGAGCTTTTATCATATTTTTATCATTTAGCGTTGACTGCTTACACAGTATGTCATGGATGAAGATATTATGCCAAAACACATAATTTACCTGCCACTAAGGACAGGGATCCTAAATACCATCTAAAATATGAATGAAAACCTCCACTGTTTTGAAGTAAAGCCTCTTAAACATGTTCCAGTAGATTTGCGTGTGAGTGTGTTGCAGTGACTCGACTGTGGCGTGGTGTGTTCACAGCCTCGGGACAACAGGCCACTTCATGCCCTGATCAGCACCCTTATTGCGCAAACACGGCTTAGACCTGTCCAACTCAGAGGGGTCTCTAAGAAGGGGATTTGTAGCAAAAGGGGTGCGGGGAAGATGTAAAAATTGAATGATTAAGTGGGAGAAGCTGTCCTCGGTGCACACGCAACATACCACATACGTCTAACAACAGTATGTGAGGTACAGTATCAATGTAATGGCAAGTCGTAATGTAAAGACGGCAACACTAACACCAGGGTAATTATAGTTAATGACACATATGACTAAAACTAGCAGTGAAAAATTTTTTATTAACTGAAACAGGAGGAAAAACAAAAACTAAAAAAAAAAAACTATAACAAAATAGAAGTGCAGGCCAAACATGCTTAATGAATACCTGATCACCCATTCCTTTAACCCAGTGTTTTTCAACCTTGGGGTCGGGACCCCACGTGGGGTCGCCTGGAATTCAAATGGGGTCACCTGAAATTTCTAGTAATTGATAAAAAATAAAAAAAAAATAAAAAACTTACTAATAAAAGAATATATGGTGAGTTGACAGAGACAATCCCAATCCATAACAGGACATGACAAACTGTGAAGCTGAAACTGAAGCACTGTGGTACTGTTTATCTTTCAAATGTTCATTGTGGTCGGTTTCAGATGCTGCAGCTCTTTCATAATTCATAATTGTTTGTTCAGTATTAATTGTCAGCCTTGTAAATCCAAGCTGGACTGACTGTACATATCCTGACCAAGGAAAATAAAATTCTCCCTTTGTGCAGTAATCTACACCTGGCTTCTCTGCCTTCGTCTATAATAATATACATTATATAGACTAATGTCATCTAAAATTAACAGTTATTTGCAACATAGTATAGCAAACTATAACATGATCAAAACATTTTAATTTTAGTAAAAAAAAAGTCTCAGTTTTGAATGTCTGGGGTCACCAGAAATTTGTGATGTTAAAATGGGGTCACGAACCAAAAAAGGTTGGGAACCACTGCTTTAACCCATGTTTCAGCTGCAAATCCAACACCTGAAAACTCACATAACTCAAATACCTTTGTCCGACACCTTGATATCTCTAACTTAAGTCTCCTCATAATGCAGTACCTCTGTGCCACCTCTCTTTAACCATATTTATTACCCAGACAGCCTTTTGCACCAACTCTTTTCCCACTGGGCCAATGAAATTAACAGCCTTGTGCCCCTGATTTCACCCCATAAAACAGTCCAGTCAGGTTTGACAGACCCCCTTAAGAGACCACAACTCATACTTGAGGCTCAGGGAGCCCAGCAACACTCTGTTACATAAGCACTTAAAGTTGGCACAAAGCAGAGTCAACAAAGACGCAGCAGAGGAGGACACATCCAACAGAACTCCTACTGCTGATGCTGTTGGAAAAGTAGAAAAGGTTAGAAATTAAAATGCATGTGTAGGTGAAATGAAGAAGGAGGGAACATAAAATGCTGGCTGTATTAGAGGATCTAAGGGGACAGGTCACTTCTCAGGCCAAGCTGAAACAAGGACTGCAACAGATTTATATGTAACCATAAAAGCCACTGAAAATATTACAGTATTACACAATTATTTTTACTGTTATTATAAATGTCAATGACATGGTTTTCTCTAGTTTTTGGAGGTTAAGGTACTTGCAGTTGCAATCAGGGTCACGATATTTGACTAAAAATTATACACATAATTTTGACTACAACCAATACAACATGAAAAAAAGACATGCAGGTTCTAGATTTTGACTTTCACTCAGATTATTAACAAGAAAACAAGGAAAATAATATAATCTTGAGGTAAACTTGCACATTCAGGAGTGTTACAAGAAATACTAATCGCAAAATAACATAGTAAAGGAATGAAAACATGTTGAATTGTTTATTGTTACCTGAAACTTTAATCAATTTTTAATGGAAGTACAGTATGTTGAGCTACTCTCTCTTTTCAAAATAAAACCAACAGTATTAGAGGATGGCAAACCCCCCGGCCCCTACAAAAAAAAAAAAAAAGACTTGATTTTAACTTTGATTTATTTACTTACTCTACTGACAGCAGAGGAGTTGCGTATTGTCAGAAAATGGCATTTTTTAAAATCAACTATCAGCATATATACTGTATATAAAGGAGGAACCAAGGACAAAATAACAAAAAAAAACATTCACAGACATAACTGACAAACTGTAGCAAGTTTGGTAGAAAAATATGGAATATTTTACAGCTATACTCCAGACACGAAAAGATGGACAAACATAATGACCGATCTCTTCTGCTGAATTTTATGCCAGGAGGATAAAAATAGTTGTACATGTACTGTTTGCACAAAAGAAATGAGGTTGTGTTTGTGTGCGGTGCCAGTTAATGAGTCTGACAGGAGGAGGAGAGATTCTCCATCTGGTTGCATTTCTATCTAAAACCATAGATAAGCAAATGCACACGAAGTAATTAACTTCAATTTTCACACCTCTGTGTACTGTGTAACTGGTAGACCACTGAGCTGAGGAAAGTGACCAAATACACTGAATTAATTCAATTATCAGCCACAATAACATGAATATTGCATTTCCATAAAAACATTAAGAAAGGGTCTGTGTAAATGTCAATATTTGCAGAAATCTCCTCAGTTTTGCAAAAAACTTTTTATCCCATAACAGCAACAACTCATGATTCCCATTATGTTCCTGGACAAACAACTAAATGAGGTTTTGCTTTCTGAAAATTGTGAAAAATGGCTAAATTGCAAAATTGAAATTATTCCACCTTTCTTGCTTTGATAAAATCCAGAATGCCAGTTTTTTGTTTGTCTTTTTTAAATCAAACTTTGTACTTGTAGCCAGATTAATTAAAATTGATAATCATCTATAGCACAGGTGTCAAACATGCAGCCCGGGGGCCAAAACCAGCCTGACAAAGGGTCCAGTTTGGCCCTTGAAATGAATTTGTGAAATGCAAAAGTTACACTGAAGATATTAACAACCAAGGATATTAAAATAATTTTAGGCAAATTCAATCCAAAATGGGTCAGACCAGTAAAATACTATCATAATAACCTATAAATAAAGAAAACTGCAAATTTTTCTCTGTTTCAGTTTTAAAAAAAGTTAAAATTACACAAAAATGTTTACATGTACAGACTAGCCTTTTACAAAAAATGGGAACAACCTGAAATGGCTTAACAGTACTCTAATGTTACCAATATTCTGCCTGTTACTAGATCCACTGTGATCTGTAAGTTATAATGCACATGTATAAATTATAAACTAAGGCGTAATATTGTTAAAATTGCACGTATTTTTTTAAAGAGTTTGCAGGTTGTTCATATTTGATCATGTTATGTTCAAGTACTGTTTGTAGATGTAAACATTTTAATAATGGAATTTGAGTTTTTCTCACTCAAAAACATGGAAAAAACTTTGGAGTTGACATTATTCATAAGTTCTTATCCTATTATTTATATTATTTTACTGGTCTGGCCTACTTTATAAAATATTAGGCTGTTTGTGGCCCCTGAATTGAAATGAGTTTGACACCCCTGATCCATAGCTTACTCTACATATATAACAAAGCTCATATCACAAACTTTCTGATACGATACAATATAGCTTATTTTATATGCTCATTTGCACCTACTTCGCATTTTCTTTTACATGTCTTTTCAAAACTTCTCTTCAAGTTCCCTTTTCATTTTATGGAAACAGTGCTTATCTGGTGAAATCTAACAGAAACACATTATCCATACTCTGCACAAATTACATTTTTATTTGCAGTAATCTCCTCTTTGATTAGGAGTGCTCTGAAATAAGCACTGGATGGACAGGGCATTACTGACAGCAATTACTACGAGCACTTTGAGTAATAGTGCATGTAATAACTGAGGTGCTTTGATGGCAGGTGACAGCACAGAGGAAGCACTTGCTCATATTATCAGTGTTTTAGTTGGTTTGTCATGGATTTTACTTTTTTTTTTTTTTTTTTGTTTTAATTAATGAGGCTCTACACATCTCCGTACCTCATGGTTACTGCTGTCTCCGTCCAGTCTGGCTGCCGGCTCTCCCATTCATCAACCGTGACCCAGTCGGAGCTCTGCAGTGCCAGCTTTGCCATAGCCACTCTGTGCTGAGCCAGTACCAGGCCTTGCTTTCCATAGCCGTCGCTCACTGGTGACACGATGCCACCCACCACCTGGTACTGGCCTGAGGGAAGAGAAGATTAAATTCAGTTTTTCTGGGTCATGACAGTCATTTGGGAAATGAAACAAAAATCAGATAAAGTAAGCTCTAAGAGATACCGAAGTTTATACTATTAGTGCTTTGTTAGATCTCTCATTTGGAAAGCAGTAACACAAAAAAACGTCTGTGTTTTTAAAAATAGGCCAGTGCATGTGTTTCATCATTGCATGAAAAAAACAACCAAACCAAGATTTAGAATATAGCTCTTAGTCTGCTTTTGCTGTGAAATTCACTTTTTGTGTCATGAAACTGTTCCAAATATAAGGATAAGGTTATTATACCTTACATAACAGGAACATATTAAAGCAGGAATCTTTTCAGGTTTAAGCTCAACAAAGCAAAACAAAAACAACAAAACTTTATCAATATTTTATACCTACACATCTTCAGTTCTCTTTTAAACGAGTTTGCTCTTGACAAATATATTGGCCACATTAAGATCACTGACAGATGAAGAAGTAACAGTGTGTATTGTTGGTTTACACTGGCACCAGTGGGTGGAATATATTAGGCAGTGAGTGAACATTTAGTTAAGTTGATGTAGCATAAAAGAGCAAGTGTAAGAGAGTGACTCTACTTAGGGTCGTATAACTGGGTCAGAGCATCTCCATAACTGCAGGGCTTGTTGTGTCTTCCCAGTCTGCAGTGGTCAGTGTCTATAAAAAGTGGACAGGAAGGACTGGATCTCAACCCAACTGAGCATCTGAGGGAAAACCACATTTTTACCACCTACCCTCTTTCTGCCAAAACAACTCTGATCTGATGCCTGGACTCCAAAAGGCCTCTGAAGGTGTGCTGTGGTGTCTGGCACCATAACGTTACCAGCAGGTGCTCTTAGTCTTTAGCTGAGATGTTGAACGTCCAAAGATTGGATTTGTTTGTCCAGTAAATCCAACACATGCTCAGTTGGAGTCAAATTGGATTGTCCTTGCTTAGACCACTTTTGGTAGGGTTTTAACCACTGCAAAACAGGAAGACCAAACAAGACCAGACCAGACCTGATCCAGTCATTTGGCCCTTGTCAAAGTTGCTCAGATCCTTATTTTGTCCATTTTGCACAAATCAACTTAACAGATAGATAGATAGATAGATAGATAGATAGATAGATAGATAGATAGATAGATAGATAGATAGATACTTTAATAATCGCGAGGGAAATTCAAGTAACAGAGTAAATGTTTACTTGCAGCTTAAAATATTCCATCCACTGACAAGTGGCACCGTAACAACAATCAACATTAATGCCACTTCAGCTGTCGGTGGACATAATGTTTATTTATTTGGTTTATTTGACAGGGACAGATACAAAAGACATAGACCAACTGTAACAGAGCAATCCCATGCATGCATCATAGTGCTTATAGCAAAAGCTAATTTGCAGCACCGGTCCCTAGATGGGCTTTTGTGAAAAGTTAAAATACAGAAAGGAATGGAGAGACAATGACCTTTTACATACAAAACTGTGGTATGGGAAAGAAAATAATCTGGTTAAAACAAAGAAACAGGTAAACATTATACAAACATTAAACATGAGTACACTGCTGTTTCTGGCACACCCATTTTTTTTGTGAGTTTTTTGAATGAACCTAAGTTTGTCAAAGATTTTATTTCAACGGAGAGTAGGTTCCACAGATTAGCTCCTTTCATGGAGAATGCAGACCGAGCAAAGGCAGTTTTTCTGTAAGGCACCTTGCAGTCTCCATTTGAGGCTGCTCTGGTGACCCTGCCGCGACTCTGCAGCCGATGCACACAGGCGCTCATGTTACGGCTGATCAATTTAAGCATCTACATCTACTATATTTTTCTAAACCATACCTATCCTCCTTATTTCATACTAACTCTGGAATTTTAAACTAAATCTGAATACAATCTGGAATCAAAATATTTTGTGCTTTACACATTAACTTAGTAGTTTTCAAAGGCATCAGGTCATGACATTTTAATGCATGTACATGAATAAATACTATACAGCTTGTGCTTATTATCTGGTCAGATTTTAAGTCTAATTGCACTATTCTGTACCATTAAAATCAATAAAACAGCTGCTTAAAGTAAATTCTGATTAACCTCAAACCAGTCAGCTGATGTCTTACATGTAAGGGGTCAAAGGAAAATTGTAAGAGCATTATTCACACTCTGTGTTAAGATTAAATTGTATGTGAATGCTGATCTGAGACCAGTTTGGACTCCTGAGGTATAATGACGTTATTATAATCATGTGACCTGTTGGCCTGTATTATTATTCTGAGCCGCTTTAGTATGTGAATGTGCCTGGGTTTGCATAAGGAAAATGTTAAATAATAATTAAATAAAAATGTACTTTTTCTTTTCTGTCTGAAATTGTTTTTGGAGTACAGTTCAGCACATGGACGAGAAGGTGGATGACTTAAAAACATCAGTCTGAAAAACACAGTTGTATTTCTGTTTTATAAGGTGCTAGATGTTACCATGCCAACACTAAATACTTTGATGAATCTCAAGTGTAATGTTTCCTCCAGTTTTAGACATACCAAGTCTTATTATTAGATGCTTGAATTACCATGTAGTTCTACTTTTAAAAACACATTTCAATGAACCATGAATATGATAGCAGCTGCCTGAGCATTATGCGGTCAAGTCAAATAAAATATCATCCATTTCATTCAGCATCTGGATGTTTCTGTCAAACATCACCCTTTTATTGTATATTTTTCTACACATCCCTGACCTGTGGAACTGACCTGTTCTGTGCATGTGGTCTCTGGCCAGTTCAAACAGCCTCATGTGCTGGTTGGTGATGGGATTAAAGGAGCCACAGGCCAACAAAACTAGTGGAATACGGCAGGTGGCCATCTTGGTTTAACCCCTCACACTGCGGTCAAAAGAAAAACCTTGGAGAAAAGGAAAATAACAAGTTACTCAGTCATTACTTTTAATAGGTATATAGTTCTACATTAGTCATGTTAATTCTTACATTGGTTTGCATTTTTGTTGCATGCAGATGTTTGCTTGAAAATGGCCATAAATAAAAAAAACTCTAAATAAATGACCACATAAGTAAAATTAGGCTACTATTTTTGTTTGTACTCTAAAAACTACTGATGACATTCTCTAAGATTCTCAGCACTTAGGCTATCTGTAGAAAATGACAACTGAACAATATCCAGTGCTTTCAAACCACAACAATGCAAGGTAAACAGCCATTATTCATTGCTAGAGAACAAAATACTAAAATTTTGACTCTGGAAATATACAAAAAAATCAGTGTCTTTTGTAATAACCTTGATTTCCAGTTACAGCTTTTATGCTCTCTACCAGTCTTTGATGTAAGTGTCAGATGTATTATTCTACTCCTAACAGAAAAATGACAGCAGTTCTACTTTGTTTGATAGTTTGTGATCAGCCATCTTTGGGTTTTCACATGGGTTCAGGTGTAGACATTTGGAGTGGTCTCTTGCTTTTTACCAGAGATGTATAAATTAACTTCATGTGGAACAAAACCTTTGTCTATTTGACAGTTAATAGGCGAGACAACAAACCACATCAGCTGTTTGCTTTACTTCCTGTTATGATCATCACATCCTGATTAACAGTTTTTTGATACTAGTGTTCAACTACGAAACACACCACATGTTCTTGTGGCCAGTTACATTTCCACCAGACTTCTGGTTATTTTTATTGGTTATCTCCTTAAACTCTTTAATACCAAATCTCAATGTCAAAGCCACCTTTTAACAGGCAGAAATCTTGAGCAGACCCCGACTCCTCGAGGATGGTCGTCTGCCTTGACCAGTTGGGGTTATTTCTGTAGTGTTTTGCTTTTTTTATCTCTGCAGTGGAGTACAGTTTGAGTTCCTATCTTACACTATACAAAATAAATGACTGTCATGACTGTTTTAGTTAACATATCCAGTACAATAGATTTTGCATTCAGGTTAGAAACTTAGTTAGAAAGACAATAAGAAGGAGCAGATAAACCTGTTTATAATGAAGGTTGAGTGTTGGCCAAAGGTTATATTTGTCTTGTAGAATGTTATGGCTGTTTCTGTGGTATATATTTTAGCATACCATGTAATGTAGTATTAGTTTGTCGTTGAAAGGCTTGTTGTGATTATTTTGTATATGTGTTTTTATTGTGTTGTATGGTTAACATGTTGATCATTTAAGTTTTATTGTGTTAATTATATTGTTCATGTAAAATCCAAACTAAGGACAAGAGTTAAAAATCAGCAGTAACTATAAACTCTCTGTACCACACATCAATTGCATTTGTTGCATTGCAACTATGTTAAAATGTATCTCGGCTAAAATTTACGTAGGGGGTCAAATGAGTGGCCATTTTTGTCAAAAAAAAAAAAAAAAGTTGTAAGAAATGCATAGAACTGCATAGAACTGTGTTGAAATAATGCTAATACATTTGTGCACAGACTACTGATATTATTTGACAGTGGAAGCTATATTTTCAGAAATATTGGATTTTGAATAGCACGTGCATGTGAAAACTTTTGCTGGTGGACGGATGTGACATTACCCATGATGATCTGGTCAGTACCAGTACTTTATTAGTAATAAACTTATATACTTACTATTGATGATTATCCTCTTATTCATAAATGTAAGTATTGTGGATCTAAAACAATAACAGCTTAACAAAAACACAAAATGTGGCAGTGGACGGATGTGACATGGTTGTTCCGGATCCCATCATACTGATGCTCGGCAGCCATGTCACTGTTTCCAGAAATTATCCCTGTGCAAAAACTACTATCATAATTATGTATTGTATAGTTTATCATCATACTAAAGAGTAAATAACAATATAGAATTGTTATTTCTTTATAAAAATGCTTATTATTAGAAAACTGTTGATTTAAAAAGTGACATGTGACATTCTTAATGTATGTATTGGCGTAACATAAGCAGGATGGATCAGCACCATACTCCATATTGCAACCTGTAAAAATAAAACATGTGATATGTAGGATATAATCTTGTAAGAAAAACTGGGGAATCTAAAAGAATAGAATATTTGTTTTTCAGGTAAATTCAGTTAAAATATAACTTGGCCATTTGTGACATGAAAATATAGCATTAATTGTGATGAAATTGGACAGTTTTGAGCTGAAAACATAGTTCATATGACCATCAACATGTTGCAACAGAACTGAAATCCTGTAAATTTGCATAACTTGCATTTACCAACACAAAGTTCCTTTGGGATTTCACTTATATTGATTTCTTATGCACAAAGACATAAATAAGACCTCTAAGCAAATTTTAGCCGATCTCTATTCTATTCTATTCTATTGCAAGTAAACACATGTAAGAAAACACTGAATTACTGTATTACTAGTGACAGCTGCTGTCTTGTGTCCTTTTAACACATCAGACTAAAAGGACAAAATGACAGTTCTGTACAAAGAACATGGACTATTTTATTTATTTATACAAATTATTACGTGTTGAAGGATCGCGTAAAAATGTAGTCTGCTCTCTAAATGTGTTATGTATTGCCCTGACATTGAGCTAGCTGTTAGCATTATTTAGCTTAGCTGTCCAAACTACGTTCACAACAACAATTACAAAAACAAACACGCGTATTAAAAAAACTAAAAAGTGGCACATTGACACGGTCCATTTTACAAAATATACTCTGTCAAAAGCAGCGGTGGTGCCTAAATGGATTACCTTTTTCATATTGGTGCTGTTTGCTCTGTGTGTCACACCTTTTCCCGTCCCCCGATCTACGGAGCTGTAACTTAAAAGGTTCCGGCTGGAAAACTGACCGAAGCGCGACCCCTTGTGGAGGACATTATTATGAACAAAAGGCTGGAACTCTCCGTGGTACTGAAACAAATAGTGAAAATCGCTTTCAAAGTTTGTAATTTCACCGACTACACACCCTTTCCATGAAACAGTTTAGGTCTAAGCCCTGTATGAATCCAGTCTTGCTCCTTTGCAGAGCTGTACAACATGCTTTCAGGAGAAATCCACTCTAATTATGAACTGACCTTTTCCAGCACCGCAAGATACCTACGCACTCTTGATAACCTTTCATTTCAGTTGCTGTCAGATGAAAATAAGAAGCTTTGTCGAACACTCATTGACTGTTTCTAGTTCAGCCGACGAGTGATTAGGAAATGGCTTCACTGCAAATGGCTTTTCCAATAATTCTGCTCTGTTGTAAAGAAATAAGAATAATGTAGTGAGTCTGTGGGAGTTCAAGGAAGTGCTGTGGCATTTCAAAGTAGTTTCGACAGATTTGCTTCCACCAAATAATGACAGCAATGGTCAGACGTGTGTGTCATGGTTGTGCATTACTAACAGAGTACAGCCATATTTTCACAAGTTACAGATAAAGTGTCAGTGTTAACTTGAAAAACAAACAATGGATTCACTGTTCTAGTCCTTTGAGTTTCAGGCTTATTCTGTAGAGTTTTGTTCAGACCTTTTATTGGCAAGAAACTGTGACAAACAAGTCTGCTTTTGTGTACACAGAGAAATAAAAACAGTCCAGTATTATCGTATTTCTGGGTTAAAGCTTGTTATTCAAATGACCCATTCTGTCCTTGTCTGTAAAATCCACAAATGTCCTCCGAAGAGATACAGTGAGTTCATCTTTTCCAATGGTGTGATACAGAGTAAAAAACATTGTAAAGATATTTGTCTGGTGCTCGGAGATACTACTGGTTTTGAGTTAAGTTAATTTGGATGTTATTTTTGTGTGGAATCATCAAATAATACAACAGTGTTTCTCTCAGTTGTGTCACTAGTGTTACACTAGTCTTAAAACAGCCTTGTTTTTCAGTGGGTAAGTATGATTTGTTATTTTAATTTTAACACAGGGTTGTCATGTGCAGCATTTGTTTGTTCTTTGTTCTTTAGAGAAGTTCTTAAAACCTAGCAATGAATTTAACAGTTTGGTAATGACGTGAACAATTGAATTTTTCACAAACAGTCAAAACACCTGGGCGTGCTTAGGAACTGGTAAAATTACAGAATGTTAAAAAAATGTTAGAAGGGTAGTTGACTCCACATGTAATTTTTTTTTTTTAGAGTAACTGTGTTTTTGTCAATAAATGAATAAATGCAATTGTTAAGTAATGACACTGTAAATGAGTCCGTCTGCCTCCTGTCCTGAGCGATCATTGACCTGAGGGCTTGACCGCAAATTCACAGCGAGGACATTCTGCTCATTATGTCTCCTTTTCCACCCTGACTGCTCTGCTGTGACTTAGCTACCACTATCCATGGAAACTGCCAATTGGGACCATGTGTGTATATATATGTGTGTGTGTGTGTGTGTGTGTGTGTGTGTGTGTGTGTGTGTGTGTGTGTGTGTGTGTGTGAGGGAGTGAAATTTGTGTGCATGTAAATGTCGTCCTGCATGTGTTTGTCTCCATGTGTGAGAGTTCTGTCTTTGTTATCCTCTTAACTCACTTGAGGTCTGCCCCCTCTCTCTAATCCCCAGAACACACACCCACACCCAACAGAAGAAGAAGAAGAAGAAGCAGGGGGAATAATTGAAGAACATGCAGCCGTTAGAGACAACCAGTGATTCTGCCACAGGGCGAAAACTGAAAGACTCAAATCTGTGAGGGGGTGTATGGGTGCTCCTCTCGTTAGGAAAATACAGCTGAAAAACATCAAGCTGTAGCAGCTGCATGAAATGCCTATTGGTTGTGCGAAATGCAAAAGACAGTTCATGCACAGTTTATGTAACTATAGAGTTTTTGCATTTTCCAGATCTAACCGTCACAGGCAAAGGTAGCAGCTCAGTAAACCAGCTCAGGGTTGTTGCTGTTTAATTGGAATAACAACAGATAGATTTAGAAATGTGTGACACACGATCAAAAATCAAACCCTATGTATTTGACAATAATGTGTGGTTTTATTCACAGAAAAATGAGAGGCTGTGATCGGAGACCCAAGGGTGAATCTAGAGGAATATACATGGTTTGGAAAGAGGGTGGCATGAAGACTTCAGTGAAAGCAGAAATATATGTGCAGATAATCATAGAAAAATCATGTACATGGTGGGTGAAAAGTAACTGCTTGTACAATTTTTAGTATCACTGAAGTCATGACGAAAATTTTTTAAACAGACAACACTAATGGGGATTTCTTATTTTCTGACTGTGTTATTTCTTATTTCACAGATTCAGAAGATTCTCAATGATATCCAAGATGACATCCTTCAGAAGGTTGTTCATTCCATCCAGGAAACTGGTGCTTATATTGAAATATGAAAATTTACTTTCATTTTCCCATGTAATAAAGAACATGTATCGTTCGCTTCAGTAAATCTGTAATAGGAATATGGATTTTATTACTAATTTTTAATGCCTAGTTACTGTTCATTCACCCTGTATATCAGTATTTGCCCAAAAATGCCTAGATGGATGAACATTTATTGAAAAAATATAAATTACTGTGGCTCATTGGAAGTAAACAAGTAAGGATGGGAATATAAATGAAATGTTTTATTGTCATCTTGTCAAACTGTTGCAGATGTTGTCACTTATTTCTAATAATGTAATTTATTTATAGACATCTCTTCCCATATTCACTCACTCATAGATATTGCAGTTTTTGTCTTATACATTTTTGATTGTCAACAACTTTTCACTACCTACACTGTCCAAAACTGGGGTGGCAGCCAAACAAAATAAAACAGACCAAACTTTGAAAAACTTTAAGGAATCAATTATAATCTGTATCCACCTTATCCCAGCCAGCATGTCCATGTGGGCCCCAGAATGGTTACAATTGGGTTGCGTATAGGGGTCCCATGTGGGTTTGTCTGCAGTTTCCATGGTGGCCCCACTTGTGTTTGCCCATAACAGAATCAAAATCAGAATCAGAATCGGAATCTCTTTATTGTCATTGTACCAAGTACAACGAAATTGAGGCAAAGCTCTTAGGTTCAGTGCAAGAATTTACAGACAAACAACTAATATCAGTAAAACAACAACAAATACACTGGTCTACAATTTTTTAGAAATGATTTGCTTCAGAGATTAAATGTGCTAAATGTTACGTATTCTAATAAGATTAATTGGAAAATAAATGACAAAAGTGCCGGTTTGCTGATGTTTTCAAGGTATATGATTAAGTGTTATTACATATATATATTGGTTTATGTACACTTATAGAATTGTTTTATAAATCTTCCACTAAATAGAACCTGTAAAGTGAATGTATTCTAATGTGCAGACAGTGTTTTGAAGTAGATCTTGTAGCTCTGAGACAAATATTCCTTTTGAGTCAAACCCATTCTCTTGTTAATTCTTGAATTTCACATTTTGATGCAAGGCTGTATCTTGGAAAGTTCAGCCAACCAGCATTTTTGACTTGATTTTTCTTTATCAGTGACTCTCATGTGGTAAAATTTCATTACTTTTATTCTGGAAGCATTTTCCTTGTAGACCAGTGATATCAGTAAAAGGCACAGTTATTTACATTAAAAAATAAAAAGTATTGCAAACTAAGATATTTGTAAACAGAATTTATGTAGTGCAAATAACATGAGAAGTAGTGCTAATGACATGAAAGATAAATATCATGGGATAAATAGTGCGAAGAATAAATAATAATATAAGATATTCAGATCTCTGACTCTGATATGGGCAAACACATGTGAGGCCACCATGGAAACTGCGGACAACCCCAAATGGGACCCTTATATGCAGCTCAGTTATAACCCTTCTGGGATGTTGTAATAACCCACTCTGTATTTTCTTTTAACTATATATATATATATGTATATATATATATATATATATATATATATATATATATATATATATATATATATTTTTTTTTTTTTTTTTTTTTTTTTTCCATCTTTCTTTCTTTTCTGCCTCTTATCATCTTGATATTCCTTGTGTTTATGTGAAACCTGTGTAAATAAACCTCTCTCACCTTGTACCTTGCTGTTAAACTCAATCCATTTTTCTTTTAACACCAAACTTCCAACACATTCACACTTGTCACTTTTTAAAAATATACGTAAATCTACCGGATTAAACCAGGCAAATACCGGAAGTGAATTTATTTATTAATATTAAGACTTGGAATTTGTCAAGCTTTTGCAGGAGATTTACATAAATATCAAAGTATGAATACTCTATTGTGTTCATAAAATTTATCTTGGGGTAAATTCACTTAATTTGCCTGATATTGTCATTATTTATTAGTATTGATGAAAATAAAAACAGCGGTTGGTGTTTTATTCTGAAAATCTTTAACCGGAAGTTTTATATTATTGACGTTCTTTACTCCTCAGACGCGTGCTCTCTCTCCGTTCCTCCCATAGACAGTGATAGTCTCTCTACCGCCGCTGGCTGTACGTCGTTGGCCGGCCGGTGGAGAAGAGCCTCCTGCTTCAGAGGTGAGCCAGGATTTGAGAAGAGGAGAGGACGGGGGAACATCAGCCTCACTGCTCTGCAAACATGCACCGACACGGGCTGGCTTTTCTGCTGTTTTGGCTTATGTGGGGCCACTCCTGCGCACTCGGTGGAAAAGGTAAGAACGAAAAAAGAAAAAGCAAAATGAGGGAAAAATATTAATAGTAGCTAATAAAAAAAATACCAACTTGGCTCGGTTGGAAATATATGCATGGTTTTTGGCTTTTTGCTGTTGTTGCTCAAGTTGGAGCTGAGGAATGCACTTCACAATATATTTTTCTTTTTTTTCTTTCTTTTTTTATTTTTATGTAGTGGCTGTTTTTCGATAAGTTATGCTGCAGTAGAAATAAAAACTGAGATGTTGGTTTATATTCAGGTCATATTGGTAGTGACTAAGTAGCAACAGAAAGAAAACACATTTACACCAGCAATAATAAGCATGTCAAATCAGCTGTGACTTTTTATTTATTTATTTATTTATTTATTTATTCATTTATTAGAAATCAGTCTATGTTTCCTTATATTACTTGGATGTATTGTTAAGGATTTTACATGCTGTATGAGTGGTTTATTTATTTATTTATTTTTTTTTATTTTTATGTAGTGGCTGTTTTTCGAGAAGTTCTGCTGCAGTAGATATAAAAACTGAGATGTTGGTTTATATTCAGGTTATATTGGTAATGACTAAGTGGCAACAGAAAGAAAACACATTTGCACCAACAATAATAAGCATGTCAGATCTGCTGTGACTTTTTTTTTTTTTTTTTTTTTTTTAGAAATCAGTGTGTGTTTCCTCATATTACTTGAATGTATTGTTAAGGATTTTGCATGCTGTATGAGTGGTTTATTTATTTATTTATTTCTTACTTATTTATTTATTTTTTAAATTTTTATATAGTGGCTGTTTTTCGATAAGTTCTGCTGTAGTAGATATAAAAACTGAGATGTTGGTTTATATTCAGGTTATATTGTTATATATAAGCATGTCAGATCAGCTGTGACTTTTTTTTTTTTTTTTTTTTAGAAATCTATGTATGTTTCCTTATATTAATTAACTATATTGTTAAGGAGTGTTTTTTTTTTTTTCTAGAAATCAGTGTATTTTTCCTTATATTACTTGAGTATATTGTTAAGGAATTTTTAAAAAATTTATTTATGTTTTTTTTTTTTTTTTTAATTTTACATTTATAATCTCCACTGCCTCTGCAGAATATCTGAGTCAACCAAATACTCATCTACCTTGACTGGAGATGAGAAAATAATGAAAATTCCAACTTGTAAAAGCCCAAATGTGTTGCCAAGTCCCTGAATTCTGTCAAGCATTTAAGGAAACAGCAACATTTTTTTTAACAACCGAGAAGTTTAAAAAAGAAGCCAAATCTTAGTTATTGCTGTTGAAAAATGACTTGTGTTTGTTAAATCAATTCTCAATCAGATGACTAATTCATGAAAGTGTCTCCTCTGCTTGTCCACTTTGCTGAATTGTCCCGGAGGCGTCTTTGTACAATATTTACTGTGCATATCAGAGGGATATCAGGGGTTACTTTGCAGGGTCATGATTGTGTGGTTGGCCAGGGATCTGAAGATGATTTCCAACTAGAGTTATTGATTAGTGCTTAGAGCAGGGCAGGAATGGTCAGAGCCTTTGTATTCAATCACATCCTGACTATGTTGTACTCTTATGTTTTCTCTCTGCGTCTGTCTCTGTGTGTCTCTACACACAAACATGCTGCCGTTGCCTATGAAGTGCAGCGGTGGTTTACAGTGATATTAATTGGGTCTCTGGAGTGAGAGCACGGGGCTGACTGGCTGTCTGCAGTCAACCAAACATTATGATTATTTTCCCTGTTTATGAGAAACCTCTATAAGGCCGTGAGCCAAGAGGGAAGGCTAACTAGATCAAGTTTAGGGAAGAGTTGGATTTCTGTCAATCTCTCCTTCAGTTTTCATTGGTAAATGTGAAGCGTGGACTCACATACAGTATATCCATGCACTTGTACAGGTATAATCAGGGCTGTAGGGCAAATACAACATTAATCAGGATGTTAAAAATGACTAAGCTGGCGAGTGGCTAATAATAAATCATGTTTCCTCATTTATTCAATTAATTTTACAGTAAAAATTGCATCACTAAGGAGAATCATTGCTGTAAAATATTAGCAGAAAAACAGATCAAGGCCTCTCGGTGCCTGTTGTGCATTTTGCGTGCTCTGAGACGCAGTGAGTTTTTGTAATTTTGTATTTACAACCTGTACTTGCTCAGCAGAATACAGTATGATACAATGGTTCTCTGTGAATGCCTTTACATAAGAACCAAATAAACCAGAGCCGATGAATGGCAACAACTGAGAGGATTTGAGGGGCGCTGAAAGAGAAAGAGAGAGGGAGAAATCGAAAATAAGATCAGATTTATGGTAGTCTTTTCAACAGAGCCGTCGAGCTGCATTATCCTTGCTGGAACATAAATCGTGAAGGCGATGTGGAAGGCAGAAGCATAACTCAGGTTTTCCTCTTCTGTGCAATGACTGGTGGAGCTATGTCTGGCGGGAACAGCTCTGCCTGTCCTGTCACTCTTTTCCTCTTTACTGCCATTCATGCCCTTTCTATTTTCTTTCCTTCTTCAGTTTTCTCACTTATGTTTTTCTCCCCATCTCTCTTTCTCCTTCTCTTTCTCTCTCTCTCTTCCTCTCTTCTTTTAACTCTGCTGCTGCGCTTCGCTGAGCTGATGCCATTCAGAGGGCAAATGTCACAGAGAGAGAGAAGTGTTTTGTCATTCTTCTTCTCAGTTCTTTTCCAAGCTTGAACAGCCACTGGTCGTTTTTTCCAGACCTTTTCTCTCTCCACAGCCATGGATTCAATTCCAGAGTTTATGGGCTCAAGTGAGATGTATAAATGGCGAGGCACTCTTCTTTCTGTCTTTGCCTTTTCTCATGTGGAGTGTGTCACATTCCCACTCTATCCAGAGTACCCCATTACCATCCCTTCCTCCGTCCCATTTATATTCTCTGCTTTTGCCAGGCTGCCCAGATATTTTCTTTTTTCTTTTTTCATCCCCGCTTTGCTTGTAGTCCATCTTTTTTTCCCCACACTTTTTGTCTTTTTTTTATCCCAGCATTGCCTTTACTTCATCTTTTTTCAGCTCTATTCTCTCTCTTCTCCTCTCCTCAGTTTTTGTTTTCTAATGGTTTGCAACAGAGAGAGAAAATATCATGCTGTGGCGCACAATGTGCATGTATGAGTTGTGATGGCAGGCAATTGTGCTGAAAAAGACAGAGTATCTTTGTGGTTTGTGTAGATATTTATAAGTGTGTGTGGAGGGATGTCAGGTCTGTGTGTTGCTGGAGTATGCAAATGAGGGCAGATATGCAAATGGATGTCCTAATTTGGATGTTAATTACTTAGCACAGCTAATTATAATATGTCTGATGAGGCGTAAGGTAGAGGAGTGGAAATGGTAAGGCCATAGATGATGTATGTGTGATAATGGCTGTGTGTGTGTTTGTGTACGGGTGTTTGTTTTGGTGGTGTGTGTGCCAGTATTACGCCAGCTGGTCCAGTGGTCCCGACGGAGCTTTTTGGTCAGCGGCGCTCAATATGTGGTGGATAAACACTGCATGCAGCGCTGACTCCTCACAATGACCTCACACACTCTGTCCCTCACTGCCTACTCACTCACTCATTCACACACACACACACACACACACACACACTGTTATTCTTTAAATATTTAAGCTTAGCTGTGTTTCTTTTTTTCAGAAGAACCAGGCTTTCCCTAGAGTTCTTGCTGTGATTGCTCTGTGTGCATGAGGAGTTGTGTGGTTGTGGGATTTTGGAAGTCTTCCCTTAAGAAAATTTGACAAAATCTGCAGTTATTTGTGCATAATTTTAGACTTTTACTGTATTACAGCATTATTGTGGAAGTTTTCGGTGCAAAAGCCAGGATTTGAGCAGTTCAGCAACATTTAAATATATATATAAAATATCACATCATTTTGCACAATTAGAATTACCACAAATGAATATATAGAAAAAGTAGAAGAGATAATGAATCCAAACACTGAAAAAGCTTAGAAACAAACTTTTTTTTTTACACTAGAGGACCAAATACACCCATTAAAACTGCAGAGCTTCGTAGTTCTTTTGTATCATGGGGCAAAAATTCCATAATTACCTTTCGCTATGTTATAATTCAAGAGGACATGAGATTTCTGCGCCTATTCCTTGTCTCTATTTTCGGGTTGTAGAAGATGTACCCTGTGGCGCCCGTTTTTTTTTTTTTTTGCTAATCAGAGACATTTTCAGACAGGTAAGGTGCTTAAATACGTGGGTGACAGCAGTAATTACCCATTGCTGATCAGATTCTGTCAGGAGAAACCTGGATGTGACTCTTCTACTCCACATGGAGGCATAGAGAGGAGGCTTCACTTTTCCATAATGACATGAAATGACATCAGGTTCATCTATATTTACATTTTGATTTAGGAGAGGACAAAGCTGCAGAGGGAACGTATGTGTTTTCAGATTCGGATGTTTTTCAGCTCCTGTAGCTTTAAATCTGAAGAAATCATTTCAGTTTTGATGATCCACACTTTGTTTTTACATTATTTTGGTCAAAATTGCTTGAATGATGCACCTAAAGTCCCATTCATGTGGACTAGTAACTTGTGGAAATCTGATTTTGTACTTTAATATACTGACATCTTCCCCTTACTCACGACTTACAGGTAAAAATAGAAAACTTTTCCTCGCTGTACACTGTCATGCATCATCCATCTTTTGAGATTTTAGTTTTCTGAAAGATTTAAGTTTGCTCTTTAACTGAATACCCGCAATGTACCATAACATAAACCTAATGAATTTCCAACCAAAACAATTCTGAAGCTTTTATTTATCATCCGCAGTCCTTGCCAGGAAATAGGTTCAATCAATGCGTAGGGGAAACAAAAATGTTGCAAATAACTTGAAATTACAAAGATGTCACTTCACATGGGGCTAATATTATCACAGGTTTACTGAAATAGAATAGATTTTGATTGATTAATTGATACCTTTATTTCGATCATGTAAATGACAATTTAAAAACCAATGCAAATAAATGATAATCAAGAGAATGAGAACAAAACAGTAACTTAACACTGTAACGTCTTAGATAATTAACAGGGGGTGTTTTTCTGTACAGTTCAGATCGCAGAAGACCTCTACAATTATTAACCTTTACCAGAGGCTCATAATTAGTGCTAGTCCCGTGTAAATAATGTGTAAACTTTGTAATAGTAGGGAAAACCCTGATAAAGACAAAGACTGAGAGAGAAGTAACAGTGTTGGAAACTTCAGAAACACTTGAGCGAAACAACTCGGAAGCCAACGAACACATTTGAATACAAAATCTATTATTAAAAACACACACCACTTCATAGCCGTTGTGCATATGAGCGACATTATCATAAACAAGATAACGCCAGCCTTTGTGAACAGCGTGTGTGGAGTATAGTAGAACAGATGCCAGCTGTTGCAAACAACAACAATGACAACATTTCAGATATGAAAATCTCGGTGACATGGTAATATAAAGTTGGTGAAGCAAAACTCACTCAATTCTTCGTACACAATCTGGATGCTGGTCTTTGAAGAACTTAGATAAGTTTGAGGTATTTGCTTCTTTTTTTGATATGTTGTTGTCGTTGTTGACTCTCATCGTCTCCTCCTTGTGTCTGCAGCAGACTGAAACACTTGGAGGGTTATTATGCCGCCCCTGTCAGAACAGATTTCTCATGAAACCATAGACATTGGATTATTTTCAGTTTGAGGCAGAGTTAGAACTGGGGAATATGGACAAAAATATCAATTTCACATCAGTTGATATCACTAATTATCATGATCACTGCAGCAATTCTTTCTTTCTTTCTGTAATGGCTGATTTTTTTTGTTCTAAGTGAAGTTCCAATTATTTATCCTTTCATTTTATTATTTATAGAAGATGCAACAAAATGAGGGCAAGGTAAGGCAGATTTATTTGCATAGCACAATTCATACACAGGGCAATTCACAGTGCTTTACAAAAATGGAAAAGAGACAGGTTAAAAACACACAATTAGAATTAAAACATAATCAATAAAACATAAATAATAATCAGTTAAAACAAAGTGAAAGAGAAGAGTGTAGATAGAACCGTTTCACTTGTTCTATGTACAGTTGAACAGCTGTTTTCAGCCTGGACTTAAACACTGTCACAGTACAGGTCTGTCTCACATCATCAGGAAGACTGTTCCAGAGTTTAGCTGCATAGAACTGAAACGCAGCTTCACCCTGTTTAGTCCTGACTCTGGGCACCAGCAGAAGACCAGTCCCTGAGGTTCTCAGGGTCCGAGATGGTTCATATGGGACCAACATGTCACAGATGAACTTTGGTGCTAGACCACAGAGAGACTCATAAACGAGCAGAGCTGTTTTAAAGTCTATTCTCTGAGCCACAGGAAGCCAGTGCAGAGATCTGAGCACAGGATTAATATGGTCGTACTTCCTGGTTCTACTCAGGCCTCGAGCAGCAGCGTTCTGGATGAAGACAAACATGAAGTTTCTAGTTTTATGATTTGTTCCTTAGTCATACACCGGCGTTCACATCATTCACTTAAAATAAAGAAATGAGTGCAACCTCAATTATTTTTAACAAAATGAAAATTGTGTAGTCAGAACAGATGGTTATTTGTGGTTCTGAAGGATATTTTATGGTCAGAATATGTCCAACACCAAACAACAAAACAGAGACATAGAGCAGTCAAAACTCTGATGATAACTGGGTATTTTTTTCAACTGCAGAATACACTGTAAAACTGTGTGAACAAAATCAACACTGAAGACTAAGAATTTATATTGCTCTTATCACAGCTACTGATCTCCAAGGAAATATATCAGAATATATATACATATATAAAAAATACTGGAATGTGACATGAAATCATATTATTATCATTATATGGTTATCATTATTGTTTCATTATCCAGACGCAGTGGTTCTTTGTGTAAATAGCCTATAGCACAGGTCTCAAACAGGTGGCCCGGGGGCCAAATCCGGCCCGCCAAAGGGTCCAATCTGGCCCACAGGATGAATTTGTGAAATGCAAAAATTACACTGAAGATATTAACAATCAGTGGTGTCAAAATCATTTTAATTCAGGTTCCACATACATAACCAGTCCAATTAGATTTCAAGTGGGTCAGACCAGTAAAATATTATCATATAACTTATAAATAATGACAACAGCAAATTTTCTCTTTGTTTTTTTTGGTGTAAAAAAGTAAAATTACATGAAAATGTTTACATTATCAAACTATACTTTTACAAAAAATGTGAATAACCTGAACAAATATGAACAAAGGGAAATGTCTTAAGAAAAGTCAATGCAATTTTACCAATATACCAATATTCTGCCTGTTACTAAATGTTTTGTGCGATTGTAACGCACACATGTAAATGATAAACTGATAAAACGAGGCAGAATATTGTTAAAATTACACTTGTTTTTCTTAAGATGATTCAAGTCCTTCATGTTCTTCAGATTTTTAAGGAAACTTTGTAGATGTAAACCTGATCATAATGTAATTTTACTTTTTTCACTGTTATCATTTTACTGGTCCAGCCCACTTGAGATCATATTGGGGTGAATGTGGCCCCTGAGTTAAAATGAGTTTGACACCCCTGGCCTATAGTGTGGATAAAAGTCCCTTAAAGTGGTGTAATTTTTCAGCTCCTGCTAAACATGTAGGACAGTAATAATTAGAGAACGTCTCAGTGAGTGCGATGCTCTGCGACTGAAGGCTGAGCTGAGGAGATGTTCCCAGCCCGTGTCCCTTGAGCTGGTGTCATTGAAGTGTTATCTATTGTCTCTATGTACACAGGCCTAGCAATCCTTTATTAAACAATATACTGCGGTCTGTTGTGAGTCATGATAAAGCCTGAAGTTATGAAGACATGCACCGTTGCACACTGTTTTAATTATGAATCCAATACAAACTTATTAGCCTGCTGTGTGTTTGTACACCTCGTAAAATGGGTTAACATTGTAGTGTGTGTTTAGATCAAACCCAGTGTGACATAAAAATAAGCACACGTGCACACACACGTGCACACACACACGTGCACACACAAAGCTCTTTTCATGTTACCCAGAGCTCAATTGAGTCATCTCCTTCATCTCCTTTTCAAGCTGTCCTGTGTGGGCCTGTTGTATATTCAGTCCACAGCCTCACTGTATGCTTTGAAACGGTTTTGTGTTTGATTTTGTATTGCTTCTGATTCTTTCTCTCAGAAACCACGACGGAGTCATGCATTTTCTGTTGTGAGATATGATTCTGGTGATGTTTTACAACTGCAGGTTTACACAAATATTGGCTACAAAGTGAAGCACAGGTGTATGGGGCGAGTCAAGGAAATTCTTGAAGTTTTGCTTTATACTTCACAAACAATACAACTCAGCATGTGACTGAAAAACAATTTGCTTTTAAAGCAGCAGAAGATCTAGGGAGGAGATTGAACATGACTGGGAGTGTGCATATGTAGTTGTAAAAAAAAAAAAAAACAGATTCAAAAGCAGAGTCTGTGTGGTTTTGTTCAGAGTGTCTATCACATCTGCATGCATACACTTTAGCACCTGGTGTACCTGAAGCTGCAATCACAGCTCATGAAGGAAGGCGACACAGCAGGGAGGAAAAATTAAAGCGTGTCCTCAAGAAAACAGACTTTCATTTTAGTGAGTCATCAGCCAGCAGAGTTGTGTGTATTTGGTGACTCCTTCCTGCTTCTGGTCCTGTTACTTTCTCTTTGTTGTCACCCCACCTGCCTCCTGTTTGCTTCACCTTCATTCTTCTCCCCTCCTGGCATCAGCTCTTTGCATACGAGGGTGTGAGTGTGTCTGAGTGCAGTCGAGTGTCTCTCAGATCTGTTTTGTATTTAACGTCTTTGTAAAGCTCCCATGTTTAGGCTCATGTCCTTGGAGAACAGGTATCTTCACGTCATCGTCGCCCTTCATGCCTTCTTTTTTGTTGCTTGCTTCCTCCCTCATCACTGTCCTCTTTTTGGCTCGTTGTAGAACAGCGACGTGTTTATCAGCTACTTAGATCATCTATCGTCAAAGACTCAGTCGCGACCTGTAGGTTGGTTGAAGGAGATTTTATTTGAGTCGTCAAATTAATGAACATTGTAGGCATTTCAAAGAGCTTACAAGGAGAAGAATGTTATTGTGAGCAGCACAAACCACTCAGTGCTCTCAAAAACAGGCTTTAGAGCTTTAATTGGAGCTACAACAAAGAATTGATTAATTATTGACTTTCAGCTATTAAATAAACCATCTCTGTTGTTAATAACTAGTCAACATAATAAAAATCATTTAACTGTTTGAGTAGTTCTTAAGAAAAAAGTAAAAAACAAAAAAAATTTCCAGAATAATTTGATTATAAACTGTGCTCCGTCATTGTGCTCTGTTCTTTTTAGATTTAGTTATTTTGATTAAAAGCTGTAGTAGTGTGTAGTCAATCAGAAAGGCTAAACTGTACTTGAATTTTTGAATAATGAGATAGCACTAATATAATTTTAAAGCTGCTAAATAAGATTCTTTTGTAGTTGCTCCTCTGTGAGAATAAACTGAATGTCCTCAGTTTTCCCTATTTTGTGACATTTCACAGATCAAACTATTAATTTATAAAATAGTCAATGAATTAATTGAAAATCTGTAATTTACTTAATAGTTTTTTGGGGGCTTTTTCTCTGAATTTATGTGTATACTCTTATTTATATGTGCACTTTTTTAAATAACTGCGTTAGACCATAAGGACAATTGCATTTTTTAATTTCATTCTACAATGACAATAAAGATTCTATTCTATTCTATTCTATTCTATTCTATTCTATTCTATTCTATTCTATTCTATTCTATTCTATATTAGAATATTGCTCATACTCAGTAAAATGTAAATATATGTAATCATTATTTATAGCCTTACTTGTACACTGTAAAGACACTCATAAGGCATTTAGCATGTGTGTATGTCAGTAACTTATTAATGTATATGTCTTCAAAATGGTCATTTTGTGAAACATTCAGGTGATTTTATTCGTTGTTGGAGGATCAGTAGTTGTAAAATGCAATAAAATGAACAACATAAAAAGCTAAAAAAATAATACATTGCAACAAATGTTAACATGCTTACAATGATATTAGGAGGTGATGTGGGAATTACAGTAAAAATGATATAAATTCACTCTAAATGCCAACTAGGAATGAGGTTGTGATGGTTTTTCATCTTTAAAAGTAGGTCAATGAATGAAAAGTTTTAGAAACAGTGATTTCCAGGTTGTAGTCATGAGGTGTGACTGTTTTCTCCATCCCTATCAGTTTACTGTGTGCTGCTGTTTCCTCATTTGTGCTTGTAATGTATTATTTAAAACCCTCCTGCACAACATGTCATGGACATGCATGCCTTAGACACCTGCTAATTAGGTGCTTCAGGCTTCGAGGGTTCACATTACATTTGTTATACGATATGTTACCTCAAGAGAGCTCAATACTTTCATAGCAGGTCAATAAAAATATGTTTTCCTTCATGAGAAAATATCAGCTTCATCATCCTCTTAAATAAGCCCAGATAGACTTCTCATGAAAAGTAATGACATGGCGATGAAAATATGTAGTAAAACAGTATTATGGGTTAAAGTCTTGTCATGTTCCTGATGTATTTAATTAAGCCAACACTGAAATGGAGAAAGTTTTGAAGTTATGAAATAAAATATTACACTGTAATGAGAAATGGGCAGTGTTGTGTAGACATCTTCTTCTTTAATTAAAAATGACGCCCAGAGACCAAGGGGATATAAGAGCAAGCCATTTTTTTTTTTCTGGTAATTTTCTGTTTGCTTAAAATTCTGCGTCCTCAGAAGTCAAAGCTTTCTTCTTCTTCCTTTCCTTGTTTTGTCTTTTTTTCTCACAGCATATGGGAACACTCATTATAATTAAAATAAATAAAATACAATGTCATATTGTTTTTATGTAAGTTATTTATTTAAGCTGGTTATTGCATAAGTCTGACCAGTAAAGCACAAATCTCAGCAATGTGTCCTAAAACAGGTCCAGTGCCATATATAAAAATATCTGCTGCAAACACATCTGGCTCTTAAACTGTCACCACCTCCTTTGTCACACTTAAAATCTGTAAATACATTCTTAGCCCAACATATACCAGTGTGTTGGCAAGTATTTTGACGTGCTTTGAAGTCTAAATATTTTGGCATATGTTTAGTGTGAGCCTTGCGGCTAAAACAAGTGGGCGACACAGTGACATGAGTACAGCTCGGCTAAATGAGGAGGTGAGGGTGTAGGTATGACGCCATCCACAGCGCTGAAAAGTTCTCCTTTATGTAGAAACTAAAGAAATAAATACACCTCTCTGGTTTCATTGGTTTAATAGAAATGACTGGTTTGAAGTTTGAAGATTCTACTGAATGTAAATAAGTGACGATCTTGCCAGAAATGTGATCCCGTTTGAATCCCGCTCTGTCCTAGTCATGTGCCGTTGTGTCCTTAGGCAAGACACTTCACCCTCCTTGCCTCCAGTGCTGCTACTCACACTGGTGTATGAATGCGTGTGAATGGAGGGGCTGTAGTATGTGTTAATAGAAAAGCACTATATAAATCTAATCCATTATTATTATTATATCAGTAAATGTCAATAATTATCACGATAAAAAACGTTAACCGTCATATCTTTGAAATTTAAAGGTTGATTACTTGTTGCTTCTTTGGGAAAGTTAAAGAATGTCGATAGTTTTAAGCTATTGTTGGCTGCCAGAATGTGGCAAACACCTGTCGAAACACAAAACTGAAACAGAACAAGCCTGTCAGTCAAAGCGTATGTAAACAATGCAACCTGTCAGCTTTTTTCTCAATGTGTGAAAGGTCCATTGTGTAAGATTTAAGGAATTTAGGAGGATTTAATCGCAACAATGGGATCTTTACTATAATACTGGAAGGTCTCAGAGCGTCTGTCTGTTTGTCTATCTGTCTGTCTGTCTGTCTGTCTGTGTATCTATGCAGTTCTGAGAAATTGAGACGTTTTTAACTGGCCAATTTGGTACCTACAGTTGAGGAATTGTCCCATTTCATAATTAAGTATCTTTTTTCTTTAAAATTCCCTTTTTTAAAGTCAGGAGGTACTGATTTAATTCATGTTGCTAAGCAGTTGCCAGGGGGCAAACATGATGGTTGACAGGAAGCGCAGTACCATGCTGCATGATGGGAAATAAAGTTAAAAACAGTAATGATGTGTTACTAACTTCAGTGCCTAGATATCAGTATTAATTGCAGTTTGGCATGATTATGTATTTTTGGTCAAGGAAGAGACTAGCAAAAATGGCAAGTTGACAAGAGCAATATTTAAGGAGATATTAGTATTTTTGGAATACAACAGCCTTACAATCATGTTGCTATGCTCATGACGGTTGACGAGAAGCACAGTACCATGCTACATGACAGGACATGAAGTTAAAAACAGGAATGACGCATTTACTAACTTCCTTAGCCTAGATATCGGTATTAATATGTTAAATGTCGTTTAAATTTTAACCCTTTCATGCATGAATTATGACAACCTTAATCATGATTTTTTCCCCCCCGTTTTTATTCCTCTTTAGGCATGAAAAAAAAAAAAAACAATGTGATTGACAGCTTTTTATGAACCTATTTTTCATAGAGTTGCAAAAATGTGCACTCAAATGGATACGATGCGTTTAATTTTTGAAGCCAAGAAACGTGTATTTACTGATATACAGTGAAAACTATGAAATATAAACACTTTTAATGCTGCTAATCTGATGTTTCTCATATTTAAACCTACTCTAATACTAGTTATTACTCACTTCATGGAGATAATATGCAAAAAAACCCACATTTTGTTATAAAAAAAAAAAATAATAATAATAATTGCAGTCTAATAACAATTGACTTACACTCAAACATGTTACTGCAGATCAGGTTTATCTAGAACAGCAAAGTTACATGATGCATAAGTGTCCACTGTGTTGGCTGATATTCAACTAAAACAACCAAACCCATGAATATCCAAGAGAACAGCTTTGAATATCTGTCCACTGTAGTGACCACTATGCATGAAAGGGTTAAAGAATGATTTACCCAACAATTTTTATGTCAGTACATATAAAATATAGACTCACATCTTCTCCCAAAAGTCAGCTCTCCCTAGCATAAAAACTACCACATCTGGAACCCGTGGTTCCCCACGGGTCAACGCACTAGTATAATATATTAGTGTGTAACAGTCACACAATAAGGGAACTGTTTAGTTTTGTTACCTTGGAATAATCCAGTTTTATCCAGACTGAGGGGGTCATCTTTGGAGACACTGTCATCGTCTTTGAGTGTGGAGTTAACATCATCATAACTAAAAAACCCAGAATGGACAAAACAAATGAGGGACTACTGTGTTTTTGACAGTCGCTATAGTAGTGGAAGGTGTGTTCACTAAATGTACATTGAACCTTAAAACCAATTACACACTGCAAAAATCTGATTTGTTTTGCTTGTGTTAAGCAAAAAATCTTGAATTAAGCAAAAAAAAAAAATCTGCCAATGGAACAAGTAAAAATTATCTTGGTAAGATTTCTTGAAATAAAATTTTCAAGATCTATTGTCTAAAAATAAGTTCTTATATCTCACTTACAAGTTACTCTTTAGGTGATTATATCATATTTTAAGTGTGATGAGATATTTTGACTAGAAATGAGAAAAATACACTTGGTAAGATTTGGATTTTTGCAGTGCACATGTAGATGCATGTTGTAGGTTCATTAGTTTCTGGGTTCTTTTCAAGTATTGAAATTATACTGAACATTTATTGAATATTTATTATATTTGTACAGTTAAAAATTATAACCCAGGATTTTCACACCATTTTATTACCCCGTCCTATATATATTCATAGGCTGACATTTCCAAAGCATTTTTGTAACTGAGGTTCTGTGAAACAAAACCGGTGTTTTGTTTTTCTCAGTTAATGACTTTGCTGTCAGACTCTTTTGCCTCTTTTTCACTGACGATATCATGTCGACCCTGTGTGGTTTTTATGGAGTTTTCACTGCATGAGAACAGGGCTACCATCAGGTACTATTTCTAGTATCACACTTGCCAATGCTCCAAGTGGGTAAAGCAATATTAAATGTGATGTAAAATCACATAGGTCCCAGATTGGTTGATCTGGAATTGTCACATTACTGTACGTTAGTATGTCATCATGTTACAATATGGGACATCCAGTCAAGCCAATGGGGAATGAATGAAACTGTCAAAGCAAAATTTTACAGTCTTTATCTTTATAAATAGACCTCATATTTGAGTCTAAACAACTACATTCTCACCTGAAAAAAGCACTTTATAAAGATTTATTTTTTAACCCTTTCATGCATAAATTATGAGAACCTTAATCCAAATTTTTTTCCTGAGTGTTTTATTCCTCTTCAGGCATGACAAAACCAATGTGATTAAAAATTTTCTTATGAACCTTTTTTTCATGGAGATGCAAAATTATCCACTCAGCCTAACACCATGCGTTTAATTTTTGAAGCAAAGAAACATGTATTTAATGATGTATTGTGTGAAAACTATGAAATAAAAACATTTTTAATGCTGCTAATCTGATGTTTTCTCACATTTTAACATACTCTAATACTAGTCATTACTCACTTTATGGAGATAATATGCAAAAAATAATATCAATAACAAGTAGGGATGTAACGATTACCGGTATAACGATAAACCGCGGTAAAATTGTAGACGGTTAGTATCACCGTTTAAATTGTAATTATTATGATAACCGTGTTTAATTACCGCACTTTTAGGGGACAAAAACCCCATGTAAAGCTATGCTTTTATGTCAAATATTTGAGTATAGTTTTAATTTATTACAATTAAAATTGTATATACCTAGTATTTGGAACCAGTATTCACTTTTAAAGTCTTTGAAAAGGTTCGTTAAGCATCTTTGTGTTATTTATGCAATAAAGTATATACATTTTTCGAATTGGATTTTATATTTTTTTAAGTGTTTTCTGGCCTTTTATATTTTTATAGTAGGTTAAAGTGAAAAAAAATAATAGACAGATGATATAGATGAAGTTGTGCTGAAAAAACAGATACCTAACATGGGTATAGTAAACATTTGTTCATATAGTATAAAAAGGCTAAATCAAAAGTACTGAAAAACGGACAAAATAGGCTCAGACCACTAAGGGTTAATATTTGAACGTTTCTGCCAACAGAGGGTACATTGTGCCTATTATTTTATTTATTTATTTATTTTTTTAATACAACTTGGTTAAATGATTTCAGTGTGTGTATTAGTACTTTTTGAACATTTTGAGCACAATTTCAATAGTACCACTATAACGATGATAACCGTGATAATTTTGGTCACAATAGCCGTGATATGAAATTTTCATATCGTTACATCCCTAATAACAAGCAATTAATATATACTCAAACATATTACTGCAGATCAGGTTTATCTAGAACAGCCAAGTTACAGTAATGGTATGAATTGCAGTGTTTGTGATGATGCATAAGTGTCCACTGTGTTGGCTGATATGGAACTAAAACAACAAAATCCATGACTACATAATAGCTGTCCACTGTAGTGACCACTATGCATGAAAGGGTTAAATTATAACTTTATATTTTCAAGTTTCTTCAATTTACACTGCATTGCTATGACAACCAGATACAGAGTATTATACCTGCAGAGGAAATGCAGCTTGATGATACCAAATCGGAGCCAAGATGGGATTGTGTGACTTGCCTTGATACATCTCTGTGGATTCAAGTCTTGAGCATAGTAATAGAAACTATTCCTTTAGTTTCTCATAGGAATAGTTTCTGAGAAGCAATCAGTCCTTTGTCGGCCCATGTGAGATCTTGCAAAATCACCTCCAGCTACTTGGTTTAGTAAAACACTGGCACTAAAGCCCTAAAATGAACGTTTTTTTTTATTTTTTATTTTAAGGTGTGCCCAGTCAGACTCACAAACACACTGAATAAAATGAGTTCTAATGCAGGTTATATCACTAGTACAAGTATGCAATGCAAAAAAGAAACATTCCCTGCTCTAAAATATGCTTTTTTATTTCACTTTTTTTTTTTTTTTAATTTTTTCTTCTAGACCATCTGGCGTGTCCTCAGTATTTGACAGATCAAACTCTGCTGTGGTTTACCTGCACAAATACTGTCGGTTCCGAGTCACCAGATAGCTTAACAGGAAGTGCTCCACAGAGAGTTAATGACCTTATTTGTGTTTCACATTTGTAGGTGTTATTTTGTGTGCACTGTATGCGTGTACACCTCATGAAAGATAAGCTGTGGACATAAGGCTGTTGAGATGCCATTTACACTCTCCTCCTGTGGTGAGATTGTGAATCATCTACTGCGTGTTTCCTAGAGCTATAAAATTGAATTCGTTGAGAGAACACAGCTTCAATTTCCGATGTGTTTGTTTATTTATTTTCTACCTTCCTGCCTCATTTTTTCTGTCTTCCAGGGGCTGTTTTTTGATATATTGGCTGGCTGTCCTTGAGGTCATTTGCTCCTCCTCTTCCTATACGCACACTTGACCTTTTAACCAAAACTTGACAGACGAGTTCATCCTGATGTTGGTTTTGCATCACATTGCTGAAGTCGTCTGATCTTACACAAACACCAAATCCATTGCTTTTCTCCTCCTCTCTTGTTTGCGTCTTTCTACCTCCCATGTCTCTGTCCCTGAGGAGGCAGCATTTTACCTCCCACCACTCTTTTGTCAGCAAAGCAGCATTTCCCATCAAGTCCATGTCACAGCAGATGAGTTTTAATTTTTACTTACTCTAGTTTAATGACTTTTTCTGTTTATTTTATTCATGGTCCAAAGCTTTTTGCTATTACATCTCTGTTCACTGTCAGCAAAAAATCCCATTAATCTTTTTGCAGGTTCAGCATTGTTTTAGCGGTCTGATAATGGTGCTTACCAGGGTTTTTCAAACTCATTATTGTTAATCGATTGACATTTGTCATCACAGATGCAAAATGAAACATTCCTTTTATCAGCAAGAGGTTGCTTTAGATCTCTATGAGTTCTAATATAAAAACAAATCCCACACAAGCTTACGCTCACACATAACCGTTTTGACAATGCCAAGCTTGTTTCCGCCTACAAGGTGACAAAAAGAGACTGAGAGGGGGGTGTTACTTGCAGATGACAGCACATGCTGCTCATGCTGTTTTGTTTTTAGGGGGTTGTGGTGTGTATATCTCTTTGTGGTGTACTACAATATGAAAATTGCTGGAATAAAAACATTTGTTAAGAGATGTTCGGTCTTTATTAGGTCTGGGATATAGTCCAACAGTGTGGAGACCAGCATTGTGCCTACGAGAATAAGATGTAATTATAAATGAATTGTACACAATCTTGAAATATATTAAGGACCAAGCACAGGACGCTATGATTAAAGCTGACACAAGAATGGGTATGTTTCCAAAAAATATATATTCATAGCACATAAACAAAGATTATGTTATAAGACTAGATTATTGTTAGTTATAGGCAAGCAAAGGTATGACTTTATATACCGGCTAAAATTTGCTTAGAGGTCTTATTTCTGTCTTTGTGCATAAGAAATCAATAGAAGTGAATCCCCAAAGGAACTTTGTGTTGGTAAATGCAAGTTATGCAAATGTGCAGGATTTCAGTTCTGTTGTAACATGTTGATGGTCATATGAACTATGTTTTCCGCTCAAAAATGTCCAGTTTCATCACAATTAATGCTATATTTTCATGTCACAAATGGCCAAGTTTTATTTGAACTGAATTTACCTGAAAAACAAATATTCTATTTTTTTAGATTCCCCAATTTTTCTTACAAGATTCTATCCTACATATCACATGTTTTATTTTTACAGGTTGCAATATGAAGTATGGTGCTGATCCATCCTGCTTATGTTACGCCAATATATACATTAAGAATGTCACACATCACTTTTTAAATCAACAGTTTTCTAATAATAAGCATTTTTATAAAGAAATAACAATTCTATATTGTTATTTACTCTTTAGTATGATGATAAACTATACAATAAATAATCATGATCCTAGTTTTTGCACAGGGATCATTTGTGGAAACGGTGACATGGCTGCCGAGCATCAGTATGATGGGATCCGTAACAACCATGTCACATCCGTCCACTGCCACATTTTGTGTTTTTGTTAAACTGTTATTGTTTTAGATCCACAATACTAACATTTATGAATAAGAGGAGAATTATCAATAGTAAGTATATAAGTTTATTACTAATAAAGTACTGGTACTGACCAGATCATCATGGGTAATGTCACGTCCGTCCACCAGCAAAAGTTTTCACATACACGTGCTATTCAAAATCCAATATTTCTGAAAACATACAGGGGTTGGACAAAATAATGGAAACACCTTAAAAAATCAACAAAATATAATTTAATATGGTGTAGGTCCGCCTTTTGCGGCAATTACAGCCTCAATTCTCCAAGGTATTGATTTATACAACTTGTGAATTGTTTCCAAAGGAATTTTAAGCCATTCTTCAGTTAGAATACCCTCCAACTCTTTTAGAGACGATGGCGGTGGAAATCGACGTCTTACTTGAATCTCTAAAACTGATCATAAATGCTCAATAATGTTGAGGTCTGGGGACTGTGCCGGCCATACGAGATGCTCAGCTTCATTAGAATGTTCCTCATGCCATTCTTTAACAATTCTAGCTGTATGGATTAGGGCATTATCATCTTGAGGTGAAGGTGTTTCCATTATTTTGTCCAACCCCTGTAGCTTCCACTGTCAAATAATATCAGTAGTCTGTATACAAATGTATTAGCATTATTTCAACACAGTTCTATGCATTTCTTACAACTTTTTTTTTTTTTTTTTTTGACAAAAATGGCCACTCATTTGCCCCCTTAAGTAAATTTTAGCTGATACAGATGTTAACTCAAACAATAGACCTGACTAAATGAGATGAAACAGGATCATATATACTAACTGAACAAACCAATAAAAGTGTAAGGGGCTGGCTGACATAGGTGACGAAGAAAAATGGAATGCTGCAAGTGTCCAGTATTCCCATTTTAAACATTACATAACTTAGGGCCACCTGCTGTGTAACTTGTCAAACACGTCAAGCTTGTTGTTTCCTTCACTTCCCACTTATTGATGAGTCAGAGACTTACGGCCTACCCTCTCTTCAAGGAAATACTACTGACTTCACTGACCAAGAGTCCTTGTTTCATGGTTTAAGGTAAAATGTGTACATAGGTGGGGTTGAGAAGTAACCAACCAATTGGTAGTTAACCTAACATGGGAAAAGACTAAACATATATTAACTTTGAAAACTCTTCTGTTGGTCAGACAGCAGGGGACAAGGCTTTGGACGATTGCGGGCTGTTGTCTCAATATTCTTACATGTACAAATATATCTGCTTAACCCCAGTTCGGTGAGTTTTTGTGTTCTTGCTTCAAAATGGTGTCCAAAGTGCTAGAAACTTCCATTACATAGGCAATGACTCTAACTCAGTACAAATAATCCATACCCCCCAACCACAACTAGTGGACCAGGCCTGAATGTAAAGTCCACCAACTGCAAATGAAGACAAAGACAATGTGATAAATACAACTGAAGCAAAGCAAATCTGACAAATTAATGTAAACTAAATGCGCATCACATCTAGAAATAGTGTTTGTCAAAAGTCCTAATAAATAGAATTCTAAGAGAAACAAAGTGATTAAATCAACATAAAAAAAAATCTAAAATGTGTTGATGTGGGTGTATAATATGAACTTTAAGTCTTTAGTTTATGGCTCTGGTCACCATGAAAATGAAGAAAACTGATTCACCAAAACCTACAAAAAGTCATTTAAATGGGCTTAGCTAAAAAATAATGATGTAATTTCTGTTAGAACAGGAGCACAGTTTAGAAGCTGAACTCTTCCATTCCATGTTTCCATTTTACATGGAAGAGTGAAAGGGCTCAAATGTACAAAAATGAAAAAGTAGTTTTGCATTTTTAAAGCTTAATTTTTTGGGCATTTCTGCTTTTATGTGATAAACCAAGTGCATAGAGAGAGGAAATAGAATATGGGAATGACATGCAACATTGCCTCAGGTCAGAGTCGGACCTGTCCCATGGTGATAAGGCCTTAGACCATGTAGTTTACACTGCACCAGATGAGCTACCAGCGCGCTTCGTTTGTACCTGTTAAAAACAACCGGTTCAGTCAGATACATCAGCTCTCCATGCGTCATAATCGGTTTGCATAGTGCTCTCAATTACTCAGTTATTGCCAAAAGTGTGTTTTGTGACCATGAACCTTGAAATACGGCCACAAAATTTAATTAATCCGTGCACCTCTCTCAGGGATCCAGAGATATCACTTTTTACACATAATCAGGACAGAAGAGTGGATAGACAGAGAAAAGAAAGTGTATACAATAGTGGTGCCTTTGCAGCAGCAGCCCAGTGTTGTTGTCCTTGGTGATGATTCACTGGAAACGTCATCGCATGATAAATCAATAGTCAATGTCCAAACCTAGCCTTTATACAGACATTCACAGCCCTGGCTGAAAATAAAAGTCCCAAGCACAGTATTTCTGTGCCTTTGATCACAGAACACAGTCACCATGGCACCATTTATACCATGGAGTGTCACTATGAATGTTAACAATCACTTTTATTTTCATCCATAATTGCATTCATTTTTTTTGCCAAGATCTTGTATTAATGAAAGGAGAGCTGTAGTCTTCTCCAGCACATCCCAAAGATTCTCAATATTGTTCAAGTCTGGACTCTGTGGAGGCCAATCCATGTGTGAAAATGAAATCTCATGCTCCCTGAACCCATCTTTGACAAGCCCGATGAGCCTGATGACTCCTGGCATTGTTCAGTCTTTATGCTCTCTATCAAACTTATGGTTGTTAAAGAAATGAGAAGCTTTAGTCACTGCATCAGTTTGTGTAAAAAATAAAAACGGTCACAACTGAAACATAATCACTGCAGTAATTAACCAATGGAAGGATTTTAGCGGTTTGCTCAGTTATATCCAATGTTTTTTTTTTGGTTGGTTTTGTCTTGTAATTGATATGTGATTCTTTCTCTCTGTTAGACTTGTTATGGATGTAGGTACGTTATCATACACGCATTACATGCTACAGAAATTATTCTCAACCTTAGAAGGTATTGAAGCTGGCTTAAGCCCTATTCGGATGGGATTAGTTTTACATAGGTGCGTGGGGTAAAGGAATAATTGCCAGAGATTTTAGTCCTGTCCAAATGTGCTATGTCAGTAATCATTACCTCACAATGTCAGTAAAGATTACTGCGACTTGTACCTTCCGTAAACGGGTTTGGGAAAATGACCCCAGGTAATACTAATCCTGTGCAAATAGACCAGTAGTTAATATGTGTGTAGATATTCCGTTATATCCTGTTTATAAGTGGTTTTTCGCAGATTTTCAAGCATGTAGCTCTTGAAGAAGCACTCAGTTTTCCAGTAGGCAGTTGAACAAGTGCGTGTAAAACCTTGTGTCACCTCAAGTCTTAGGTTTTGTTTCTGTAGTGGCGACACAAGTCATTTGTTGCAAATGTAGTTGAGCTGCACAATATATTGTTTGAGCATCATCATCGCAATGTATGTGTGCGCAATAGTCACATCCAGGGCGCCGCTACCAATTATGGGCCTTACAGACCTTATGGAGGGGGGGGGGGTCCATAAGGATACAGTACAGGCAATGACATTTATGTAGTATGACAAAATAAATTCTGCAGAGAAATTAAATAAAATAAATGGGTCTGAACGCGGGCAGTTTAGAAGAAATGGGCCTTTGTGATTTTGCATCACTACCTGAGATGATGGAGCGAGATTTCAGCAGAGGACGTTCACATGGGGGACCAATCTCAAGGGGAGATGCTGTCAATTAACATGCAATTATTGTAATTTAATCGAGCAAATTCTTATCAACAATGAATTGATAGTCAATTAATTGTTTACATCCCTAGTCCAAATAGTGCTTTAGTCATGCTCACACCCATAACTCAAAACCTACACATTTTGACTTTACATTTTCACACACATTAAGTCCATATTTTACATGCCTCCATCCTCATCTTCTTCATCGTCTTCTGATTGTCTTGTTTGTCTTGAACTGTTGTGTTCTTTACGTTCCTTTTTGCATGCATTGCAAGACTGGATGCACTAAAGCTAAATTCTTACATTCTTTTTTCTTTTTTTCCCTGTACACTGTAAAAAATGACTGTAGAATTAACACCAAAAAGTTGTAAAATTGCAACATAAAAAAACTGTAAGTGACAATACAATGCAAAGTTTTTTATTTGAAAAGATTTTTGTGTTAACGATTGAATCAAATATAGCTGCAGTTTTTACTGGAAGAGTATGTGAACAAAACCAGATTTGTATGTAGAAATGATGTATTTCTATTGTTTTTAGAAAGTAAAACTGTAAATTGAAATACAATGTGGTGCCGTTTAAATTGCAAGACCATAATGTTGAAATAACGGCATATTTGCTTTTTTATATATGAGGGCTGTTCAATAAGTTCATGGCCTCACCCAGAAATACTGGTTGTTATAATACAGGATGTTACATTCTTTCGTGATGGGATAGTGATGCTTGAACATCGATGGACCAAATGCATTGCTGTAAATGGAGATTATGTTGAAAAATAAAATATAAATTATCAGTCTGTGTTGTTCTGTTCTGGGTGAGGCCATGAACTTATTGAACGGCCCTCGTAGATATAAAAAAGTTATAAAGAAGTAAACATTTAACAATTTAACATTTTAAACTTGTAAATGAATGGGTTGGTAGAGTTGGTAGAGTGGCTCGTCCAATAACCAAAGGGTTGGTGGTTCGAATCCTGGCTCTGACTGTCCATATGTCCAAGTGTCCATGGAAGACACTGAACCCTGAATTGCTCCCAGTTGGACCTGGTGGTTTTGGAAAGTGCTTTGGGCACCATGAAGGTGTAGAAAATGTGCTAAATAAGTGCAGTCCATTTATCACTTAAATCCAATGTTAAATACACAGGGTGGGGAAGTAAAATTTACAATATTTTGAGGCAGGGATTGAAAGACAGTGTATGACCATTTAGTTTATTGAAAGTCATGAGAATTTATTTGCCACAAGAAAATTTACATAATAGAAAAAGTTTTTATTCTATGTGTCCTCCTTCTTTCTCAATAACTGCCTTCACACGCTTCCTGAAACTTGTGCTAGTGTTCCTCAAATATTCGGGTGACAACTTCTCCCATTCTTCTTTAATAGTATCTTCCAGACTTTCTCATAATAGTTTTGCTCATAGTTATTCTTTTCTTTCCATTATAAACAGTCTTTATGGACACTCCAACTATTTTTGAAATCTCCTTTGGTGTGACGAGTGCATTCAGCAAATCACACACTCTTTGACGTTTGCTTTCCTGATTACTCATATGGGCAAAAGTTCCTGAAAAGGTATGGATAATAGTGTTAGGTATGATTATGACATCAATATATGTTTGGTTTCAAAACAATTGATGTAGTGCCTGCTGAGAAAAAACAACTAAATGTTCATTGTAAATTTTGCTTCCCCACCCTGTACATGTTTAAAATGTTAAATCTACATGTTTAAAATCTTAAATCTACACATTACTCCGTAAATATGTTTACAGTTGGATGTGTTTTTTTACAGTATTGTTCTGGTAACCACAGCTGCCAGTTTTTTTCTGGAAAAACAACAGGATTTTTTTTTTACAGTGTATAGATGGGGGCAGTGTATGGGTATGTTTCAATTATACTTTTACAAAACAGCAAAATGACTCATTCTCTGTGGTAAATAAACTTATTGTGTTGTGTGTCAAGAGACAAAGATAGTGAGATAAAAGAAATCACAGCGTTCCATAAAAGGACATAAGGCCTTGCAAGAAGACGTATCTACAGTAACATCTATAGTGATGAACACCCTCCTCAGTCTACCTGTCACAGTTAACCCACGGCTGAACTGTTAAATTTCTATGAAAATGCCAAGGCTTTGTGTCTTGATTGCTCACCCCCGTATCGCTGTTTCACTTTTTTCCTCTGTAATTATAGTCAATTTTCTTCACAAGCAGACAATAACTTTATTGTACTGCGTTGAAAAGACATCGCCACCATAGAAGCACATCAGAGTGGAGTTCAGAAATGTTTTTTGATCATTTAAAAAAAAAAAAAGAAAAGAAAAGATATGAGTTGAAAAGATTAGCAGAACTCTGTGTGCTGTGGCAACATACTATCCTCTTGAGACAATAATTTGTTTTTCAGCAGAAAAGTAGACGTCAGAAACGCGCTTCTGTCTGAGATTATTGGATAAATAAATCTACAGGCAATAAAAAACTTTACAGCATTCATTTTACTTTTATGTGATGCACAGGCAGCAGCATATTACTGAAATATGTGGTGTATTCATATGTGTGGTCAAAAGTGAAACCTGCTGAAATGATAAATGTATAATTCATAAGCCAGATACAGCTTACAGGATATTGGCTATTGTTCAGACTTAAAGACTGGACTCTTGAAACTGTAGTAACACATTGTATGTCACATTACATAGGAATTTAAGGAAGGAAAGATGGAAGTACAAGGATCTATTTGGCTGGGAGGAGAGGAGGAGAGGGCATCCAGAATGAAAATATGTGGGAGTGAAAGAGCGAGCACTGATCATGCGGCTGATGTATTGGTTTGGGATGTATTAGCATTAAAACAGATCATCAATCCTGTCTCCTCCCCTCCTCTCTGCTCTCTCAGTGCGACTGCTCACCCGTTATACTTTATTTAATGTAATTGGGCAGAAAATGGTTTGGAGTTGTCATCAGAGGGGAGAGTGCTCCTGTTAGCGGCTACAAGCCACATCCCTGAGCAAGTTGGGGATATAAATGCAGTGTTTTTTTTTTTCTTTTTTTGGACATAAGTGTGAGGTTTCTCTTCCTGCCTTCAGTCCCACAGCTGTTTTTCCCCCCATGTGGCCCTTACACTGGTTTCCTCCATCCAAAATGCATCCACCCACACAATATAATACACTCACACACACACCAGTGGATCGTAGTGTTGTATTGTATGTATGCATATGTGTATATGTTTGTGTAAAATAGACAAACATCTGTTTCATATTATACTCTATCATCATCATTATCATTTCACACACCACACTGGACAGATGCAAGCAGTGTTTGTTTACTTATATTTTATTTATAATGTGAGCTTTTTTTGATGTTATAGTTTAGGCTTGAAATTAGTCTCTCTTTGCACTTAGTATTTTGAATACAATATTTAAGGCTAAGCCGGTAATCATTTATCTCTCTGCTATAATGACAATATATTGTTTTAGAATGGTGGGCTAACCCTTCAGCGGTGCTACCTCTGACTTAATCCACCCTTTGACTGGGTCGATATCAACCCTTCCTGCAAAATTTGGCACTGAAAACAAAATATGCATGCATCTTTTAATTTACGTAAGACCAGATAAATGTTGAACTGAACATTTGAGTCAAAATCATAAATACCTAAATAAATAAATCTGAAGCCCTGAACATCATCAACATCAAGTGAATGCTAATGCTAACGCTAGGTGCTGCATGTATTAGGATGGGTAAAATGTTGAATAATAAATTAAGTTAACCTATCTAGCTTTTACATAATTTACATAAATCTGTAGACATCAAGTTTAATGCAAAAAATATATAGTATATTTTTTCAGCTTTTAAGCTATTTATTTCTAGTTTTGATAAATATAAATAAATGAATCTAATGCCCTGAACATCATCAAAATCTAATAAATGCTAATGCTAATGCTTGGAGCTGTGTGTATTAGGGTGGGTAAAATGTAGAATAATAAAGTAAGTTAACCTATCTAGCTTTTACATATTTAATACATAAATCTGGTACTAGACATCAAGTTTAATGCAAAAAATTATAGTCTAATTTTAAAGCTTTTGAGCTATTTATTTCTAGTTTTGATAAATATAAATAAATAAATAAATCTGATGCCCTGAACATCATCAACATGAAGCGAGTGCTAATGCTAAAGCTAGGTGCTGTATGTATTAGGATGGGTAAAATGTTGAATAATAAAGTAAGTTAACCTATCTAGTTTTTGTATAATTAATACATTAATCTGGTACTAGACATCAAGTTTAATGCAAAAAATTCTAGTCCAAATTTTAAACTTTTGAGCTATTTATTTCTAATTTTGATAAATATAAATGAAAATCTGATGCCCTGAACATCATCAACATCAAGTGAATGCTAATGCTAAAGCTAGGTGTTGTATGTATTAGGATGGGTAAAATGTTGTCTAGTTTTTGCATAATTAATACATAAATCTGGTACTAGAAATCAAATCTAATGCAAAAAATTATAGTATAATTTTTTAAGCTTCTGGGCTATTTATTTCTAGTTTTGATAAATATAAATAAATAAATCTGATGCCCTGAACATCATCAACATCAAGTGAATGCTAATGCTAACGCTAGGTGCTGTATGTATTAGGATGGGTAAAATGTTGAATAATAAATTAAGTTAACCTATCTAGCTTTTACATAATTTACATAAATCTGTAGACATCAAGTTTAATGCAAAAAATTATAGTATAATTTTTTAAGCTTTTGAGCTATTTATTTCTAGTTTTGATAAATATAAATAAATAAATAAATCTGATGCCCTGAACATCATCAACATCAAGCGAATGCTAAAGCTAGGTGCTGTATGTATTAGGATGGGTAAAATGTTGAATAATAAAGTAAGTTAACCTATCTAGTGATTACATAATTAGTACATAAATCTGGTACAAGACATCAAGTTTAACGCAAAAAATTATAGGACAAGTTTTAAGCTTTTGAGCTATTTATTTCTAGTTTTGATAAATATAAATAAATAAATAAATCTGATACCCTGAACATCATCATCAAGTGGATGCTAACGCTAACGCTAGGTGTTGTATGCATTAGGATGGGTAAAATGTTGAATAATAAATTCAGTTAACCTATCTAGCTTTTACATAATTTACATAAATCTGTAGACATCAAGTTTAATGTAAAAATTATAGTATAGTTTTTAAGCTTTTAAGCCATTTGTTTCTAGTTTTGATAAATAGAAATAAATAAATCTAATGTCTAATGTCTAATGTCTAATTTTAAACTTTTGAGCTATTTATTTCTAATTTTGATAAATATAAATGAAAATCTGATGCCCTGAACATCATCAACATCAAGTGAATGCTAATGCTAAAGCTAGGTGCTGTATGTATTAGGATGGGTAAAATGTTGAATAATAAAGTAAGTTAACCTACTTAGTTTTTGCATAATTAATACATAAATCTGGTACTAGACATCAAGTTTAATGCAAAAAATTCTAGTCCAAATTTTAAGCTTTTGAGCTATTTATTTCTAATTTTGATATTTTATATTATCCATCAGCCACTATTGTTGTCTGCCTCTGCTACTCCTGATGTTTTGCAAAATGCCTCATTCTATCTTTAATACGTACTGTATATATAATGCCTATATTTATCGTGCTGGCGAGAGAGTTAGGCATCTATTTTTAGATTTCATTTAGATTTCATGCACTTTTACAGTGTATTTTTAATATATCTGATTAAAATGTATCTTTAGCATTAAGTGTTTAAACAAAAAGGAGCAAAAATAATCAAATATAACTAAAGTTTTTAATTGTCAAGTGCATGTAATTTAAAATGTAATTACAAATAGGCCTGTCTAGGGGATGATTTTAGAATTATATGGATGTACATATGTGCTTTATCTTGATATGTACTGTCGTTACGTTAGGGTTTGAAAGTACTTATATGGTCGTATCACACAGACCTAATGCACCATAGACACATACAGTAGCAGCTCCACAGGCTCTTTAATAAGGCGGCTGTCCTCTCCACTAACAGGGATCAGTTGTGAGTGTAACAGTCCAAGATGGCAGCTCCACAAAGGATGAGACAGATGCTCGCAGATGAGACAAATCAGTGAGAGGACAACCAGCTTACTCTTCTTAACCCCTTGACCTTTGTGTCCGATCCCTCCCTTTACCGAGCTGCGTGACTGTTACTGTAGGTTTTCTAACATGCATAGCAACGAAGCAGAAATGTCATACAATATTAAAGAGAGATGCTGTTTACCTCTCAAGGTGGTGTTTGCCTCTCAAGCTTCATTTCTTTTTTTGACAGTAGCCTAGAGGAGTTATGTGAGCGGGAACACCGGTAATTGCTCTGGAATTCATACCGGAAATTCACCATCTAGGATTTTATCAGTCATACAGGCAACGGGCATTATTTTAGCCAGCATCCCTCTGCTGAGTTGACTTTCCGCTCGTGGTTTTGTGCTTTGGCGGTGGCTGATTTTGCTGCTGTGTGTGAAAATATATGAGGTGGTGATGCTGCACTCTTTGTTATTGCAAAATATGTAATTCATCCCTGTTGTCTGATATTGATTTTAGGAGAAAAGTGATGATAAACAATGTTTTCTCTTCCACACTGATCCCTGCATTAGATTAAAACAAACTGAGTGCTGCTTGTAGTAATATGGCTTGGCTTAGTATTAGATTGTGAAAATGCTCTCTGCAGTTTGCTAACATTTGATACCAGGTCTTTTCTTGCCATTATAAGACTTTGGCGCAGCACCTGAAAGAACATATAATAGATCATACATAATAGAAAAGATTGTGTTTTTTCTTTGGATACCCTTTTAAGATGTGTCCATGTTGCATGTTGATATGAGGGCAAATTCATTACACTTGATATTTCAGGAAAGGCTAGTCAAAAGGGCTTTAAAATACACCACAAATATTCACCTGGATTAACAGATGACCTGATCAAAATTTGCTGCTCAGAGATCAGGGTCACTGTGCCTCCACAAAACATATTTTTGGTCAATGGCGCATTTAGAAACTCCAAAACATGCACTCTCTGTCATTTTCCACCACTTTTCTTTGACCCGAATCGAAATTATCATGAGGTCAAGAAAGATGGGAAGGAGAATTCATAAAGACCACAGTGCTGAGAAAATCCAACTGCACTTAACACTTGGGAGATGTCATGAAGGCCGGCAGTGGTGAAAGTGCAATTTTCTGATGAGACACTACAAAAAGCACATCGCAGATATTTCCTCCAGGATAGAAAATGTACCATTATTATCAGGGTTTTAACAAGTACAGATCTAAATAAAGGCTCTAGCTACACTACCAGTCACACTCCAGTGTGTCAGTATAAATCTCCAATTAGCATGAAATCTATGCAAGATTGTTATAGATCATATCTATAAATCTAGTGGCCCACATGTGGTCAGTCTTGAGTTTACTTGAATTAAAAACATCATCTGCCTACATTTTAGTGCTGCAACAACGATCGATGAAGTTGATCCAAATTGATTCTTAAAAGAGCTGGCAACAAATGCGGCAGTTGATTTGTTGGGTCTTGAGCACGTTAGTATTGAGGCATGCCTGCAAGCTATATAGTGTAACAGAGGAAAACACAGAACAGCATGGCTGAGGCTTTGGATGCCAGGCCAAATTTTTAAAAGCTAGGTTTCCATTATGTTCTTGGTGGCAATGGCAACCCCGTTTGCCCGAAACATAGTGCAAAACTTGAATATGGAGAAAAAATGACCAAAATCCCATGATGCACTACATTTCAGGCACATTTGAAATTGAATTCGAATGAATGGTTTATTTTTGGTTTGCACAGTAATCACCACACAGTACAACAACCACAATAAACACAAAAAACAAGAAAAGCACTTGGAGAGCGCACACCTCTACCAAGACAGATCTGCCCCCCCGATCACCACCAAAATTTAATCATTTCTTCCTTGTGCCAGTATCAACATTTCCTGAAAATTTCATGAAAATCCATTTATAACTTTTTAAGTTATCTTGCTAACAAACAAACAAACACGCACCCACACAAACACACAAAGCAAAGTGATCACAATACCTCCTGGCGGAGGTAAAAAAAAGGAATAGGCTAGAAGCAAAAGCTTATTTTTTGTCTATCCTTCTCACCTGACACACCGCTTACAATAAATTAAATGTGTACATCATCGAGGATTTGCATTAAAACAAAAGAATCAATAGCAAAAACACATCTACCATCTCCACTTAATATTCCTGAATGATCTTATAATTAAGACATTTTTTAAACTTTGTCAGTGAAGTGAACAACTTTAATTCATCATCATGTCCATTCCATAATTTCACACCCACAACCGAAATACATCTGGACTTCGCGTTTGTCCTCAAATGGGACTGTCGTGGCCACTGGAAACATAAACCTAGCTTAAGATAGCCTACATGTCATGATTACTTTATCCTGCTAGCTAGTTAGATACTATCATCATAATCATAATGTTTTCATCCATCTCCATTTATCAGGCCACCAGACTAACGTCACCTGTGGGAGCTGGTTGAAGACTAAACCTTGCTAGTCTTTAGCCATAACAAGTCTACGTAGCAGGCTAGTGCTCACTAACTATACCTGAAGCCATTGCGATGATGTAATCATTAGTGACTTGTCTGCAGCCTATATTGCTTAGGGTTAAATTCCAGTCTTTGAGAATTGAGTCTTTTGTGTTTATCCGATGAATCGATTAGTTATTAAAATAATCTACAGATTAATCGATCAATAAAATTATTGTTAGTTGTAGCACTACTACATTTCTAATAAAATTTGAACCCACTAATACACTTACTCCAGCCTGGTGCAGCTGCCTTTCTCTTCCTGTTGAAGATCCAGTTCACAGTTCACTGTTTATATATTTGCATATTAGACAGTTATGGCCTAAGATGAAAACGTGCATCCTGTCATGTTGACCGATGTTGTCGCTGCAGTGAATTATGGGGCAGCATTTTCTCCTCTCCTTTCCTAAATGATGGTCCAGTGTATCCTCAGTTAAAGGAGACACTAAAGGGAGCATTGAGGCTCCTTTCCTTTGCATTTATAGAACTCACACAACCCTTATCATGGCTGACACACTGAGACTTCAGGATGTGTTTCACTCTGTTGGGAACCTTCCTAAGCAAAAAGGACTATTCAGATGCATCCCATAAGTTTAAGATTGCAGATAATGATGCAAGAACAGTGGGAAGATCTGTCTGAACTTACAGTTGTTAAAAGTGAGAGGCAACATGGAATTGGAATTACATATTGACTGATGAGCAGATTATTTCATGTTCCTATGAGATATTTTGTTCACACTAACCGAATAAAGGCAAAACTCTCAGAGCTTATACACACTGGACTTGGACTGTACATGCAGAATACAACATTTTTGTTAGTGGGCTATAGTTTTAGTGAAACACTTGCACATGAGGAAGCAAGATGAGGTGTTAAAATAACTAATACCCACAAAAGAAAATGCAAAAAAAGCATAAAAAACGATCTAGGTTTCTTTAATATGTTAAAAATTTCTTTAAAATGTGCAGCCCTGTGTTTAGGAGATATTTCACGTGATAACTGGACTCTGAAAGATAAAAAAAACTGTTGTGAATGCTTTTGGCACCGAGTAAAAAGACTATCACTAGAAAATGGTTAAAGCCTGAAGCACCCACAACAGAAGAATGGATCTACATCGTACAGGACGTCTTCATTCTGGTGAAGTTGACATTTTGTTTTAAGGGTTAAAGGGAATCTTTTTTCACTATTTGGTCAAAATGAACAAACTAAGTTGAATTTGTATTGGATGTGAATTGAATACACTGGTGATGTGAAAACATTTATATGATATACATTTCTGTTTAGGTTAATGTAAACATACACACCTTAATGTGTTTTATCTTGTTGATGAAGTAGCAGAGTAAGCCCTCTCCTCCAGCCCACTTTTCTTTATTTATTTTATTTGTTCTATATTCGACTAAAAATCTTGGATTAGCATCTTCTTTCAAATTTGGCGTGTGGATATTGAATTGCACCGATGAGGGAAGTTTTGTATAATTTGCTTTTCCAAATAAACAAAGAATGGAAAAAAAAGGTATAAAAAAATTTGTATTTTTGACAAAATCTTTCAGTGAGCTCAGAGGTTTAGGTTCTATTGTTAACGTGTTCTATTTTTGGAAGCTCTAGGGACGAGTCTGGATTCAGATTGGTCTCGAAATGTGGACAAAATTTATTCAGATCACAAATAAGGTGGACACTCAGCTCTGAGGGCTCAAAAACAATGAGCCCCGAACACTAGATGAAATCTACATTTATTGACCTTATGGGCGAGCTCACCTGTACAAATGGGTTGGTCTGTAACTTAGCGTTATCTAAAAAGATCAAACAGATGTGGGGCCTTAACTCTAAGTAAATTTATGCCAACAATAAGTTTACCCTTATCACCTATATTTGACAACACTATGTGTGTGAATGTGTGTGTTCAGACGTGTATCTAGAAGAACAGAACCTACTTCACTCTTGTGTCGACAGATGTTTCCTATCTTAACAAGCTTAACCTAGTGATACCATCCTTAAACTACAACAGAGTAATACATAAATCCTGGTCACAAAGAACTCACTCTTAACATAACTGAAGTAAAACAGATTAAACAAAAGAATCCTATGTTAAAACAATAACTACTTAATACTAAAACATAATTCATCCTAAAACTTCAATATCTAAAGTGAAATATATTTCACTATCGTGCTGAAAAAGGAGAACATGAAGAAATATCCAAATGGAGTCCGTCCTGTGACCCAGACTAGTGTTTTCTAAACATTGTCAGGCCTAAATGATGCACAATAGAATAAAAGATCGGCCAAACAACCACGACAAAATCATCAACACTGAAATCCTCAACCAGTGTAGTCCAAAATCCAAGATACTGTAGAAGATAAAACACGTATTATTCTAGATATACTATATCTTCCCTGTAATGGACTCTAACTTTCTTGCTATTCCTCGTTAAAATAACTTCCACAAATATTGGTAAGGCTATGAAACTTCACCCCAAATACATTTCTCCTGCCTCAGAATTACAGTTCACTGAAGTCAGAGGTGTTGAGTTGCATCTTAATTTCCAGATGTACAGGGCAGAATGAATACAGTTTGACACACTTTGTTATGGTTTTCACATTGCAGCTGACTCACATCGTTTTCCATCTCCTTCTTTTTGCGCTCCATGACCATGCACATATTTGCTTCCTTGCTGAAGTTTCAGTGGTGTCTGTTCTGCGCACGTACGAGTCACCTTCAGTGTCCTATTTATTGAACCCCCTGGATTCTTTCTTTGGTGGCTCGCTCCCTTGAAGTTGAAAGAAAAGATGGAGGACAGATGCATCAGAGCAAAGACGAAAGATGTGGGGGGAAAAAGAAGAAAAACCATGAGGCACGAGGAGGAGGAGGAGGAGAGCTAAAAAAGAGAAAATGTGGTAGTGGATACGGAAGGCAAGGACAGATGAGAAGCGAGATGTTAGAGAGAAGGAGATAAAGAAAAAGAATGAAAAAATGAGAGCGTGGTGACAGAAACAGAGGAAGATAAAGGGAGAGGGGCTACGCCGTGTGGTGGTGTTTGCCATTGCCACTCATTGTTTGGCGGTGTGAGCGGTCTGCGGTCGGCGGCGAGCCCCACAGTGATTCATCATGATTATGTGTTGGTAGGCAGGTAATGTCACAGCAGGCAGGGCCGGACACACCCAAGGCAGAGGGTGACGCTATTTCTGGGCGTCTGTCTTTGCCAGGATCTAGTTGGTCACATTAACCTGCTTCATGTCTCTGCTGTGCCCTCTGGACGTCTGTGTTTTGCCTTTTTGTCTCATCTTGTTTTTGTCTCTTTATTTTCTGTATTGGAAAGTAGAAAGTGTCTTCTGTGTCACACTAGTGTCCTTCCAAATACACATTATCCTCGCATTAAAATATCTAGTAACAAAAGCACTGGTACATACAGGGTTTCCCAAAAAATGTATACACACTTTAAATAATTGTAAAGTAGGTGTTTATTAGAATTCATTTAATTTTCAAAATCCTACTATATAATGCACGTTCTGTGTCCGTCCGTCCGATTGATGTTGCAGCACAGGAGGGCATTTGTACGGATTTTCCTCAGCCTTCGCAGGCCCGATCGCCGCCAAACTCACCAAATAAATAGAAACATTACCTGACTATCTACTAGGCACAATTTTATGTCCGTATTCAAATGTTGTGAGGTATGCTGGACGATTTTAGCCTCTCATGCTATCGTACAATGGCACCATGGGTACAATGCCGCTAGTGTAATAGAATTTACAAACCTCATTTTATTGTTTTGTCACGCGTGTTCTCAAACTGACGTCTGTTCTGGTCCAGACACTGCTGACCACACCAAGCAATGGAATTGCACACATCACCAAACAATTCCCTTGGCATTTTTTGTGCATTCACGTTCAATGGCTGGTCTCAATTCAGCGACTGTTGCAGGTCTCATAGCGTAGATTTCGTCGTTTAGGAATCCCCATAAAAAAGTCTAGTGTTGTGAGATCTGGTGAACGCAGAGGGTATTCAACAAAACCCTTCCGTCCAAAACACCTGTTTGACATGTTCACCACACATTTTGAAAATTAGATGAATTTTAATAAACACCTACTTTACAATTATTTGAAGTGTGAATATATTTTTTTGGGACACCCTGTATATACTTAGCACTATTAAAAACACACGGTTCAAACATGTGGTGTAATTTCCAGAAAATGATTTGCTCATGTGTCTATTTTGTGTATGTTGCTCACGTGATGAGTAACGCAGTTAACAGCTGTATTTTTTTCATTCTTGAAGCGTTTGGACTAATCCCTTAATGTCGGACATTGCGTCGAATCTCTTGTACAGAGTCAGCAAAGAAAATGCCGAAATGTTTTTGTCAGTTCAAAATGCCACAACTTACTATACAACAGAGAGACCATGCCATTGGCATGTTACGCGCAGGTCTGAGCCGTGGTGAAGTTGCTCGCCGTCTCACTGTCATCACAGTACAATCAGTCGTCTGAGTGATTGGATCCCTCAGGACAGGATCATGAGACTAATGCCATGTTTCCACTACGTGGTATCGGCTCGACTCGACTCCACTCAGCCTTTTCCATCACAATTAAGGACCTGGAATCTGGTACCTGGTACTAGTTTTTTGGTATCACCTCTGCCAAGGTTCCAGGACTGGGGACCAGATACTAAAATGTGACGTGTAAACATTGCAGACCACTGATTGGTCAGAGAGTCGTCTCTGTGACCCGCCATTTTACAAAGTCCATCCATCACCAGAAAAATTTAATTCAAGCATTAACATTTAAATTTAAGCATATTTATTATTTTCACAACAAAGCAAAAGAAAAAGTAAAAAAAAAAAAACCCAAAAAACAGTTATTAAGAATTTATGCAAACCCCCAAAATGTATTTATGTATTTGACCTTCATTTAACCAGGTAAGTCAGTTGAGAACCAATTCTCTCTTACAATGAAGATCTGGCCAAGAGGCAGCACAAACACAGGGCAAAGAAAATAAGGACGGACAGTGAGATAGATGGTCTAGAAAGGTAAAAAAAAAAACCAAAACAAAACAAACAAAACAGAGGAAAACAAGCATCAGTAAATGAAAGAAAAAATGAACAGAATATATTAAATGTCAGTAAGTGTGTCTGTGTGAGGGCATGTGTCATATAGTGGACATGCTTATGGGTGCATTTTAGTAAAAAAAAAAAAAAAAGAAAAAAAAAGAATAGTGTTAATTGTAGTTTTTTTATCTTCTTCTCCTTTTTCTTCTTCTTCTTCTTCTTCTTCTTCTTCTTCTTCTTCTTCTTCTTCTTCTTCTTCTTCTTCTTCTTCTTCTTCTTCTTTCTGTTTTGAAGGCAACATCCAGCATTTTCATGTTTGTGTGTGGACTAGAATTACTGTCTGCTCAGCCAAAAAGCACAGAATGGGCAAAACAAACACTAGTTCAAACAAGTACTTTGTGTTTTCCTGTTTTTAGCGACCACTGCATGGGATTGTGAGGTGATGGCTATTCACACAGGTACAATTTGCATCTTCACTAATAGAATGCGCTAAATATTACACAGGACCTTTAACATATAACTTGCTATTTCAATACAGTGAACTGACAAAACGTGGACATATTGTATGTCAGTAAACGTCACGTGAATAAAAATGCTCTGAGTGGTGTTCAGTCTTGCAGATGAAGTGTTTCACTGACATGTAAAAATGGATACAATGCACCATATCTGACATATAGCAGCAGGAATTACACACTGTTTACAATTGCAAAGTGACTATTTGTTTTCAGTGTTGACACTTTAGGCTTTTTATATTTATTCCACACTCCTTCTCTCAGCTTCAATGACCTATTAAAGATGTTTTAAATGTCAAAATGTCATTTTCTGCCTCCTTCTGTCTGCCTCTCGCGTCCTTTTTCTTGTTCTTACTGTTTGTCTGTGATTCCTTCCTTTGCCCTTGTCTTGCCTGTGAGTTATTGTGTGGCATTTTCTGTCATTTCTAACCTTGATCATTTGCATTTTTTTATGTGTCTGGTTTTATTAACACAAGTCTACTCTTAGCTTTAAAAAAAAACAAAAAAAAAGGCATCACTGACTTTGCTGCAATTAACTCTTGTGGTTGTTTGTCCAAACTTCTGTATTTTTGTGTAAAAATCTTGTGTTACGGATGAAAAACATCCCTGGGACTTGTAACGTTTTCTGTTTTTGCATCAGCTAGCAGCTTTTTCATGTTTATCACATTGTTTATGACATTGTTGGGATTTCGTCTTCTTTCTTTTTGAGCAAACACACACACGCATGCACACAAACTTTAATGTCATGTGCGCTTCCTGTACACAAATTCCATAATACACAGTGTGGAGTAGGGAAGTCTAAATGATTAATGATTGCCTCTGTGGTGTCTCTGCCAAGGCTGCAGCTGAACCAAGTGTCATTCTCTCATACTGCTGTCACTCCATGAATATTGCATTGGCTATGGACTCACTTGTTTCAGAAATAAGTCCAGGTCTGTCCATCTGTCCACCTTAGGGCTGGGAACCAAAACTCAGTTCTGAGTCAGAACTCATAACAAAGCCATAGGTAGATGGAATTTCACTTCTGCTTAACGGTTCCTAAATGCAAATACACATCTATATGGACCATAAGAAGTGATCTAAGACCTGGTCAGTCCACCGATAACATGCATGGCTAACATCACATCTATGCTGTAATTGACATAATGCAATTCTGCTTCTTATGTAAATATGTATATAGCCTACCCAAGTGCAACATGGGTACTGAACACATAATCGTGACTATACCTTGAATAAGGACATACATTTAACATATATCCTCACTGTCCAGCCAGGGTCAGAGTGCAATATATATGTATCTCTTCCATTTCTTGGTTGGTTGACATTCATTCATTCATTCATTGATTTTCTGAACCCGCTTTATCCTCACTAGGGTCACGGGGGTCGCTTGGAGCCTATCCCAGCTACATAGGGGCGAAGGCGGGGTACACCCTGGACAAGTCGCCAGTTCATCACAGGGCTGACATATAGAGACAAACAATCACTCTCACATTCACACCTATGGGCAATTTTAGATTAACCAATTAACCTATTAGTGCATGTCTTTGGATGGTGGGAGGAAGCTGGAGGTTGGTTGACATACTTGTTTTTATTCTGTATATATATTTACACTTTCTTTTCTCTTTTAAACTGTTTTGCACAACGCACCACAAGAAAGTTGTCTCTTTTAATTTCATTGTACATTTGTATAATGGCAATAAAGGCATTCTATAGAGTTTTATTACTGTTATTATTTTTTGTATTGTTTGTTTTTTTGCATTATCTTCATACATGCACATTTTCTTGCACTTTATTCTGTTGTTGCCTTAACCGGTGGATTTCCCCATTGTGGGATCAATCTTATCTTATCTTATCTTATCTTATCTTATCTTATCTTATCTCATCTCATCTCATCTCATCTCATTTAAAGACGCACCACTGTAAATGGACAAAAATGTAACATCAGTTTAGAAAAGAAAACAACATTGAGGGTTGTCACAGTATTTAAATGAGCTAATGATTGATTAATATGCAAACAATAAACTACATTATTGGATACTGTAATATAAATATAATGATATACAATAATAGTACACCTTATGAAGAAGAATCAATATTTATTGACATAAAACTTGAAACATCGAAAATAAATAGCTTTATTAGAACAGATATTGCATGACTAAAATAAACAGCTATACAGGGTGAGTCAGAAAAAAAACGCTCTTTCCATTTAAAGAAATTGTACTGCTAAAATGGAAACACTGATTTTTCTTTTGACCATACAGTCATATTGATGTGGTTATTGAGCATGTCTGGTGATGTAGTCATAGATTTATTGCATTGCATAAGAGAGAGAAGGTCCATTGTTTATTGGGCACTGAAATGCCTGCCAACACAATGTATGCCACAGTGAACAAACTTGAAATTGACAACAATTACAGGAGTCGGGGCTTTGCTTTCACACTCAGGACATAGGCCTACATGACAGTGCCCAGGGAGTTTTCATCATGGCAAGACCACAGTTTACGGATGTGCAGAGAGCTTTCATGGTGACAAAATTCTGTGAAACTGGTAGCGTCCAAGAAACCATCCGGCAGTTCCAAGACCTTGTGGGGGTATCTTAAAAACCGTGTGTATCAGACTGTTCCACAAACTCTTCAGGAACTCCGAAATCGCATCACGGCTGAAATCCAAGCCCTACGACGAACACGAATGGCGAGAAGAGCTGTGTTAGAGATGCGACAACGAGCACAGATTTGCATCAATCTGACTGGTAGCCAGGTTGAAGGTCGTGCCGGACGACTTCGTTGAGACAAAACATTTTGATGGCGAGTAAACATGCTGTAATGGTTGACAATTTCAATTTCATTCACGGTGGCATAAACTGTGTTGGCAGATATTTCGGTGCACAATAAACAATGGACATTCCCTCTGTTATGCTATGCCATAAATCAATGATTCAATCGCCAGACATGCTCAATAACCACATCAATATGACTGTATAATCAAAAGAAAAATAAGCATTTCCATTTCAGTGGTACAATTTCTTTAAATGAAAAGAGCGTTTTTTCTGACTCACCCTGTACGATAAAGAAATAACCCTTCCCAGCACTAGTTCTCTATTTAACTCACAGACAAAGAAAAAGAATGAAGTGCAACTATATAGTGACTTTAAAAGAACTCAAACAACAAGCAAATAATGGTAAAGTAAGATATTTCTGGTATTTTCATCCAACTGTTTTTATCTCTGACAAAAGATAATTGTCACAATTCTGTAAAATAATTGCAATTATTTGCAACAATTGCGATATGATGGTATTGTAATAAATGTCACAGCAAGACAAAATGTGTGAAGTGTGCAATTGTCTGGATGGTTAATCTGAGTTGTGTTGGACCAGGTGTTTATTTGTTGATTGTGGAGACAGTGTGTGACGTACATGGAGTATAATTGACTGTGGACGGCATTGTTCCCTTGGACAGATTAAAAACATAAACTTAGAAAAGCAAAAATTCATGTCCAAAAATGCTTGGCAGCCATTAATGTGCCTGCTGCACTCTCATGAATAAAGACAATGCAAATGCAAATCATCAGAACACTAAAAGTTAGTTTAATTAACTGCACTAGATTGATCTTTATCTATTATTTAAGTTTTTTGATGAACAAGCCTGTCTGTTGTGTTTGTTTCAGAGGTCGACCGATGGTGCATTTTTGCAGGCTGGTATAATAATGATGGGAAAAGGAAAAGGTTGATAGGCAATTAATTGGATGATTCAGCCTGTGATAAATAAATAATGAATAATAATGAATAAAAGAATAAATAAATAAATAATCTTTGACTTTTATAAATTAGAAATCTTTTAAAGGAACACGAGTGAGAGTGAATGGCTAATGTAAAAACTAAATGACTGAATCTGAATCACTGAATATCAAACTAACTGTAATGAAAATTGATTATGAGTAGAGCTGCACAATTTATTGTTTGAGCATCGTCATCGCAATGTACATGTGCGCAATATTCATCCTGTAATGTAGGAAGCAAAAGAACTCAACATGTTCTCATCTAATTTCAACCTTGGTACCTGACACACACCGCGCACAGCGATCCACCAATCACAATCGCTCTTAAACAGTTTGCCAAAGCAGACCACTCTCCTGGTAATTCACTGGTAACAACACTAAAAAATGAGCAACGAACAAGAGAAAATCACCGAAAACAAAGACTTGGTGTCAAAGAGAAAAGCAATGTCAGATATCTGGAATTATTTCATCTACAAGAAGGATGATATTGAAACACGTGTTCTGTGTTAACAGTGTCTTCCAACTGTTGCCACAATGAGAGGTAACATAAATAACACTGGTCTACAATTTTTTAGAAATGATTTGCTTCAGAGATTAAATGTGCTAAATGTTACGTATTTTAATAAGATTAATTGGAAAATAAATGACAAAAGTGCCGGTTTGCTGATGTTTTCAAGGTATATGATTAAGTGTTATTACACATATATATTGGTTTATGTACATTTATATAATAGTTTTATAAATCTTCCACTAAATAGAGCCTGTAAAGTGAATGTATTCTAATGTGCAGACAGTGTTTTGAAGTAGATCTTGTAGCTCTGAGACAAATATTCCTTTTGAGTCAAACCCATTCTCTCGTTAATTCTTGAATTTCACATTTTGACCCAAGGCTGTATCTTGGAAAGTTCAGCCAATCAGCATTTTTGACTTGATTTTTCTTTATCAGTGACTCTCATGTGGTAAAATTTCATTACTTTTATTCTGGAAGCATTTCTCTTGTAGACCAGTGTAATTTGTTTGACCATTTACGTCGGCACCACACAGCTATTATATCCTCCTGAGTAGTTTTTCATATCGCAATATATATCGCAGGGTTAAAGAAAATCGCAATGTCAGTTTTTTCCAATATCGTGCAGCCTTATACATGAGTCAACATGCTTTGGTTATTAAGGAAAATACATGGATTGAACACAAATACGCAAACTTAAACTAGCATAAAAACACCAACACTTAAGTATTAAAAAAACTAGGTGACTTTTATTTTGCATGTTTTACACGTGTCAGTGAATCAAAATCGAGACAACCTGTTTATTAGCTTACCAGCCAACAGGCTGTTAGCTATTGTCGTCATGCGGCGTCCGTCGTCGTCATCTGTCGTCTGTTGTCTGTCATCGTCGTCTGTCACAAAAATTTCAATCGTCTTCTTCTCCGAAACCACAATTCCGATTGACTTCAAACTTGGTATACAGCTTCTTTAAGATGATGTCAACAAAAGTTAGTGAAATTATTTGGATCTGGATCTGATTCTGGATTTGGTGCGACTTTGAAAAATTTCCCCATTGTAAGAGATAGGAAGTGGATCGATGCAGTAACTCAGTAAATATAAATGATATCCAGTGTAAATTTCTCCAGTCCAGCCCTGATGGGGAGATGACCAAAACATAATGGCCACATGCTGATCAGGATCTTCTTCTGGATCCGGGAACTTACAGAAAATTTTACATGGGCTCTTATGGGGAAAAAACTTCAATCGTCTTCTTCTCCGAAACTGCAGTTCTGATTGACTTCAAACTTGGTATACAGCTTCTTTATGATGATGTCAACACAAGGTATTGAAATTATTTCAATCCAGATCTGATTCTGGATTTGGTGCCACTTTGAAAAATTTTCCCATTATAAGAGATAGGAAGTGGATTGATCCAATAAATCAGTAAGTATCAATGATATCAAGTTGGAATTTGAATTTTTTACAGATCTGATTGGAATATGACCAAAACATGGGCTATTTCTGTAATATAATAAATACACATAACTGGGTGATAATAAATGGCATCTGGATATATTTCCCAAAGCTTTTAATTTGGCTGGTAAGCTACAGGGCCATTGGTCCTATTTTTTTTTTATTTTTTTCTCAATATGATCACTAAAAATCCTTCTATTTTTAGACCTTTAAATTGCAGTGTTTTGCGATTATGTAACTGCACAGACTGATATTGCAATTATGATTGAAATTTGATTAATTGCGCATCCCTAGAGGAAAGAAATCATTGTACATGAAGTATGAAGGTGCACCATCAAAGTCATCATGTAGTGTAATCACTAAGTTGACAGCCCATATTACTGAAAAGCATTAACGTGTTAGCATGCTGCTGTGTGCCCTTAGGTGCTCTGGAATATGATTACCTGTCTGCAATGCTGCAACATCAGCAGAATCCTGGAGGCAAACAGAGCTGAACGTCATTTCACCCTTTTTTTTTTGATCCCTGCAGAGTCATGTGTGCTGTGTTGTTCTCTCTATATTACGCATCAGCACTGATTGTTTAGTTGTTTAGTATGTGGCTGCATCGGTAACATTAATCTGAACTGATCCTGTTAAAATCGTTACTGACATTTACAAACTGCAGTCACTTCCTTCCTCACCAATCTTTACTCTGTCACTAACACTCGTGGGGGTAATTGACCCTGCCAATGTTACAGTGGTTTCTCCAGCCATTTCCCCCTAAAATAAGAAAGAGATTTATTTATATCCAGCATTATAGCTACATTAAGTCAATGACATGAAACAGTTATTCACATAATCGATTAATTGCCAACCATTAAAGTAATTGCTAAGTATATTGATATTCGAGCATTAGTCCTTGGGTTATTTTTTTAGGGTAAAAAAGTTTAATTATCATTTCCCAGCTTCTGGTTTCTTAGTTATACTATCTTTGGGTTGTATCAAGCAAGATTTTAGTTAACACAGATTGAAGTTTTCAGTAAATTAATGAAAAAATAAAGGTGGGCTTCTGGGCATGTTGTCTGTTCATTATAGGGCAGAATAAATAAATAAGAATAAAATACTAATTAAAATAATGAAGAAAGAAATGTATGAAAATATGTACACATGATATACATACAGTTGTGGAAAAAATTATTAGACCATCAAAAGTTATCAAAAACAATGGTTATGCAATCAAGTACTAACTCTTGTGTGTATCATGTGACTAAAACAGACAGAAAAGAAAACATGGAATGCCTAAAAGCACTGTTTTTGGCAGTACTTTTCATGGTCAAAATGTTCATGTCAGTTGTTAATATCTATTGCAATAAATATAAAATCAATATTTCTTATAGGTTAAAGGCTGTTTTTTTCTTCCTGGGTGAGAGCTGAAGAAACCAGATGGTTACTTCTGGTTTAAAATGATCACTAATGGTCAGAATGTGATAAATATTTCAGTAATCTAGAAGTAAAACATTGAAAAATATGATAAAAAAAAAAAAAAAAAAAAAAATATATATATATATATATATGTATATATATATATATATATATATATACAGTTGCAGAAAATATTATTAGACTATCAAAAGTCATCCAAAACAATGGTTATGCAATCAAGTACTAACTCCTGTGTGTATCATGTGACTAAAACAGACAGAAAAGAAAACATGGAATGTCTAAAAGCACTGTTTTTGGCAGTACAATGCCATAGATATTGATGTAAGAGCTGAAGTGATTTTGGTTATTATCAAGAAAACATGGAAAATGGCAAGATATCAGCTCTGAAATTAAACTCTTATGAGCTATTTTTGTTGTCATCATTATATTTGTCCAAACAAATGTACATTTAGTTGTACCAAGCATTGAAATGAACAAGAAATTGAAGAAAAACAAGGGCGGTCTACTAATTTTTTCCGTGACTGTATGTACATATGCATGTATGAAATGCACTTTAACAGGTGAACTGGTCACTCTAAAATCATGTTAATGTCAGAGTCAGTGGTTATTTGTCTCTATACAGTGCTGGAAATTCCTTTTTGGACACCCCATACATTTGTGATATATTGCATTAATAATAATAATTACTCTAAAGTCATTGAACTCTGCCAAGTATTGTTTTGTTCTTTAAACCCACATGCTCCCTTCTGCACATGCTCTGTTCCATTGAGGTCCAAACTAGCCTAGATGTTTCAGCAGGAGAAAAAAACACATCCAGGACATTACATGATGAAACTATAAAGAATTTAGTTTGGTTGTTTTTGTCTTTGTAACAATAAGCAAAAAAAAAAAAAAAAAAAATTGTTTGTATCTGTTTGATGCAGCCCCACATTTTTAGAGATAAAACAGATTTTTCCACAAATATTTCACCATAATATTTGAGAATGTGTAAAATGCTGAAGGTATCTGAAAACGTTTTTCCACTACTGTATGTCAGTCCTGTGTTGAACTGTCAACACATCCTTCGCCTTTTGGTGGCTGGGATAGGCTCCAACAACCCCACGACTGTCCTGAGGATTAAACAGCTCAGAAAATAAATGAATGAATAAAAGAAAGAAAGAAATGTAGAAATAAAACTCTCAGTTATTGATTAAATATTAAGGTGTATTCTGAAACTAAGTACATTTACCCAGGAATATAAGATAAAGTAAATAGAAATGAAAAGTTTTATTTATTATTAATGATGATTTATTTTCATATTTCACAATCTCCAAGTTTAAATTGCCTTCATCCCTGGCTTCATGTGATCAGTGTCCTCGTGCAGGAGCTCTGACAGGAAGCGTCATTTACTCCCAGTCATTATTCTCATATGCTAGATCTCGAGGGATAAGGGTTGTGTGGTGCTATCAACACCTTCATAGTTGGTTTGATCTTTAGTTTCTTTGCTATGGCTTCCAAAGTTAAATCACGCCTCCTCATTAACATACGGGTGTGGAAATTCATAACGAAATAAAAGCAGGAAATAAACAGAGGGAGAATAAATGAATAATTGTGACTTTATTAGAGTGACAACTGTTGTGGCAGAAGAAAAATGGCACAGAAACAAAACTACCAAGGGATCCTTAAATTTACACATATTTATGTTGTTTATTCTACGAAGGGACTATGAAATGTTATAAACACAGTATTCATGACTTGATGTGCTGGGCTCTGATGAGGACAGTGCAAAAGGATAATGTTTAAATGTATCTCAATTATGCTTTTATCTTTTCAATATTTGGAAGTCAGCCATAGTCTCATCTTTAAGCTGAGACCTTAAAAAGGTCTAAGCTTATTACAGTTTTTAATAGATGGAAGAGCATTTGCCTTAAGTGTCTAAATACTGATTTGCAATTCATTGTGCTTCACCCCTTTTTAGGCTTCAAACACCAAGCTGCCTTTTACTGATGCAAAACAGTGTGAGCCAGAGCAAGTGCAGCTGTGGTGAAAACCCAGACATTTTTCAAGTCCTAATTTGAGCAGATGCTGAATTCATAAAAAAAAAAAAAAAAATTACATAGTGCAGCTATCATTTCCATAAATGTTGGGATTGCCAAGCCTCTTGTTTCACTAATAATGCAACATTTATTTTCCCATAGTAATGGAGTATTTGGACTGAGAGTTGCTATGGGGTGTCAAAAGGAAGCAGCTGTGATTACCTTGATCATTTCACTTGACATTATCATTTTGCTTTGTCTGGTCTATCGAGGACATTAATGGCAAGGTTATAATAGTTTGGGATTTTTCATTATAGTTTAGTTTTATTTAGTTTTGACTTTTTTTTTCTCTAATTCAGTTAGTTTTAATTCGTTTTTAGAGCAGGTTTGCTAGTTTTATTTGTTTTCATTTTTTTCTAAATGCTTAGTTTTAACTTAGTTTTAGTATTAATTTTAGTTTTGTCATATCTTTTCTCTTCTTCTCTGTCGTATTTAAATAAATCCCAGACAGGACTCTGCTGCTTTCTCCCAACTTTAGTCTCCGTGTTTCCAGGTAGAGTGGGGACCAGAAGACGACTGTAAACCACAAGTGATGAGAAGTGACGGACCATGAAGCACTGTATGCTGTCAGCAGCTAAAATTGCTAGAGCGAAATAAATCGCTTTCGTATCAATCCGACGTTGACAAAGACGACAGCGAAGGGAATTTTATCCATAAATTTTATGTTTTAGTTTTGTAAGCACACAATACAGTTTCAGTTAGTTATCATTTTTTTCTTTTAATTATAATTTTTATTTATTTCAGTTAACGAAAATGTTTTTTCAATTCTAGTTTTCGTAATTTCGTTAGTTTTTGCTAACGATAATAACCTTGCACTCAACTTTATCATTTTGCTTTGTCTGGTCCATTAAGGACATTAATGGAAACAGTTCACTCTATGAAATCATAATTTAATATGTATGTGCACATGAGTAATATGTGCTTATGTCAAATTTGTGTTGTAGTCTGAGTTGTGCTTGAAGCAAATTATTTGTCGAAGTTACCTGACAGTTTCTAAAATAATTGTGGTTAACATTGCGTACTTCTGAAAGAAATGCACTTAAGTACTAGGATTTCCATTGACAAGCTGCCAAGTTTGCCACTTAAAACACTGTTTATACGATCATAGATGCAGGCATATCACCCAGTCATTGACATAGATGAGCTAATGTCATCAAACAATCAGCTCCCAATGCTTCAATACACTGACGTTACCAGCTCAACTCTCCTCAACTCTGCAAAACTTTTTTCACATTTCCGGTGACTGAAAGCAAGGACTACCAGGTATCATCAGGTGCAATTTCTAGTACCACCTTTGCTGAAGTTCCAGGGGATTTAAAGCAAAACTAAACATGATACTAAATCATTGATCCAGTCATCAATCATCAGAATCATCCAGATGCATCAATACATATTTGTGCCCAAGATATCTAGTCTATAGAAGCAATGTTCCAATCTCCAGGAGTAACCACATCATGGCCTCGGGGTCAATGAAGGGAGACCAGAAGTGATCGTTTTTAATGGAGTCCTATAACAGAAGTGACTCAGTTCCAATCAGTGAGATCTTTAAAATCTTATCAAGTGATGGTTTGAGGTGTTGCAACAGGTGAAGCCCATTGAGCTCTACACCCTGTCATGTCACAGACCCATGGACTGAACATGCTTATATGATTCTTTTTACCTTCATATTATCAAAACCAAAGGCAAAAATAACTAGATTCACCAAACATGATGTTCCTAATCTCTCCCATCAGGACAAAGTAATCCAGTCTACTGGATAACTAGACTAACTTCTAAAAATTAGGAGAACATTTGGTGATGTCAGGGAACTGATATGAATGGCTCACAGTGATACATGTGATCACACCTTTAGGTAAACTGTGTCAGCCTAACCATCACATTATCTTCAATAAAGGGCACCTTGGGAGATGAAAGGGCAAGACTGGAATTAATATTGTGCTGTAACAAGCCAAGCTAACGGGGAAATCTTCTCCAAACATTCAAGGAGGATCTGTCAGATAAATTGGCCACAGAATTGAAATCTAAACAATAGTATTCTAACCTGAAAATGTTAAGGTGATGACTTATTTAGGGAGTTATAGCGTAAAGTTTCCTGTTCTGCTGTTGTTGCTTCGCTCGTAGCTGCAGATGACGTCACATATTAAAGGTGGGGTCTGAGATGTTTTCCTGAAGCATTTTTTACTATATTGCTTAAAATTCCCTTCACACCACAATTACAACAAGTTAATTAAATGCTCTAACACAAAAATAAAAAAATGTAGCCACCTGTGGAACGGACAGGACTGAAAAAACACCATCCAATCATTTTGAGCACCCACTCGAAATGATTGAACGATAATATGTCTATCAAACTCAACTGCCACCCCCCACCCCCTCCTTGCGCGTACCCCTCTTCGACCATGAATCGTGTGTTTTCAGAGGCTTGAAGCACTTGTACAGGAAATGCAGCCAGAGCCAGAGCTTGGCTATATTAGGATGGAAAGTTCACCGGTAAACTGTTTTGTCACAAACATAAATCAGTAGGAAATGTAACGTTAGTCACATAGGTATGAATTGGGGCTGTTCTGTAAGAGCGGGGGGGTTGGAGGAGACTGAATGAGGTATGCATGGCTCTGCGAGCCGGAGCCTCAGCCAGTGTCGGAGCTGGGGCTGAGGTGTCATAGAGCCCGAGATGGGGACAGAGCCTCAGCCGGGGTCGGCGCCATAGCCGGCGTCGGAACCTGAGTTGTGACTGTACGGGGGTGGAGCTGGGGACGAAGCCGGAGCCTCAGCTGGCGAATGGTTGCTGTGCAGCGCTCGTGAACCCTCGGGAACAAGCATTGTGCATACCACTTCTCTGGAGGCGTGGCTTTGGGGGGATGTCTGAAGAAAGGGGTTTGGACTTTTGAACTGAGTATTTTCAAAATGTAGCTTGCTCGAACTGTTTTTCTAAGATCTCGGACCCCACCTTTAACATGGCGCTGCTGAGATGAACACTAACATTCAGGGAATTCTGACTTTCAGTGGAAATACAAAGAGCTGTCGGCCAGAGCTAAGTACCAAAAGCAGCATTAGTCCCAGTTCAGACCCAAGATTTACAACGAGATGAGTCAAGAATCCGTCTAGACAAGAGAGGGTATCGTTTCCACAGCAATAACTGTCTTTACTTCTGTTCTCACCGCCAGATTTTCAGGCTGGATATATATCCTCATTCATATAAAATATGAATGAGGATAGTGATAGTGAGTTACTTACTACAGTGTATTTCTAGTAAGCCCAGTGATGAAACAGCAAAAGCTAAAAAACACCGTGCTTCTTGGCAACAGATGAGCTACAGTGTAAATACAAGGCAAACGCTTTCTAACACTGTTGTGATTTGACAAGTTTGGTCACAGGCGACTCCATCAGCCGGGGTGAACCCAGCTGAGACGGGTCAGTTCACGCTACTGCAGCCTTCTAAATCAGTTTCATCTCACTGAAAATCTTTGATCTGAACTGAGCTTTACATATTGAACCTTTAAGCTTTAAAGGTCTCCTGTGGAGTTTCAGAACTTTTGTGGCATTAATTTCTTGTAAGAGAAAAATCACCACCATTCTCTCCTTATTTCACCCTCCCTCCCCATACTCTTTCAAATTCATTTACTCCTGCATACTTCACAGTCAGCTGCACTTCTTATTAATCTGGAAGGTAAAACTCTTATTACTTACTAATTTCACTTTCCCTCCACTTCCCAAGCTTTAATGTCTGGCCTTCAATCAGCCTTTGAGGTGATATTTATTTTTGAAATTAATTAAAAGCAGCTTAACTCAGTAACGACAGGAGACATCAGTTAACATGCTGCTTTAGAAGTCTGATCTATTGCTGATAGCACTGTGTGTATTACTGATTCCAAAGTCACACATTCATTATAGTCAAAACCTAAAGTTCACACAACTAAAGCAGCTAGAACGGCGGGAGCAGGCTAACTCATATCTCTAAGCCATTACAGCCGCTTTATAAATGCATGATTTGTACCTCCAGTTTAAAGCCATCACTGAAAATATTGACGTTGTTAGTTGCTCCAATATTTTTGCTGTCTAGTTCTTGTCCTTAGTGTCAGATTTAATGTATGAACAATTTTCAATGCAGCACACTGACCTTATCACTTTTGTAGCCTTTGATTTTTCCTCCGTCCTGTGTCCTGCAGCATTGAATTAAATGCCGATAGTAGCAGCTGAGGAGGGAGGGAAATGTTGAGGTGTTTAGAGGGATTCTGTTTAGCGACAGTATTCGAAGGTATTTATTTTACCGCTGCACAACCAAAACCTACACTTATTGAGGCCTTTGTATGAACCACAAGGAGCCATGAACTCCCCTTAAAAAAGTATACATGCTATTTTTGGCAGATCTCTCAAATACTCTCTACAAGAGGAGCTAATATGGAAGTGTCTTGAAATGCAATGCCACTGATAGCTACTAGATGCTGGGTCCTGAAGATAGAGTTGTGTTGGTGTAAAATCTTTGATAAGAAGCCAAAATTTTTAATAAGAAGCCAGATATAACAGATTTTTCCACTATACCACAGGTGTCAAAAATGTGGCCCGCCAAACGGTCCAGTCCGGACCCTGGGATGTATTTGTGAAATGCAAAAATTACACTAAGATATTAACAATCCTTTTTTTTTCAGGTTCCACATTCAGACCAATTCCATCTCAAGTGGGCAGGACCAGTAAAATACTATCATAATAACATATAAATAATAACAACTTCAAATGTTTGTCTTTGTAAATATAAATATTTTCATGTATGTACACTAAAACGAAGTATAATTTTGGAAAAAAAAAGGGAATAACCTTAAATGTTTTAAGAGAAGTAAGTACAATTTTATCAATATTCTGCCTGTTATTAAATGTTTTGTGTGTTTGTAGATCCACTGTGATCTGTATGTTATAATGTACACGTATAAATGATAAACTGAGGCAGAATATTGTTAAAATTACACTTATTTTTGTCAGTTTGTTCATGTTATTCACATCTTTTGAAAGGATAGTTTGTAGATGTAAACCTGTTCATAATGTAAATTTACTTTAACAGAGAGAAAATTTTGAAGTTGACATTATTTATATATTATTATGTTATTATTTTACTGGTTTGGCCCACTTCAGATTAAATTTAGCTGAATGTGGCCCCTGAACTAAAATGAGTTTGACACCCCTGCACTAGACGCTGTACTTCCACTAAGCAGAAGAGAAAACATGAGACTACCAAAGCCTATAACTGAGCATCCAGTGACTCCAGTCCACACGGTTGCAGGAATCTGGGGTGGCACTAGCAACTGTGGGCCCCATGAAAGCTAAACATTGTGGGCTCTTTATAAAATTCAGTAACTTGTCAACTTACTTGTTGTGGGGCGGGATGTACATGGGGTAGGGGCAGCGGTTATATACGTGGGGGTGTGGCCTGTGTGGTCCATAACATAACTAACACTGGTGTGAAGTGAAAGTAAAACCTAACATGCTTTCAGCGTCTGAATCCTGGCTTCTATGCCAGCTGACCTAACATGAAAGTTTCACAACTTCTAACCTGTATCTACTGGACCCCCTCCACTGCTCTATGGGCCCCCCAGAAATGCTGGGCCCCATGAATTTGTCACGTTTACCCCCCCTTTACCGTGCCCCTGGCAGTGATGCACCTCTAAGCTAGTTTGCTAACTGCAGATAAGCACAAAACAAAAGGAAGAGGAAGAGGGAGTGCTGTTGAGATAAAGCTACCTATGTGAGGCTAAAGCAGTTTTAAAATCAAGTTTTTCCTGCAGTAGTTAGAGGCTGTATCATCTATATTTTTGTCTCTTCTCTGTCTGCTGGTGTGATTTTAGTCACACCTGTCACTCCAAAAAGCACATGAACTCTCTGGTAGACAAACAGAACATGCACCTTAAGACTCTCTGCTGTGTTGCCAGCTTTGGCTCAGAAGTAAATTACTTACAGCTTGTCAGACACTAGCAGCTCTGATAATCTGCTAAGAACAATGCAATACACAGTCCCAACCTGGATTTAACCAAGTGAATACTTCAGATTCTCCCAGTTACTATAGTGACAAATATGTTTCAGCTGCAAAAAGTCCTATAACCCTAAATGATGCTTTGAGAAACTTCTTATTTGTTAAACAACCATAGATTTGACAGAGAACATAAAGATTGGACTGTTTCAATGGAAAAAGGTCATTTGGTCTGAGTCCAGATCAACCCTGTTCCAGAATGATGGATGAAGTGATTACCCATCATGCCTAGTGCCTACAGTACAAGCCTGTTGTGGCAGGGTTGTTTCAGTTGGTCAGGTATAGTTTCAATAATATTTTATGTCCAAAAAATGACAGAAATAAATCTTGTAACATTGCATAAACTTACAAAAACGATGTCATGAATATTATATACAGTCTATAACTATATTACCATTCATTTATATGTTTCTATATTTTTATCATCGTTGATTATGCGTACAATTAGGCTGTAATTAATGTATGATTCATACACGAGTATCAATCACTAATTCACTATAGTAAAGACACCAGCTTAATCATAATTGTACAAAGAATGATAAATAACAACTCAGTCTAGTGTTTTGTAAAAAGAATAAAAATATCTAAAGGAAATTACACTTGAACCATTTTCACTTTAAGCCATAAAGGCCCAGTGCTACTTTTGTGTCAGTTCCCAAATGAAATTTTCTCTATGTTTAACCTTTTCTAAGTAATTTCTCACCATTAATTATAATAATGTTGTCTGTATTTTGCATTTTATTAGTATAAATCAGGTATTTTCCTGTATTTAACATAAACATAAACATAACATAAACATTCCCACCCACAGTCTCAGGTCATCTTCATCTGTTCAACTCACCTTCCCACCTGCCCACTTGACTACCATGGGGTCCAGAGCTTTCAGCTGCTCTGCGCCCCGCCTCTGGAATGCCCTCCCAGAACACATAAAAAACTCTGATTCTATTACCACCTTCAAATCCCAGCTTAAGACTTATTTATTCAGACAGGCCTACTCAATGCCATAATTTCACTTTTATCTACTGCCATTTTATGTGCCTATGTGTTTTATGTATGTATATATGTAATTTTAATTGTGTTTTGTTTATTTTTAACAGCTTTGTACGGTGACCTTGAGTGTCCTGAAAGGCGCCTATAAATAAAATGTATTATTATTATTATTATTATTATTATTATTATTATTATTAATATTATTATTATTATTATTATTATTATTATTATTATTATTATTATTATTATTATTATTTAATTAACTGATCATGTAGATGTTCATAAAAGCTCTGATTAAAGTTGAGGGATATTATATCAAAAACAGAGAAAACTGCAGAAAAAGTGACTTTTTCACTAAAATCTGTCATTAATTGAACATATACTCAGTGTGTCCATCCACTGTCATTGGTCCAACTCCATGGATTTTACTGGTGAATCAATGTTGTAGAAAATGACAGTGTTTCCATGGTAACTACGGAGCCTCTGAATGTCCAAATGGGTCATATCTGATGACCATGAAAAGATGAATAACTGTATTTTACACTAATTATTGACATGTATTAAAAGGGATAGTGGCTCAACAGGCATTTAACTTTTTATGTCAGTAAATGATTTTGGTCACCAGTGGATGTTTGGAGCTTTATGGGTTAAAATCTGTGCTGCATTTTTCTTTTCTTTTTTTTTTATTTTTTTTTTTTATCTTGGTTAGAAAAACATTATAATGTCTTGGTTTTCCTACTTGCATTCGTCAAACAAGATTATATATTTTCATCAACCATTTTTTCCATCAGCATTTGAGTACACAAACGTTATCAACTGAAATAAACAGTGACTGTATTTCCTCTTGCTTCTCTTCTCATTGATGCTAAAGCATGCACAGCAGGAAGGAGCGGCTACTTTTCATCTGTTCTTTGATTCAGATTTTCATTACTAGGAAAATATCCAATTACGCTAAATCAAGCACTTCATAAATGTTCTATTGGTTATTTTTGACTGTAAATTAGTCAGCGTTGACATTGTGCGTGTGCTGACTTGGGCTATGTTACCTGAGTGTTACAACCTGTGTACATATGCAAAGTACACACCTTTGTACAAAACAGGTCAACCATGACTATAGTTAGAATCCAACAGATTGACTGAGACTGAATGAGACACTGACAGACCAGCAGGTGGTGAGGAGACAGAAAGAACAAAGTCTGAGGGAGGGAAGGGCAGTCAGTGTTTGACTTTCATACAGCTAGAAGGACAGACAGACATACACATGCACAAATATGGACATTAATGCACACACACTTCAAGGATAAGTATCCCCTAGTGACTTCAGGGCAGAAAGTGCTTTCAGTTGGAGGAAAATGAATTGTAGCTCATTGTTTGTTGGAAGTGAGGATTAATTCAGACTTTTTTTTTAATGTTTGTTGATAAAATAAAACAGAGATTGAGGAATTCTTTTTAACAACTTTTAAAATAAAATTGAGAAAATAGTCTGCTATAAAGTGTTTCTTCTAAGCCTGTTGCAAAGTTATGTGAGACTATTCACACTGATGCGTTTTATTTTTGTAAAGAAGATATTTTGGTTGTTGTTTGGACAAAAAATATGAAAGGAATTCTAATGTTTTCAGACCTAATTAGAAATGAATAAATCTATAAACAAAAAAAGGTCACATTTTAGTTTTCATTTAAAGTTTTGACTAAAAAAAACAAAACATCCCTACAGAAAAATAATAACATGCTCAATCTATAAGTATAACCACAAAACTGACATTCTACTTTGTGTTCATGGGTTTGGAAGATAAAACATGATGTATTGTGTCTTTAACAACAAACATCCTGACTGTTTCTGTTTGTCGAAGGGTTTCTAATCTCTTCCTATCTTGTTGTGTTTTCCTGCCATGTGTTCTTTCTCGCTTTAATACAAGATAAGAGAAAAATGCATTATAGGACAACTGAATAATTTCTGATTTGATTTCACTTCCTGGAAGAATGAGTTAGGCAGACCAACACAGCCTCAGAGGAAAAAAACAAAAAACAAAAAACTGAAATAATCCCTTCTCTTCCATTTTCTCTCTTTGTGCTTTCCCCCTGAACAACTTTATAGCTGTAGCAGAGTAGTGGGAGTAGGTTGTCAAATTTAGTATTTGTGTGATGGATGACTTTCTTTGGTTAAATCTGCAGATGCTGTTTTATTCTACTCATCATTCAAGTTAAATATTCTGAAAAGTTAAAACAATGTTTTTTCATTTCTATCATAGCAGGCACCCACTATGTAAACTCATCCTTTACCTCGGTTTCATTAGTCACCTTTCACTTTTTTTTCCCACAGGATTTTTCACTTGATTGGGTTAGGGTCTGTTTTTACTTGAATTAAATAAAGTGTTTGTTTTCATCTGAGCTTCTTGTGATGAGATGTCAGAGGAGAACTCCCGCATTTTCAACTTGCAACTCAAAATTCCTCTGTTGTAGTTAGTTTTTTGGCATTTGTTTGTTTTGTTTTGAGAGTTTCTTGAGTGACGATTTAAAATGGAGAAAAACATACAACAAATATCCACGCATAAAACACTGAGCCACCAGTGCTTATCCCTCATCCCACTGTCTCACCAGATTAATCCTGTCTTTTCTTTCTCACTTGAGGCAACTGTTAATTAACTTTTTCTCTCTTTCTCTGTCTCAGCTTTTGTTTCTATTGTTTCTGCTTCATATATTGTCTCTTCTATATTCCATACATTCTGTAAGTTTGGAAATTATTTCTGTAATTATCCCTTCAGTTGGCGATCATCACCGAACCAAATCCCGTTAAGTAGAAGATGAGCTGTCCTTCTTTTGTGTAAATATGTACAGTAGATGTACTATAGGCTACATGTAAATGAACAGTGTATGCGTTTGACAGTGAGCTGCTGTTGGAACAGATGGTTATAGTTTAAAAAGGATGAAATTGAAAAGAGTCTTTGGGTGTGAAATGGCATCATTCTGTGGAGATGAATAACAATCACTTAATGAACAAGTTTAGTTCATGCACTGTGCACACATTTCAGTGAAACAAACACAGATCTTGCTCTGAATATGTTTAAAGTCTATGGTTATTTTGCTATCTGTTTGATTAGTATGATGGGTTATATTATGGGTCACATTTTAGGCAACGTAAAGTGGTCAGCACTGACTTCTGCCTCACTGCTAGAACATTCCAGGTTCAATCTGCGGTCAGAACAGAGCCTTTTCTGTGTAGTTTAGCTGTTCTCTCCATGCTGTAAATGTCCTACACTTTCCCCCTGCTTTAAAAACAGGCACATAATACTGTTTTTTAAATTTACAAGGAAAGAACATTTCACATTTTGTCTTTTAATTCTACTTTCTTTTTAATCTAACTTATTTTTAGCTATTTATACTCTGCATTTTATTTATTTATTTATTGTTGATGTGGAACGGTGACTGTATTTTGTATTTTTCCCCTTGGGGATTAATAAAGTAAATCTATCTATCTATCTATCTATCTATCTATCTATCTATCTATCTATCTATCTATCTATCTATCTATCTATCTATCTATCTATCTATCTATCTATCTATCTATCTATCTATCTATCTATCTATCTATCTATCTATCTATCTATATAGCTATATATCTATCTATCTATCTACATTGATGAACATATGATGAGGAGATAAGCATATTATAGAGGGCATGCACATAATGTCACCGCTAGCGGAAGTCACCGTGGTTACGCCCACTGAGTGGCAGAAAGAGGGAGATGAGTGACAGCGTTGGCTTCAATACTGTCTAAACTGAAGAACAGTATTTAATGAAAAATGGGGAAGAGCTGATATGCAATTGATTGTATGAACAGGTTTGAAAAGCAGTCGTAGCTATCATTTTACAGGCACCGAAAGACAAAGAAAAGAGAAGTAGATGGATCCACAAATCCAGGAAACCAAATGTAGATCTGTGGATCCTGTTTGGTGTTAGCTAACATTCATTTATGCTGTATTTTTGGGTAAAATTGTGCCTTAAATTATGTATTGTTTTGGCTAACGTTACTTCTTAGTAAAGCTCTTGGTTTCATGATCAGATCTTTCATTGTTTTTGTCTTCATTTTGTGATTATGAACCTTGTGCTCCTACATGATTTGTAAACTAACTTAAACTGAGGCTAACCTGTTATTAGTATTAGGGCCACATGAGAAAATAAAAAAAGTTGTCACTATGAGTATAAAGTCGTAAAATATCGATATAAAACCTGTAATTTTATGATAATAAAGTCGAATACAAAAAGAATCACAATGTTATGAGAATAAAGTCGTAGTTATAAGAAAACCCTCATAATTTAACAAAAATGTCATTCATTTATGAGATTAAAGTCATCATATTCCGACAATAAAGCCTTAATATTACAAGAATAATGTCATAATTTAAAAACAGGTCAGAAAAATATTATAATTTCCCAGAATCCAGTGGTGCCCTGCTGGTCCACAGCAGTAGTATCTGTGTTGTATAAAGTACTTGATCTGAGCTAGACTCAGTAAATCTCCTCAGTACCAGTAGATCATGCATATATTCCCTGGGGTCAGTACACGGTCTACTGTAAATGTACTTTGGATCAGCTGGTTCTGGGCCCTAGTTTTGGACCCTGATAATCAGTAATGATGAAACCATGTATATTTGTTTCAGGTAAAAATAGTGATGATCCCCTACACCCTGGATGTCAGGATACTCCATTTCTGTCCACATGTCAGTGTTCATGGACCACTTGTTCTTTGGTAGCTCGTACGGATCCATGTCCAGTCCAATTTTCCTTCATTTAATTTCATATTTCACATTTTCCCAGTCTGTCTGTTTACTGCTATACTCCGTCATGTTGAACATGTTGGTTTTTGCCACTCAGTCTGACTTAGAGGGGCGTGGCCCAGGGGGGATGTGACGTATGTGCATACCCTCTATACCAATGTGAATATGCAAGAGTTAGCGTAACTGCTACATTACGTCTGTAGTCTCTTGGTAGGTTACAAACAATAAAACAATTTATATCAACACATTATAGTATAAGGTTCTCTTGTTGGTGCCCTGACCACTAGAGTTGGTCCCCATGCGCCTTCAGTGGCAGATAATTACTCTTTTTGTGCTAATGCTAATTGCTAATGCTACTTGTCAATGCTAATGCTAGGTACTGTGTGTGTATTAGGATGGGTAACATACAGAAAGGTTGAAGGTTAACTTGCTTTGTTATAACAGATCCTGCTCTGAGTATGTTTAAAGTCTATGGTTATTTTGTCTTCTGTTCGATTCGTATGATATTATGGGTCACATTTTGGGCAACGTGAAGTGGTTAGCACTGACCATTAGCAGCAGCTAATGGGGATCAAACTAATAAACTAAACTAAACTTCTGCCTCACCGCTAGAAGATTCCAGGTTCAATCTGCAGTTAGAACAGAGCCTTTATTGTGTTGAGTTTACCTGTTCTCTCCATGCTGTAAGTGTCCTTCAGTTTTCCCCGGTTTCAAAAACAGGCACATAATACTGTATAAAGTTGTTTTGTTGGTGCCCCTGACCATTAGAGTTGGTCCCCATGCACCTTCAATGGCAGCTAACTACTCTTTATGTGCTAATGCTAATTGCTAATGCTAATACTACTTGTTAATGCTAATGCTAGGTACTGTGTGTGTATTATGCTGCGTTCCAGGATGTTTTTTGAGCCCGTAAGTCACGACTTCAAACCACGACTCACGACTTTGTAACATTCCTGGCAAGTCACGCCAAACTGCCTGAGCGCAAGGAATTGTGGGAGTTAGATGTAAACTAACCAGCATGGTGGACCATATGTTATGCTCATTTACAATCATTTCTGTCACCAAAGGTACTTGCTCTTTGCTTATCTGAGGGAAACAGAGGAGTAAAAACGGTACATAAGGCAAGAGAAGCTGCTATACCTTTTATTTTATGTTATTTGTATATTTGAATAAGTATTTGGTATTAATTTATTCTTGCACTCAATGGACTGAAAACTAGCTAACTCTAGAGTCGCTGCTGATTATCCAGAACATTTGCAGATAAATTATGTCAGCACAATACCTTGTTTTAATAAACAATTTGCATAAACACTGCATCCATCAATCTGGTACGAGTTCACAGGTGGGAAGTCACAGGTTTGACTGCCATTCCAGTGCCTTGGGATGGGTAAAATGCAGAGAGGTTAAAGGTTAACTTGCTTTTTTTAGGGGATTATAAAGTGAGTAAACCTTGAACCTAACCTTCATTATTTAAAAAAAAAAAATTCAAGAAAAAAAAAATTGATCGGCTTTCTAGCTCTGTCACTGCCACTGCTGTTAATACAAACTGAACACGTCCTGTATCCATCTCAAATTAAATATCCTCTTACATTTTGGAGTGCAGAAGGTCATCATTCATTAACAAGGCTTTTATTGTGAATGTGTTGTGCCAAACTCACTGACATGCAGGCATACGCCACTTGAAAATCTAAATCTTTGTGGTGCTTGTACGGACTCCACACTTCACACTCTTCATGCCAGGACTGAAAATAGGTCTGGTACCATCCACTGTACTTCTGGAACAGGGACAAAAACTCTTGAGGTTTTTGGCTAGTTTGCATTTCTTTAAAGGGATTACTCACTGGCTGGGTGATCGCATAATCATAGATCATGATTGGTCTTAATTTGTCATATGATCTACATTTCAGAGGGATTGTACAGATTGTTTCATTAAAAAATAAATAGCTGTCATGTGGAAATGTTCCTACTCGGTTAACATTAATTTAAATGGCCCATTTATCAGTGTAATGAATGTTGCACGAATCTACAGGTTTGTTGCATTAATCTCACCTAGTTTTGTGATATCTATATGTGTACGGTAACATACAGATATCAGATAACAGAGGAGAATGGCAGCAGAAATAGTTCCCCAAAGGCAGGGTTTTGACGATATGCAGTTTGTCTGAGATAATAACACACACATACCATCCTGTGACAGTGAAAATAAACATAGAGTAATCCAGATCAACAAAGTCCCGAAAATGAGATGACTATATTGAGTTTACTGAAATAAAGTGGTAAAATAAACTTGCATGCACCATATACGACTAGTGATATATGACAAATAGGTGTTGACTTTGAATTATAATTCTTAATTTCCTTGTAACAGTACTGTAACAGTTTTCCTTCTCAATTAACACTATCTGTAAGAGCTGTTTCCTTGTGTCGATGGTAAAAAAAAAAAAAAAAATCTACAATATTTCTTAAAAATGCTCCTCTATTTTCCATCCATCCTTTCCTTTCACTGAATGGATTTTGTTGATGCAGAGATAATCACTTTCCTTGTAGTTTTGCATATTGACATAGGCTACATGGATGTGATACAACAACACAGGACCTCCCATTAGATCAGTTAAACATATAAATTAAAGTTAAACTGATGAGTTCTGTTATTACCATTATACCAACAAATCTGATCTTTTTGTCTCTAAACTGTCAAAACAGATCCAACAGAACAATTAGAAACGATGATATATAATGTAATGCATTATTTAATAACTAAATATAAGAAAAAAGTTATTTTGATCCTTTTCATTTAATTCATTCAACATTTGTATTTAACTGGGGAACACAATTGTTTGTTTTCAGTCACATATAAATGAGGATGGTGTGAATGCAGTGCAGTGGGGGCCATTCATCAAAAGTTTACAGAAAAAAGGCTCTTACAACTGAATAAATTGTCTACAGTGTGGTTAATTTTCTTGGTTAGAGTATCTGCTGTTTTGAAGAGGTTTCTCACATTGGTTCTTATTTTTTTTTCCATCCCTGTCTCTCTGGCTCAGTCTCTTTGTCATGCTTGTTCTCTGTGGAATTGAAAACCTTTACATATTTATTCAGAAATTCCACCAGGTTACATCCACATTATATACATAAACATGACCTCAAAAACCGTTTTCTATTCCTCCGTCAGTCCTCTATTTCTTTGATTACATTTTTTTTTCCAGATTTATTGTTAATTTAACATTTAATGTCCTTGGCTCCATCACATATTTGTAACCTCATCTTTTCAACTGATGCTTCTTGGCTTTGTATGTGATTTTTTAGAAAGTATCATAGTACCAGGATGGCAAATTGTGTCATTTTGAAAAAACATATTTGCTTTGTGCTGTTGTTTTGTTTAACTAATAATCAAACTTGCAGAGATAAGAGAGATTATTATGATTATTAAAAATATTGAAAGTTTTTTTCATTTTTCTTTTACATCTGGAAATGAAAAAAGAGAGTCTTCAACTCTTGGAAAGCAGCAGTGGCTCTTGAAATTGCAAGCTGCCGTCATGTGGTCGTCATACCTACAGATGCAGCTGGAACTTGGCTGGGTTTAAGTGGTATTATAGACTTAAGACAGGAGTGTCCCTGGATGCCCTGCAGGACTATCTCACAATCTGTCAACATTACCTAAACCCTCTCATCTTTCCTTCCTTTTTTTTGATCGCTGTATTTAGATCTTTTGTCCTCTTACATAGATGTCAGATCTCTGTGTAAATGTAACCTTTATTTCGTGCCTTTATTTCCACCTTTTAATCACACACTCTTCATGAAGTAAAGCACATTTCAAGGTCAGGGAAAATATCCTCATGTAGCACTCATAGCTGGGTAATACATAGAATTCGCTTGCACTGTGTGGAAAGTGATAAATGCCTAATAAATGTCTAAATACTGATTTTTTTTTTTTTTTTTTTGAGGCCCTCCTTTTTCCCACTCTCCTCTATGGCTCTCACAAAAACACATTCATACTAAATGGGTTGAGTACTGATGTAAATATGCTATGTACTTTGTATTACGGGTCATATGTGTTAGGAATGGGCATTCAAGCAAAAACACTATTTGATAATGGTTGTTAATTATGGAGGGATTAATTACATTTGCAGTTTATACTTAAATCAGTTAAGCTCCAAAGATCTAAACAGCCACCGGTGACCAGAAGCATCTACTGATCTAAAATGTGTAATAATGTTTGAACCACTATTTCTATCAATACACGTAAGTAACTCTGATAAAATGCAGTTTCTCAGCTTTTCACTGACATTGGGTATGACGTTCAGAAGCGCTGTGATGAACTGTCATTTTCGCTAACCTTGATTCACTAATAAAACTTATGTAGTGTGATAAATGAAAGTGGCTGCAGACCTGTGTTTTAGCTGAAAATGTCATTTTTTGTCACTTTTGATTTAATAACTTTTGAAATTTCTGACCATGGAAGTGGTAAATTTATTCCTTTTATTTAATTCATGTTTATTTAACCAGGAAAAGACCCATTGAGATCAAGATCGCATTTACAAGGATGACCTAGCCAAGAGGTCAGCAACACACATCATAATGATAAATATGAGATAAAAGACAGATTTCAAAGAATAAATCAAGATAAGCAGTATTAATTATAGGAAAATACTAAGCAGTATTAATTATAGGAAAATACTTGTGATTCACTGAAAAATGCTAAATGCAAAGGATTATAGAATAGAATAGAATAGAATAGAATAGAATAGAATGGAGGATTTATTGCTGGTAAAAAACAATGAGATACAGTTTAGCAGCAATAAAAACAAGCACAGCACACACACTCTGCTTCTATAAAACCTATACAAAGAGCACATAGCATATAAAAAAATGTCAAAATGGATTATATAACATTTATAACATATTGATATATTATAGTATAATGAATGTTGATAAATCACTTAGGAAAGGTTAAATGTAGAGGAAAAATCCTTTGGAGGTTGAAACAAAAACATACAAATGTGCTCATTTTTGTAATATATTATGGTATTTATGGCACACCAAGTCATACATGAACAATATGAATTACAGGTATGAAAAGGACTAACAACATTATTTCCTCAAAGTAAGTAGTAAATCAGAGGTCAGTCAGTAATATTTTCTGAAATCGGGTGATTTAAGGTGGATTTATGCTTAACCCACTTGGGAGCAGGACCTGTCACTTTGCTCAGTCTTTGGGAAACCGTGAACATAAAAGAAGCTGATACTTTTGTCACCATCCGAATTGCATGGATTGCATAGAAATTGATAATTGAAAAAATGTCTTGTTATTTGCTACCCATGGTAAAAGAAGTTAATGTAGTCCACATGCTGTTATTCATTATATTTATTAATATTATGCCAACAGACAACTTCAAGTTCTGGTGGATGGGTTTATTTTTTATGTTATTATGTTGCTTTGAGTGTATAAAAATGCCTACAGCTAAATTCTTTTCCTGGTGTCTGCAATGTTATTATTTTGTCTTATTGAAATGAAAAAAAATGATTTTAAAAGTATAATTATCCAGGAACCAGAATTGAAAACCATGCATTGATTTTGGAAACATTTTTAAAATAGGCCAGGCCTATTAAAATATCCATACTGTCAGTGTTGTGTTTAGTACACATTAGGGCATAACTGACTTTTCAGATCGACTTATCTGTCAATAATGTCAAAGTCGAGTCAATAAGTCAAATGATGACGTTATCACAGAATATTCTCTTAAGTTTAAGTGCACAACATAACGTGGGAAAAGCTTGAGATCGCGGTAACCAGTCCACAGCATGTTTGAGAAAGAGCGCATTGTCTTAATGAAATAAATTAACAGAATAATCCAAACACAGTGGCTGTCAAAATTATTATTCAGTATTGGTCTTGCTTGCATGGTTCACAGAACATTACTTAGACGATAGTTTTCTTCATAAAATAAATGGAAATTAAAGCCTTCTGAACCGCAAACTGGCACCACTCAGAAACCAGCTTCAGCTTGCAATAAAAATAATAGAAAATTCAAAACTCACCAGCCTCTAAAAATAAAGGCTAAATCAATTAATCCTTCTTGCTGTAATATTCTTAGATCACAATTAACACACAACTTGTCGACTCCTCCAAAGCTACATGGACAAACTGGCTTTTCTGTTAATGCTCTAGTACACATGGTTTCTATTAGCAGACAATAATTTGTATGACAAGTAAAAATCCCTGTTTAAAGGACGGTGCTTCTGTAAATCAACTAATAAGACGACATTTAGTGAGTACTTTGGACATCAGCCCTCTCTGCTAATTAATGAGGAACTGAAAGGAATATAAAAAAAACTAGAGAATTGTCCCTATTATCTGCAAATAATAATGTATTCAGCCAGACCTTTATTCATCAAAGGCACAAAAAAAGTGTGAAAATAGGTCTGAATATATGAGACTAATTGCCATCTTTTACTGACATTAACACCTCTGATCTGTACTAACACTGGTGACAAACCTGCATGCTGTGTCTGGCTGAATAGTAATCTTTGATGCTGCTTTATTGAATAATAAGTGAAGACCGAGGTTTAATGTTTATTTAATAATTGTTCACATTTCCTCTTCAAAACAGTATCCCTTCATGCACCACTAGTAATAACATCACCTACAGCAGTGGTTCCCAACCTTTCTTGGCTCGTGACCCCATTTTAACATTAAATTTCTGGCGACCCCAGATTCAAAATGGAGACATTTTTTTCTGAAATTAATTTGTTTTTGATCATGTAATAGTTTGCTATATTATGTTCTAAATAAATGTTAATTCTAGACAACATTTAGACTATAGAATGTATATTATTATAGACAGAGGCAGAAAAGCCAGGTGTAGATTACTGCACAAAGTGAGAATTTTATTTTCCTTGGTCAGGATATGTACAGTCAGTCCAGCTTGGATTTACAAGGCTGATAATTAATACTGAACAAACAAGAACTCAAACTATGAATTATGAAAGAGCTGCAGCATCTGAAACTGACCACAATGAACATTTGACAGATAAACAGTACCACAGTGCTTCAGTTTCAGCTTCACAGTTTGTCATGTCTTTTATGGATTGGGATTGTCTCTCTCAACTCACCATATATTTTTTTATTAGTAAGCTGTTATTTTCTATTTCTATCAATTACTAGAAATTTCAGGTGACCCCATTTGAATTCCAAGCGACCCCACATGGGGTCCCGACCCCAAGGTTGAAAAACACTGACCTACAGCTTTCATTATAAAAAAAAGGGTGTCATTTTTCAGGCAAGAATTTCATTTCAATTTCTTGCATTTTCTTAAATAAATGTATGCTTTGAATGTGAAATTGCAAATAGTTCCATGAGGAAACACAGTGAAATATTTTCATTAGATGTAGTATTCTAATTCCCAAACGGACGTCTTAAAATCTGTGACTGGGCTCAGGATTGAAGAGTAGGCTGAGCATGTTTTGCAACTGCATGGAGTCATTGCTCGTTAGAGTGTAAAGTTTCTGTCTTCATTAAAATTTAAATTATTTTCCCCCAGAAACCAGTGCTCCATTTTTACTTTTCACTGAGCTATGCATTTTAGACTGCACACACCTTCACTATCTAGGCCAAAGCACCCACAGGCCATACAGTAACTGTAAGTAACAAAAGGAACAAAGGCTCTATTACATGCACACACACCGCCACAGACGAACACTGTACGTACACTGTACTTTTGAGGACATTAATGACACACTGGATTTCCTGTCACCGAAGATATCCCTTCATATTAACCCTTTCATGCGTGAATTATGAGAGCATTAGTCAATGTTTTTTTTCTTGAGTGATTTTATTCCTCTTTAGGCATGAAAAAAACAATTCGATTGAAATTTTTTGATGAACCTATTTTTCATGGAGTTAAAAAAATGTCAGCTGGACATTTTTTAACTGCATGAAAATGTAAATAATTAGTGTAAAATACAGTTTGTCATCTTTTCATGGTCATCAGATATGACCCATTTGGATGTTCAGAGGCTCCGTAGTTACCGTGGAAACACCGTCATCTTCTACAACATTGATTCACCAGTAAAACCCATGGAGTTGGATCAATGACAGTGGCAGGACACACTTGATTACTGATACATTTGCTGAAAAAGTCTTTTTTTGTTGTTTTCGCTGTCTCTGATTTAATAACCTTTGAATTTACTCTGAGCTTCAATGAACATCAACATGATCAACAGATTAAATATAGGAAAATACCTACTCTACACTGAAAAAAAATGCTAAATGCAGAGGATAATATAATAATAAATGGGGATAAATACTTAAGAAAGGTTAAATAGAGAGAAAAAATCATTTGGGAACTGCCATCAAAGAAGTGCTGGGTCTTTATGGGTTAATATTAATAACATTTTATTTCCAAGCCTTTATATTCACTCATGCAGATATTATGCAGGTGCTGTTACAGAAGTTCAGGTTAAATTACATTGTAGAATAGCTGTCCACTGTAGTGACCACTATGCATGAAAGGGTTAATGCGATTTCACACTAAAACGATGACGCATAAGAGCTCTTCGAAGGAGTGAGGGCAAGATCTTGAACCTCAGAGTGGTCCTCACAGAAGTGGACATCCAAGATCTAACACACTCCCTCACAGTCACACACACAACCTGCGGTGTCAGCTGTGCCGATGCTAATGCCAGCCAGACACCGCCTGCCTCTGTGTCTGGCTGTGTGTCCAGGAATAGCTGTGTGTTTGTGAGTGTGTGCGAGTGTTTGTAAATGCATGCGTGTTGTCCCAGTAGAAACAGAATATGTTCCTACCCAGGAATAGATCACTGCTGGATACAGGAGCTTTATCATCTACAACGTGTTTACTCAGACTGGCCCATACACTCCATTAGTCTACCGGAGCCTCCAATACATCACAGCGGACTATAACAACACACATGGTAGTTTCATAAAAAATAACTGCAGCACAGCACGCATGACACACCGATTACTCTTATAACATTGTCCTACTAATGATGAACTGTTTTACCAATTTTTAACCATATGCTGATGGGCTGGTGCTGCGATCTGTTTAAGCTAATTAACAGCAACGTGTCCCATTGCAACCTGAGCTGACAAAGCAGGAGGTTCTTCAGATTTATAGGTTCTTTACTGAACACAGGAACATGTTTTTAAATTGGTTCAGGAGTTTTCTATGAACAATGCTGACAGTAACTAGCATTTAATTTGCTTAAAGGGGTTGAATACTTCCAGCAGCACAGGGAAGTCATGTTCCAGAACACACTCATGGCTACAAACAAATTAACGCTACATCTGCACAGACTGTATCAGTGACTGAATAAAGTGTGAAGGTCACTGTTAACCCACGTCTGTGTTACAATATCATCAAGTTCAAGCGCAGACCTCCGTCAAGGCAGATCAGTCGTGTGTGTGTCCCCCCTCCCCCCGATCACCACCAAAATTTAATCATTTGTTCCTTGTGCCAGTATCAACATTTCCTGTAAATTTCATCCAAATCTGTCAATAACATTTTGAGTTATCTTGCAAACATACAAACCCCGATGAAAACATAATCTCCACAGCAGAGATAATAACATCATAAAATATTCACATACTGCATCAGCTGATAGTTTACATTAAAGCTCTGTTCGTTTAGCTCTGCTTTTAGAAATAAAACAGCCATAGTAAAACCACAACTCACCTCTTTTTTTCTGTACAGTTACTGTTGTTGTGAATAGATGCACCACAGATCTGTTTAGAATCACTCAAACAAGGTCAGAACTGACAGTTGAATCATGAACTGTGGATCAACAAAAGCCAGAAAATATAGTAACAGAATCTAGTAACTTTCATAAGCATCATAATCCAACTCACCCATATACAGTAAACATTGTGGTTTCAGCATCAAAGTCTGTTCTTTTAATTCAGAGCTGTGTCTGGAGTTGCAAACATTGATAATGCTACTCTCTCCCTTTTTTTTTCTTCCTTAAATCAAATTGTCACTTTCTTTGACTCTGAAAGTTGTTTCCCTCGGCCACACTGGCTGCAGGGTATTGTCATCAGTTGATCGTCCATCTGTCCGTCTGTCTGTCTGTCCATGTATGTGCAAAAACTTTGGCATGCACCAATGGTTCTCAGCCGCGGGGGGGCAGCAGATAGTCAACAACAGGGGTGTCAAACTCATTTTGGTTCAGGGGCCATATTTAGCCCAATTTGATCTCAAGCGGGCCAGACCAGTAAAATAATGACTTAATAACCTATAAATAATGACAAATCCAAGTTTGTCATTTTGTTTTAGTGCAAAAAACCCCCAATTAAATTATGAAAATATTTACATTTTACAAAAAAAGATGTGAATAACTTGAAGAAATAGAAATTTCATTTGAGAAATTTGTGCAATTTTAACAATATTATGCCTCGACTTATTATTTATACATGTACATTTACACACAATGTTCCATAAACATTTGGTAACAGGCAGAATATTGTTAAAATTTTGGAGTTTGGAACTAAAATTTGAACAATTTCTACAATATTCCATCTCTTATTATTAACACAACTACAGATCACAGTGGATCCATAAATGCACAAAACGTTTAGTAACAGGCAGAATATTCTTAAAATGGCACATTTCGGGTTGTTCATCTTTGTTTTTATTGATGTATTTATTTGTATTTTATTGTGAAAGAATAGTTTTGTATATGTCAATATTTTCACAGTGCAATATTATTTTTTTCACTTAAATTTTTTCCACATAATTTTTCACAAAGGAAATTTGTAGTTGTCATTATTTATGGGTTATTGTGTTGTTATTTTTACTGTAGATCACATTGGTCTATATGTGGAACCTGAACCAAAATGATTTGGACAACCTGGACTGTTCAGGTTCATTTTTGCACTTTCATCCCGCAGGCCGGAATGGAACTTTTGGCGGGCCAGATTTGGCCCCCGGGCCACATGTTTGACACCTGTGGTCAACAACAATAAAGTGAGGGGAGATCACTTTCACTTTCTGATAGCTTTATCGACACGTCCTCCACACACAGATCCATTACTTGTACAATTATGTATTGAGATCTGGATTGAGGACGGATTGAGGTCCGTGAGCTCACTTTCACTTTTGCTTTCTGACAACTTTATCGACACACCCTCCACATACAGGTCTGTTGTGTTACTTGTAGAATTATGTCCGACACATCGTCCGTCCCTCTGTCCGTCTGTCTGTATATGCAAAAACTTTGGCGTGGACTGAAGGCCAAGGGTTTTCAAGTGCGCACACGTTACATTTACTCACTGGTTCTCATCCTCAGTTTGGCTTTGACATTCGTTTTCACCACAATAGGAGACTGGCAGCATGACTCACTACTCCCTCTAGTGGTCACATATATGTGACATGTTGGCCTGTGGCTGTGAATAAATCCACTTTGTATCTCTGCAATAAAATACAGTGACATCTTTGGCATAATGTCAGAACTGTTTATTATTAACACTAATGATAATTTCAGGCAATTTTTAATACTTTAAAGTAGAAATACTACATATAGGCCCTTTAACCTATTATGTATTGTCACAGTATGGCAAACAGTATAGCAATTCAGAAATCTAGTGAAGCAAATATTGCATTAATGCTTGTCTGAAAATCAGTTTTATTTGAGTTTTGGTCAAATAACAACAAACAATAATTACACACTGTCTACAATTTGGGAAACCTTGTTATACTTGGCTTGTAATTAGGCTGCATTTTATAAGAGGTTAGAAAAATTGTGATTCACACCACCTATCCCAAAATATTGTCTTGTGATCTTTTGGACAAATTGTTCAGCCTTGTACGTCACCATTTAGTAAGTATGAATCACTCAGCTAGTAATGGACTTGCGTTATTGCAGTCATTTAAGTTTTTTTTTCTGTGTTCAGCCTCAGTACACACAGAGTGGGCCCTCAGGAAACCACAGAGTAGAATTTGATATGGCAGCTTCTACGATTACGTCTTGGAACATTAGCCTTTATAAGTAACATCACTGCATGAAAGAAAAGCTACAAAGTCAGGTAGAGAGAAAGCATTAAAATCATCTCCATAAAGAGATCCATAAAAACACAGCTACTGGAGTTTAATGGCATTTTAGTTTTTGCACCCAACAGAAAATCCCCACAGCACGAAAGCTAAATTAAGCATACCATCATAACATTACTCTAAATGCACGGTAGGGCTTAGACTTAACCTTTCACTGCTTTTATTAAACATGCAACAATATTGTGCCAACTGAAAATATATTAATCCAGGATGTTATTGCTATGGTTTTACTGAAATATCAATGTCACTGTTATAATACATGTATTGTTTTAACAGCCCAAACATGCAGTGGAGTCTCATTCAGACAAACCAGTGTCCAAACATACTATCTCATGCAAACATGAAAAAAGTTCAAAAAGGTTAGTGTGTCCTCTGGCACTCTGTTGGCGATCCTTCTGTGATCTCTGAGATGATAAAGTTATCATAGTGAAGGGTTTTAATGTTCTCCTGTGACCTCCTACTGTGTCAAGAGCTGCAAATTTGTCCCAGACATAGAGCCAGACTACAGAACTCAGTGTCATTATAAAATAAAATCTTATGTTTTGACATTTTGCAAAAATGTTTAAGGCATAAGTGTTCATTTATAGCGTTGTTTTCTAAAGTTTGAACCCCTTGGATGCCCTAAAGAAAATGGGGGAACTGTTTGTGAAAGTTTGTATTTTTTAAGACCACATAGTACAGGGGTGTCCAATCCTGATCCTCGAGGGCCGCTATCCTGCATGTTTTAGATGTATCCCTCCTCCAGCACAACTGATTCAAATGATAACCCTATCATCAAGCTCTGCAGAAGCCTGATACCAACCATCAAGTGTGATGGAAGAGGGAAACATCTAAAACATGCAGGATAGCGGCCCTCGAGGACCAGGACTGGACACCTCTGACGTAGTACGATGAAGGATATACACAGAGCAAAAACAGGCTCATCAGCTCTAACACATGAATGATGTATTTATTCCAGGTATGCTAATCATTTGACCAAGTCCTCATATTTAAAGGTGCGGGAGACTTTCGTGACCAATTTTTCATCAAATCTGTAAAACCTCAGTCATATCCTCAGTATCACGAATCTGTGAGTCTTTCTGTGATTTCTCACCTGAATCTCTTGCATTACGGTGAACAATTTCTTAGTGCCATCCACCATAAACAAACCATGTGTTTACAAGCAGAGCTGGGAGGTAACTCGGGCATCTTCGGAATTTTGTTGCAACGTGCATTGTGGGAAACGGAGGTTCGCACCGCCGCCTGATAGCAGCAGTGGCAGCGTGACCATTTAATATTATATGGATGAAAAAACACGCACGGAAACGCCTGAAATTCAGAAACGGCTGGAGGAATACCATAGAGGGGAAGGGAACTCCTGCTGTTTCCGCCTCGTGTCTGTAGCAGCTGCTGATGCCAGACAGTGGCGCGAACCCACAATGCATGTTGCGACAAAATTCTGAAGATGCCCGAGTTACCTCCCGGCTCTGTTTGTAAACATATGGTCTGTTTATGGTGGACGACACTTCGAAATTGTTCACCGTAATGCAAGAGATTCAGGTGAGTAATGACAGAAAGACTTACAGATTCGTGACACTTAGGCTATGACTGAGGTTTTACAGATCTGATGAAAAATTGGTCACGAAAGTCTCCCACACCTTTAACTTGAAGACAGGTGGTGGTTCATTTAGTGGAGAGCAGACCTATTATAGTGAGAACAACATCAATGAATGATGACCAGAAATCAGTGAATTTCTGACAGGACTGAAATTTGTTTTTCTATTGGAATTGAGAATTATTATTATTATTATTATTATTATTATTATTATTGAATGAAAGAATGAATGAAATAATCAATTTATTTTATATATTATTTATTTTGAACATGCAAAGAAACAAAACAAAACAAAGCAAAATAAGACAAAAATAAAATAACATTTAAATGAACAGAATCTATCTTCAAGTACGTGCAGGTCTGAATTTTGCATGGTCAAAAAGGAGTAGGAAGAAGTATAAATGTATTTAATCCTACCCCTCAAGTGCTTTTACTCCTTTGGAGAAGAACACCTCTTTGACCTAATTCATCTAAAATTGGGGCTTATCAGTTTTCCAACTAATAAGAATAAGTCTCTGAGCCTGAAGAAAACTTTTCAAAGATGAAACTATAGAAGATTGGATAAAGTGGATAGAAGTTAACGAGTTGGCAATGACAGCTTGACAACAAAGACAATGTGAGTATCAGAGGGTCTTCACTGATGGTCAAGGTCAAGGTAACTATTTATAACAGGAGAGGGCATCTGCATTATATAACATTAAGACAAAACAAAACACAGACACAGAGGACAATAACAAATACACATGTGCAAGTACTCACAGAGGCTCACTGATCTGGACTCAGATAAAGATAAATTATCAAATAAATTAAAATACCAGGACAAAGAGATGGCCACTAGATTCTGACTTCAAAAAAGCCTGTTTTCCATAGATTATCTTTAAATATACTGAATCAGTATTTTTTTTTTTTTTGCATGAGTAAGTCTCATTATATTTCAAAGCTCCAATTAATTTGTTTGTGTTTCTCTTGTATATTATTGCTGTGTTAAAGGGAGTTTAGGGCTATGAAAAGGCTTTGTTGTCCTCCATGCTGTTAAGCTGGACTTTTAGAGCTTTTGTTTATTAAGTAGGGATGTCCTGATCCGATCTACAGTTCGGTATCAGCTGGCGATCTGGCATTTTTTTAGAAGATTGGATCAGATTGGATTTAGTCACGAGATTGGGCTGATTCGAGCCCAGTTCGGGAAGGGGGGCAAACATCCTGCCCCCTCAAATTAAAGTTTCTGGAGGTAGGGAAAAGCTGCACAACAGTGGGAGGCTTAGAGGACTTAGTAAACTCGAAAAGCACCCGGAGATCGCAGACCTCCACCAAGGCAGATCAGTACCCCCTCCAATGTTTGTCTGTCTGTCCGTGTGCAAGATAACCCAAAAAGTTATGAACGGATTTGGATGAAAATTTCAGGAAATGTTGATACTGGCACAAGGAACAAACGATTAAATTTTGGTGGTGATCGGGGGTTTGGGGGGCGGGAGGGGGGCACGGGGGCCCACTGATCTGCCTTGACCGAGGTCTGCGCTGTCGTTTATAGAAAAGTACTCGGAGATCCCCCGACCCCCGATCACCACCAAAATTTAATCATTTGTTCCTTGTGCCAGTATCAACATTTCCTGAAATTTTCATCCAAATCCGACCATAACTTTTTGAGTTATCTTGCACACGGACAGACAGACAAACCAATGCACGACAAAAACATAACCTCTTTGGCGGAGGTAAATATCTATAAGTTTCGCTTTCACTTTGTGTGCACTCATTATGAGGTCCGGTAGTGATGCGTGAGTCTGTTTTTTTTTCAACCCCTGGGGCTTTTGTGGAATTATTTTACCTGTTCCAACCCGCTTGTTTTAGCTCAGGTTCCACATTCAGCCCAATTGTGATCTCAAGTAAAATAATAGCATAAGAGCCTATAAATAGTGACTCCAAATTTAAATCAAAATTTCATTGTAAAAAGTCCATATCAGATTGGTATTGGATCAGTATCGGCAAAACTAATCCCCCCCAAAAAAATTGGATCAGAAGCAAAAAAATCCAGATTGGGACATCACTGTTATTAAGTAAAACTTTTTTCTCCTGAGAAATTGTTCAATTGCAGTTGTAGTTAGTAAGTTACACTAACACTTGTATCAAATTATTATGCATTCTGGTCCTTCATATACTGCAGGCTAGCATTGCAACTGCGATTTGATGGAAAGTGCAATCTTAGAGTCCCAGTTTTTCTCACCCCAACCTTTGAAATATACAGCTTCATCTTGATGATAGATTCCAGTGGAGGTGGTCTGGGATCAGGTGGGTTCAGCCTGTGAACTAAGGAGCTGGAGTGTGCTGTCAGTCAACCAGCAGACAAAGACAAAGACCTTGGCATGTTGACTGATATCTGTGTTTGGTCACATGCACAGATATGATGCTCTGAAAGAAGCTGATACAAAAGACTAAGCTCACCGCCAGCACTGATACATGAGAGACAGGAAAAAAACAAAGGTGGTTGAAATGTCACAGACCTACAAATGAAAGTGTAATAACATTAACTAAAATTCATTGTCATAAGTGTATTTTACCCTCAAATTCCTGCACCAACAAGCCACGCCTCATTATCATGGACATGGTTGACCCTTTTAATCTTGCATCATTGCTGTATTTGGTAGATGAAGTCGGTGACTGACACTAGTGAGACTCACCCCAGAAGCTTCAAAATTACAATGATGAGATACAAAGCAACACACAGAGGGGCCAGGGGATTTATGTGACCACTAGAGGGAGTAGCGAGTCACTCTGCCGGTCTCCCATGGTGAGGAAAATGAATACCATGGGGCCTTTGATTAAAGTGTCTGAAAGTGACCAGATGAGATGAGAACCAGTGGGAAACAACTTTTAAAGTCAAAGAAAGTGACAAAGTTCTAAAAGCTAGAAACACTGTTATTGCTTTTACCTCTATACACAGCTCTAAATTAAAAGAATGGAGTTTGATGCAGAAATCCCAGTGTTTCTTCTACATGGGTAGTTTGATTATGAGGCTTATGAAGGTATACATTTATTATGTGACGTTATTATCTTTGATAAGTTAACACTTTGCTGATCTATGATTCAGACTAAATTGCAACAAGTTTGACCTTGTTGGGGAGATTCCAAACTAGGGATGCAAATTATCGATGAATCCATTAATCATTAGTTGGTTGACCTTATCGATTGATTAATTATGATTAATTGATAAGCGGCGATTTTCCTGAGAACCTGAATTTTTCTGATTTGGTCTATAACAGTGGTTCTCAAATGGGGGTATGCGTACCCCTGGGGGTACGTGAAGGCACTCCAGGGGTTACGTGAGATTTTAAAATATATTTAAAAAGTAGCATCCATGCAAAAATCCTTTAAAAATAATTATTAAATTAATTAAATATTTCAGGAAAATATATAAGTTCATAAAATGAATTTTATTTTCAGTAGGCTATTCAATTTCATCATCCTAAAAACCCAGAGTCTCCCCCATACCAGAATGGTTTGACCCAACCTGTCATATGCCACCTAGCATCACCTGTCAGTCACTTGAAAACTCAAACAATGGAGTCGTGGTTCAAGAGAGACCACTACAAATGAAGTTCCAAAGTTTAATAAATCAGACACTGATGGCACAGCACTCTGTTTTAAGTAATTTTTTTTCAACCAAAAATGCTTTGCGCTGGTTAGGGGGTACTTGGCTCAAAAAATATTTCACAGGGGGTACATTGCTGAAAAAAGGTTGCGAACCACTGGTCTATAAGAATAAAAGCTAAATAGTGTTTATATACTTCATGAAAAAAGCATGTCATATGTCATATTCCTTAATGATTGATTTATTGTAGCATTGGATACAGTACAGGCAATGACATTTATGGAGTAGAACTAAATAAATTCTGCAGAGAAATCTTACTATATAATGCACATTCTGTGTCCGATTGATTGATGTTGCAGCACAGGAGGGCGTTTGTATAGATTTTCCTCAACCTTCACAGGCCCGATCGCCGCCAAACTCGCCAAATGAATAGAAACATTACCTGACTATCTACTAGGCACAATTTTATGTCCGTATTCAAATGTTGTGAGGTATGCTGGGTGATTTTAGCCTCTCTCTACTTTCAATTCTTCATCGCTGCCGCCATGCTCCATTTTCGGAAGTGGTTATGCTGCCGTTCATGAAATTTTTACTGCTAGTAGTCGATGCTACAATGTGAAGGCTGCATTTACAATAATGTATAGGCTCTTTTCACACACAATGGCACCACGGATACAATGCCTCTAGTACAATAAAATAAATGGATCTGAAGAGGGGCAGTTTAGAAGAAATGGGCATTTCTGACTTTGCATCACTGACATGATGAAGCGAGCTTTCGGCGGAAATGCTGCAAACAGGCAGCCTTTGGAAACGGACGTGTTAAAGGGCAATTAACCGACAATTAATAATTTAATTGAGCAAATTCTTATTGACAATTAATTGATAGTCGATTAATTGTTTACATCCCTATTCCAAACAGAGCTTTAGTTCAGTTATTGACAATGCAAACTGTCGTGTGTTCTGGTACATGACTTCCCCCTGCTGTTGAGACTTCTGAATATCAATACTACACATAAGGCCTTTAAATGACTAACTGAAACATAAAAATCAATTTGGAAAAATAGCCTCCTTTGCTCATGTTGTTGCTTGTTTTTTTTTTTTTTAGAGGTTATGTGATGACTCATATTTGTTTGCCTCAGCCTTGCCCTATTAGATTTATTACAAAGATGTTTCAGTTCTAGTCTGGAAAAAACATCCCATGTTTGCCTGGAGCATAAGTGCAGGAGATAGAACATGCCGTCTACTACGACATGTCTTGTCACTTAGATGTCACTGTGATGAACAGACACGTCTTGACAAACTGGAGATAGTGAAAATGTTTTGATAGAGTCACACTGCACAAGCTGTAGCAAATGTAGACATACAGAAGAAGGAAAACTGCATATCCAACATCTATCCTTTTTACTTAGTGTGGACAATTTCAGGGAACCTTGTGAGGTGGTGATAAGACTTTGCATATATTTACACTGCAGTCATGTGGCAGATTTATACATAGTCACACACCAACGTACAGCCTCAGAGAAACACAAGATGCGCTATAAAACATTCCAAAGCTACAAGGGGTGAAGAAGCTCTGTGCTTGAGAAAATTGGATAAATTGACATTTAGTTTGGTAGAGAGAGATAATACAGTATGCATAATACTGTTGCACAATCATTGCTCATAGTTGATGAATGCAGTTCTTAAAGAAAACTATTGGATTGATTTTAGTTTTTAGTGAAAGCACCAAGACTACTGTCAAGTTATTGTGTTTTTTTGTGGAAAAACAATACAGCACTTTGTGACATTGTACTCTAGTACTGAATGCTGGAAGTGTTTAGGAAACAAGCGTTGTTAGGTCTGCACAGAGATGCTTTTAAGCTGTTGTGAGATGTCTGTTTTGATCAAGGAGCCAGTGGGGAATTTAGAAAGAATTTAATGTGCATGTACTGGTCAAAAGTGAAGTATGGTTTCTGTTTTAATCTTCAGCTACAAAACCGTTCCTTTTCAAGTAATTTTGTATGAAAATGTAAAATAATCCACCATAGCTGGAGGATTAAATACAATCCTCAACAGCAATTACTGTGAATTCTATCAAGTAATGTGGTTTTCCTATTGAAGCTATAACCGTATTTTGAAAATGTGGATAATGAAAGTACATTAACCCTCTTGGAATATGATCTAAAGTTTCTCTGTACATAACAATGAAAAGGCTGCCCGTTCTGCTCCGGGTTCACTCCGGTTGCTTCTAACAGCCTAGAAATACAATAGTCTATATGTGACTAAAGGTGGGACAGTAATTCATCACACCTAGGAACATTTCCTCACACAATGAGACCCTCTTTCTACCTCTCGCTCGGTATTTGAAAGGTCAGAGGATGGGGGCCATTTTTTCAGAGGAATAAGCGTCTCTCTGGTTCTTGCTATTTCCATCCAGACTTATGAATCCATTCTTTATCGGCTCTAATAAAATTTGCCCGCGCTCCCTATTGCATTACCTTCTATCCCTGTCCGCTCTGTAAGACGACTCCAGGCTGAGAGGGCATTATCAGACCACAGCTAGCAATGGGACAATTATTCAGCCATTAGGCCAAGCAGGAAGTCTGATTAGCTTCATCGTCAGACATCTGCTATCCCACCTGCAACCCAAGGTCTAAATAACCTCAGCTACAGCACAGAAATGTGACAAAGACTGCATTATTTTCCCATTCTGTCCTGCTATTAATTACACTTTCCTGACAGTTCTGCTTTATTTTTATTCCATTACCAATAATTTATCCCTTTTTAGGCATTTTCATGTGATGGCAATTGATATTATTTATTTTATATAAAGTAAAAAGGTATTAGTATAAAAATTGTCTTAAACCGGTGTTTTTCAACCTTGGGGTCGGGACCCTACTAGGGCTGTGTATTGGCAAGAATCTGGTGATATGATACAAATAACAACACTAGGATCACGATACGATATATCCCGATATATCATGATACTGTTAGAAAGGCAATTTAAAAAAAAAAAGATTATGTCTTTGAAAAATTGTATTACACCATACATAGGCACAAAAACTGAACACATTTTTATTTGATCAGAACGATATATAATGCTGTATCAGAAAACTTTCCTGTGTTAAAACTTAAACAGAACATTATATTTGTGCAATCCCAATAAAGGAACTAACATTATTTAATAAAACAGTGTTAAATAATAATAAATAAAATATAAACAGAAAAGAAAAACAAAAAAACAAAAATGAAACGCCGCCATATCTGCATTTGAATGAATACCTAAAAATATCGATACAGTACTTTTTAACATCGATACAGTATTGTGAAATGAAATATCACGATATATTGCAGAACCGATATTTTCTTACACCCCTAGACCCCACATGGAGTCGCCTGTAATTCAAATGGGGTCTCCTGAAATTTCTAGTAATTGATAAAAAATAAAAAATGAAAAGCCTTACTAATAAAAAATATATGGTCAGTTGACAGAGACAATCCCAATACATAAAAGACATGACAAACTGTGAAGCTGAAACTGAAGCACTGTGGTACTGTTTATCTGTCAAATGTTCATTATGGTCAGTTTCAGATGCTGCAGCTCTTTCATAATTCGTAGTTTGAGTTCTTGTTTGTTCAGTATTAATTGTCAGCCTTGTAAATCCAAGCTGGACTGACTGTACATATCCTGACTAAGGAAAATAAAATTCTCACTTTGTGCAATAATCTGAACCTGGTTTTTCTGCCTCCGTCCATAATAATATACATTATATAGACTAAACGTCATCTAAAATTAATGTTTATTTGCAACATAGTATAGCAAACTATTACATGATCAAAAACAAATAAATTTTAGCAAAAAAAAAGGCTCAGTTTTGAATGTCTGGGGTCGACAGAAATTTGTGATGTTAAAATGGGGTCACGAGCCAAAAAAAGGTTGGAAACCACTGATTTATTCCCTGTTTTAATATTAAAGCGTGCTCTGTTGAAGATGTTTTTGTGCATCATTTGGGCAACCTGCTCACTGCAAAGATAAATTCATCTCAACCTACACGAATAGAGCATTAATGTGTAATAAAAGAGGACCCCTTGATGTGAGGAGCAGTACATGTCACGGATGATGTAAAAGATGCATCAGGACAAAGCAGATGAGAAGAGAAGACGAAAATGTGTTGTCTATTCAATAAAATGTCTGTTTGAGAGAACTAATACAGACAAGGATGATGTAAGGTTCAGCTCTGCACAGAAAAAGCAAGTTCAAAAGCTAGAAATATTTTATTTTTTATACACAGAGCAGATTTGTGATCACATCAGAGTGTTTTTTTGTTTACACAAGTATCTGAATATGTTTGCTTTTTTTATGATATTGTTGAAACAGTAAGATTGGGGCATTGTCCTTATTGAAATGACTGGACTTAAACGCAGGAGGCTACTGTTCCACTCCCATTTTGAAGACATGTCTTTATTATGATAATAAAGACATGTCACAATAAACGTGGCTCAACTTGGTAATTTTAATAATGTGGCTAGTCGGAGAAAAAAAAACAAAAAAATGAAGGTCTTCCTTTTAAGGTTTTTTTTTATTCCAGTCTTCCCAAACCCAGTGACAGCTATTTACAGAATATTAACAGGAAAAAGGAAAAATAAAAAAAAATAAAAAAAAAACTCTTTGCAGACTGACAAAACACCCACAATGTGTCGTCAGCTTTTTCAGACACCCAGCAAAGCCAAAATGGCCGACATATATAGGGAAAAGCCCCTCCCACTGGGCATGACCCACAGCAATCAATTAAACAAACATGATTTCTCCTCAGAAAATCACAAGAAGATGAAACCTCAAAACACAAGAGAAATAAAGAAAAATACCCCCTTTAACCTTTCCAATCTATTTTTATCATATACCACTCTCTACCAGAGAGAAATAACCTTAATAAGTGGAAACCACTAATTAAATGGTCAGGTGACCATTTTCCCGCCTGATGCCCCCTTTATTAAACGACGGGTCTAGCTACGCCCCTGTTTGGCCGGCTCGGGGTCAGTCTGCAGGAAGCAGCGCATGTGGTGAGTATCCAGCCTGAATATCGAATGTGTGCGTATGTTGATGTGTAGAATGGACAAGCGTGCACCCTTGTACGAACTACTGTATGTGTGTGTGTGTGCGCAACGTGTACTTGTGTGGATGTGTGTGGCGTGTACCTGTGTGACACGTATTGTGTGGCGTGTACTTGTGTGGCGTGTATTGTGTGTGCGTGGCGTGTACTGTGTGTGTGTGGCATGTATTGGGTGTGTGTGTGTGAGTGCGCACTGTCCGCACTCAGTAAAGGGGGGGCTCCGTCACAATCGTAACCATGACAATAATACAATCTTCATATTTTAACGCTTATCGTAGTATTACTCTAATGCCAGCTTCAGCCTACACAATAGGAGTCCATCTAATGCAAGGCATCATTTCAGGTTGGGAATGACTGTAACAGGCAGAACAATTGATTTTTATCCCATATAATGCATCCTATTGTATAACAACCCATGCCAGATTTAGGACGCTGGACAGTAAAACTAGTGCGTTAGAATTCTATTACTCTTCCGTGATAGGTTTTGTCATTTTTGTGAGCACAGAATACACCACATACATGCGAAGTGGCTTTCACTTTTACTTTGAGTTGTCCTTGAAGGACATCCAGCTCATTCAATTCTCAGATCTCTGTGATTCAGTTCACAGGCATATTTTCCTTGTTTTTAAGGCTTTTTTTCTACAAGACACAGTCAGGGTCATATTTTACCTGATCTATGCAGTAGATAATAACCATTCCAGTTGTTTTTAAAGCTACAAATCATTCAACTGTCTTTAAAACAGAAGGTAGTCAGTTTTTTTGGCATGATGAAGAAGAAGCAAGAGTGAATTTTTAGTGCAGATTCCAACTTTCAAAGCATGGAACAATGTCTTCACAATAAAATGCTGATCACATGCAGCATTTAGCAGTGTGGGAGTGTTAACATCTGTTTTAGCTAGCGTGTGTGTGTGTGTGTGTGTGGTGATCAGTCTGTGAAAATCCCTAACATATGTGAAGCTAAGTGTGTTTATAGTTGCATGTGATTATTCCTTGCAGATTTGAACCTTATAATCTTGCTTAAAAACTCATTGTCCTGCAGCAGTGGTGTCAAACTCATTTTAGTTCAGGGGCCATATTTAGCCCAATTTGATCTCAAGTGGGCCAGACCAGTAAAATAATGACTTAATAACCTACAAATAATGACAAATCCAAGTTTGTCATTTTGTTTTAGTACAAAAACCCCAATTAAATTATGAAAATATTTACATTTTACAAAAAAGATGTGAATAACCTCAAAAAACAGAAATTTCATTTGAAAAATTAATGCAATTTTAACAATATTATGCCTCAACTTATTATTTGTACATGTACATTTATACACAATGTTACATAAACATTTGGTAACAGGCAGAATATTGTTAAAATTTTGGAGTTTGGAACTAAAATTTGAACAATTTCTACAATATTTACTTCTCTTATTATTATTATTATTAACACAACCACAGATCACAGTGGATCCATAAATGCACCAAACATTTAGTAACAGGCAGAATATTGTTAAAATTGCACATTTCTGGTTGTTCGTCTATGTTTTTATTTATGTATTTATTTGCGTTTTATTGTGAAAGAATAGGTTTGTAAATGTCAATATTTTCACAGTGTAATGTTATTTTTTTCACTTAAATTTTTTCCACATAATTTTTCACAAAGAAAATTTGTGGTTGTCATTATTTATGGGTTATTGTGTTGTTATTTTTTTACTGTAGATCACATTGGTCTGTATGTGGAACCTGAACCAAAATGATTTGGACAACCTGGACTGTTCAGGTTCATTTTTGCACTTTCATCCTGTGGGCTGGAATGGAACCTTTGGCTGACTAGTTTTGGCCCCTGGGCCGCATGTTTGACACCTGTGTCCTACAGTCTTAGTTAAAAACACCTCTGTGGTAGATGGTAATGATCCTTATTTAGGTACTAAACATATCTTTGCTTAGAATTCATAAAGTTTTCTGTAGTTCTGTTTCATTCTAATTGCTGACATTATGTGCCCTTTTGTGTTCCTCTTTTATTAAATGTATGTGTCATGTTGTTTCACTGACTGTTTCATTTCATTATCACCACCTAATTGTAATGATTTACGTAACGTATGAGCTCGTTCACCTGATCCTGAACAGATGGTTTTATTTTCATTTCCCAGTGTTGACAGGTTCAAACCGTTTTACAACTCACCGTCTCTGTGTTCTTGAGAAATAAATAGCAAAAATTAAGTGAATATTACCATTGTTCTTACATGACCTTCTGCACATTCATGGAGAAACTGACATTTTAACATATTTATCTATGTTCCTATGACACTTATGGCACTTGTGTTATTTGGACAGATATTACTGGAATTCAAGATTCATGCTCCTTTTTCTCCAATTTACTGAAGGTAATACATACTTTCAAATTATTACTAATGTATATTTCATCACAAAATTTACCACCTTAACCCATAAGACCCAGTGCTAGTTTTGTATTACTTCGCAAATTAATTTGATTTATCACCATTTATTACATTATTGTCCTCAGTATTTCTTTGTAAATCATGTATTTTCCTATATTTAATTTACTAATCATGTAAATGTTTATAAAAGTTCAGATTAATGTTGAGGGTTATTATATCAGAAATAGGGGTGTGTATTGGCAAGAATCTGGCGATACGATACAAATCACAATAGTAGGATTGCAATACGATATATCACAATATATCATGATACTGTTAAAAAGGCAATTTTGTTTGTTTCTTTTTAAAAAATGATTATTTCCTGGAAGAATTGAATTACAGCAGAAATATGCCCAAATACGAAACACATTTTTATTTGATCACAACAGGATCTAATTCTATATCACAAAATGTTCCTGTGTTAAAACTTAAATTATGTTCTACAGACATTACAGTTTAAGATCCTGCTTAAATGTTCATATTCTATTAGTTCATAACTAACATCATAACATTATTTTTGTGCAATCCCAACAAAGGAACTAACATCTGCCTCTCTCAGACAGTAAAAAGTGCTTTTCGGATGCTTCAAATAACCATTATTTCATGAAACAGTGTTAAATAATAATAAATAAAATATAAACAATAAAGAAAAACAAAAAACAAAAATGAACCTCCACCATATTTGCATTTGAATAAATATCTAAAAATATCGATACAGTACTTTTTAATATCGATACGGTATTGTGAAATGAAATATTGTGATATATTGCAGAACTGATATTTTCTAACATCCCTAATCAGAAATAGAGAAAACTGAAGAAAAACTGACTTTTTTAGCAAAGATATCAATATCTGAACATAAACCAAGTGTCTCCATCCACTTTTATTTGTGAAGTTCCATGGGTTTTACTGGTGAATCAGTGTTGTAGAAGATAACAGTGTTTCTACGTTCATTGTGGAGCCTCTGAACGTCCAAATGGGCCATATCAGATGACCATGAAAAGACGACAAACTGTATTTTACACCAATTATTTACATGCATTGATAGGATTAGTGGATGAACAGGTATTAAACATTTTACATCAGCGGATGGTTTTGGTCGATGTTGAATGTTTGGGTCTTTATGAGTTAAAATCAGCAAAATCATAGTCTAATTTTATATGATGGAGGGCATATATATAAAAAAGCTGTATTTTCTTCATTATTACAACATTTTGTGTTATTTTCAGAGATGACAAGTTTTATGAATGGTTTGGAACCGTATAGGATTTGATCTTGCTTAACTGCACGTCTTCCACTGATCTCGCATAACCAGCCCTCCACACTTTGTTATCACTCTTCCAGTGCTGTATCAGTCTGTCACCTTCCACTATTGTTCTGGAAAAGGTGCAAAAGCTATCTGTGTGTTTTTGTTAGTTCTGGTGCGATGCTGAGCTCAGGATGTTATAACAGTGCATTTTTGCAAAATAGCATAGGAGACAAGTTGTTTTGGTTTGACATGGGTGCATGTTGTGATCTTAAAATGACAAGTTCCTACAAAGAAAGATGCACCTTTGTCAGAACTTGACACTTTCATGGTGTAGTTGCACCTCAGAGGTGTTTCTGAGGGGACGTTTCAAAGCAGTCACACACAGATAGCAGAAAGTAGAAGACTGACAATCCTGACTGTGCACATCAGAAATAGTCACTCTTATTCTGACAGAGTTCTTACAGCGAACCAGAGTGACTAACTTTTACTTTAGTCTAAGACAGTGGTTCCCAACCTTTGTTGATCTCATTTTAACATCACAAATTTCTGGCAACCCCAGACATTTTGTTGCTAAAATTAATTTGTTTTTGATCATGTAATCGTTTGTTATACTACGTTGCAAATAAATGTCATTTTTAGATGACATTTAGGCTTTATATTGTATATTATTACGGATGGAGGCAGAAAAGCCAGGTGTAGATTACTGCACAAAGTGAGAATTTTATTTTCCTTGGTCAGGATATGTACAGTCAGTCCAGCTTGGATTTACAAGGTTGACAATTAATACCGAGCAAACAATAACTCAAACTATGAATTATGAAAGAGCTGCAGCATCGTAAACCGACCACAATGAACATTTGACAGATAAACAGTACCACAGTGCTTCAGTTTCAGCTTCATAGTTTGTCATGTCTTTTATGGATTGGGATTGTCTCTGTAAACTCACCATATATTTTTTATTAGTAAGTTTTTATTTCTATTTTTATCAATTACTAGAAATTTCAGGTGACCCCATTTGAATTACAGGCGACTCCATGTGGGGTCCCGACCCCAAGGTTGAAAAACACTGGTTCAATTCCCAAAATGTACCTGTGAGAGAATAAAGAGATATTCAAAAAAATAGTTGCGCATAATTTTCATGTCCGTTTGACCGTGTTACATGCAGATTTTTGTAATAAATATAATCTAAAATAATATAAAAATGTGTTATATCGGAAAAATAGTTTCACTTTTATCTCAGTAAGTATTGATTTTTAAAATAGACCCAAAGTGCTTCTAAATTTACTTCCTAACATTAGTCTACATCTGGTTTGAATTTGTAGCCCCCGTGTCCTGTTTTTAGGGACCAGTTTCAGAGAAGCACCCATTTAGAGCCAGTGAGGCCTGAATGGATTTATTAGTCTTACACCAGCAGTCAGCTATTCCTATAGATAAAATACAGGATACAACAAAGCCAGACTAGCTGATAGGTCTAGAGTATTCCCCTCTGTTAAGACGAGACTATTCTGATCCCTGTGCATTTTAAGCAATTTAGCAGTCAGTAAAGCAGGAAGGGGCCAAAGAGGACAGATGGCGAGGTTGCTGCTCATGCTGCTACTATACAAGAGTAAGACTGAGCAGAAAACTCCAAGTATTCAGATCAATAAACAAAGATGAAAGCAGAGGACAAAAACACAGTAAAGAGAAAAAATGAAAAAGGCCATAAACACAACAGATGTGCAGTGAAGGGTACCAAAGCCTTTGAGACCGCTATAGATGCACATACAGTACGGTGGACTGATATCTCTGAGTGTTTAGTACACTTAGATCTTACTTGGCACTGGGGTACAGTCTCAAGTTAAAACCACAACACCTTTGAGGCACAAGCACTCCCTGACTGGCTCTGTTGGGCCTCTTTTAAAAGTAAACAAAGCTAACTTCTTAGTTTAGAGCAATTTTTATGATTTATCAAACACAAACCTTCCTCTCTACAAAAGCAAGTGTTGCCTTATAGCTTTGACCTTTCCTGATAGTAATCTGATGTGTATCTACTGACCTTCTTCTGTTAATAGCTTGTGCACAAACTGCTTGTCCTTTTTACACTTAATGGATGCACTAATGTTTTTGCTCTGGAAAGGGGGAAAAGAAAGAAAAACATGTGCATGCTGCAGTCGGGTGCATCAGGAAGTAGGTAGAGCAGTGGTTCCCAACCTTTTTTTGGCTCATGACCCCATTTTAACATCACTAATTTCTAGTTGTGATCATGTAATAGTTTGCTATACTATGCTGCAAATAAACAGTAATTTTAGATGACATTTAGTCTATATAATGTATATTATTATGGGCGGAGGCAGAAAAGCCAGGTGTAGATTACTGCACAAAGTGAGAATTTTATTTTCCTTGGTCAGGATATGTACAGTCAGTCCAGCTTGTATTTACAAGGCTGACAATTAAAGCTATACCTACCGATATGGCATTTCTCACAGCACTTAGTAAAAGTTTGAACTTGAACAACCCGCCTCCCTCCAAAGCCCCGCCCGCTCATCCCAAGTCGTCAGAAATGGACGCATGGTCAGAGCCCCGTTCGGCACTATTTGACGCAGGGGGTACCCCTTCTGCGTTGGATTTCGACGCGGAGGGCAGCCTGATAGAACTGCATGTAAATCCCTCAGTGTCATTGAGCTCTGACGCTTTCCTCTTACCTGATGCGCGTGATGGAAGCGGAGGTGGAAGTGGAGGTTCGGTCCACTTCTGCGTGTCCGTAGACCCCTCCCTCAGTAATCAGATCCATCATCCACCTGCCGCGGCCCCTGTTCCATCAGTAGACCCTGAATTTAAGGGTCTGGTCTGTGCCGCGCTGGGTCAGTGTCTTCAGCTGATGAGGTGCCCAGCACGCGCACTGTGAACGCGCGGCCTCCGCAAATTTTCCGTGGACATTTGAGGTTTCATAGTCCATACATTTATCATCTTACATAATCCTACATTGTGTGACACTAAGTACATGTACCTGAATCAGTACTGCGGTCATAAAAGCTGAGCTTCCTGTAGACCTATCTGTTCAGTCCAGTACAGCTGACTTCCGGACTTTTATCTCCATCCTTCATTCATCAGACTCCTGTTTGTTCCCCTTAGTTGTTGTTTCTGTTAATAAATCCGTTTTTTTCCTTCCACATGTGCATTTGAGTTTTATCCATACACATCATAGACAGTAGACTGTGGTCCGTGACAGGAGGAGCAGCGTGAGTGAAGCGTCAGATTCAGAGGTAGGCATATCAGATGCGGAGTGCAATAATGGATCAGATGCTGAACGGCCGTAATGGATGATTGACAGGAGGCTCAGCCAGGTTCGACCAATTATTTCATTCGGACCGATTAAAATGATTGGTCAGACTTTTATCAGAACTATATGAGAATTAAACATTTTTGAGTTTCAAAACCTGGTGGATTTCTTTTACATTTTAGTTTGACACATGCTTATTAGGAGCATTTTAAGATGACAAAAGAAAAGTGTAAAAATGCCACATCATACGATATAGCTTTAATACTGAACAAACAAGAACTCAAACTATGAATTATGAAAGAGCTGCAGCATCTGAAACCGACCACAATGAACATTTGAAAGATAAACAGTACCACAGTGCTGCAGTTTCAGCTTCAGAGTTTGTCATGTTTTTATGTATTGTGATTGTCTCTTTCAACCCACCATTTATTTATTTATTTATTTATTTTTATCTATTTATTTATTTATCTATTTTTCTTCTTCTTCTTCTTATTTTTTTTTTTTTTTTTTATCAATTACTAGAAATTTCAAGCGACCCCATTTGAATTCCAGGCGACCCCATGTAGGGTCCTGACCCCAAGGTTGAAAAACACTGAGTTAGAGAGAGTAAAAATGTGTGAAGATTTGACAGAATGATTGCACTTTTGACTATTCCTCAAAAGTTATGGCTTATTTTAGGTTGCTTTTAAATAAATCATTAAGCGTCCAGCTGGCTTCATGCCCTCTCTTAATATATAACAACACCAGGACTGTAATTGACAGATGCAGCTCTGAACTTGTCCCAAATGTAGAGTCACGACTCGACTCCAGTTCGTAGACACTGCGCTTAAGTATTGACTTCCAGTGTTAAGGTTTTATGTCCCATAAGCCTCTTACATGAGTCTATTAGTATTCATGACCCATCCTTTATCATACATCTTATTTGTCAGACCCCAACACACACATACTGTAACCTTGGCGCTCTGTTATACAGCTCCTAACCTCCATGACCTTTATTACTACACAAAAACTGCCACAAACAATATGGAGTAAGACCCTCGTTCTGATTGGCTAAGATTTAATTAATGTCAGGACCTTGTGGTGGCCAAAAATAAGCAATCTATAGAAGAGCAGGGACACATTTGTAGTAGTAGAGGTACCTTTGGTCCTGTGTTGTTTGGTGTTCCTCGACTGACTTTTGCCAATTGAAATAGATTTTGAGTCACTATGAAGACTTAACTTTTTTTTTTTTTTCACTTTTTTGACAAGCATTTAGTCAATTTTCATGGGTTTTAGAAATGATTTTGACCACATTTATGTAGTCAAATCCAACAGGAACATATACGTATCGGCTAAAATTTGCTTAGAGGTCTTATTTATGTCTTTGTGCATAAGAAATCAATATAAGTGAATCCCCAAAGGAACTTTGTGTTGGTAAATGCAAGTTATGCAAATTTACTGGATTTCAGTTCTGTTGCAACATGTTGATGGGCATGTGAACTATGTTTTCAGGTCAAAATGTCCAATTTCATCACAATTAATGCTATATTTTCATGTCACAAATTGACCACATTTATGTAGTCAAATCCAACAGGAACATATACGTATCGGCTAAAATTTGCTTAGAGGTCTTATTTATGTCTTTGTGCATAAGAAATCAATATAAGTGAATCCCCAAAGGAACTTTGTGTTGGTAAATGCAAGTTATGCAAATTTACTGGATTTCAGTTCTGTTGCAACATGTTGATGGTCATGTGAACTATGTTTTCAGGTCAAAAATGTCCAATTTCATCACAATTAATGCTATATTTTCATGTCACAAATGGCCAAGTTATGTTTTAACTGAATTTACCTGAAAAACAAATATTCTATACTTTTAGATTCCCCAATTTCTTACAAGATTATATCCTACATATCACATGTTTTATTTTTACAGGTTGCAATATGGGGTATGGTGCTGATCCATCCTGCTTATGTTACGCCAATACATACATTAAGAATGTCACATGTCACTTTTTAAATCAACAGTTTTCGAATAATAAGCATTTTTATAAAGAAATAACAATTCTATATTGTTATTTACTCTTTAGTATGATGATAAACTATACAATAAATAATTCTGATACAGTTTTTGCACAGGGATCATTTGTGGAAACGGTGACATGGCTGCCGAGCATCAGTATGATGGGATCCGTAACGTAACCGTCCACTGCCACATCTTGTGTTTTTGTGTCAGCTGTTATTGTTTTAGATCCACAATACTAACATTTATGAGTAAGAGGAGAATTATCAATAGTAAGTATATAAGTTTATTACTAATAAAGTACTGGTACTGACCAGATCATCATGGGTAATGTCACGTCCGTCCACCAGCAAAAGTTTTCACATACACGTGCTATTCAAAATCCAATATTTCTGAAAATAGAGCTTCCACTGTCAAATAATATCAGTAGTCTGTGCACAAATGTATTAGCATTATTTCAACACAGTTCTATGCATTTCTTACAACTTTTTTTTTTTTTTGACAAAAATGGCCACTCTTTTGACCCCCTAAGTAAATTTTAGCCGGTATATAATGCATATGTCGTTCTGAAAGAATTTCTGTCTTCGTTTTACTCTTTTATTATAGTGCCCATTGCCTGTAAGGCCTGCTTAATGTGGGGAAAAAGCCAATTTGCACTGCCAGATTGTTATATGCTCTGCTAAGTGTCACTGAATCCAAAATATCACCACATACACACAGAAACATTAACTTGCTGACTTTTTTATTTAGCGTACTGCCAGAACTGACCATAGCAACAAAACAGAATCCAGTGTATGACCTGATTTATTTCTGCTGAGGGTTTTGTCAAAGATATTAACTCTTCTTAGTAACTGTTTCACATTCAAAACAATGGTAAAATCACTGTAAAAAAAAAAAAAAATGCTATATATGTGCATATTGCCATGTCTTACATTAAAGCTGATGCAAACTTGTGTATTTTTAACGAAAGCTTTGCAAGTTGTAGTACGTTTTTGATGTAAAATTAATACTCTGTGTATGAAGGGGCTAAACTTCAAATTACAGGTGGGTGGTAAAAGTGTGTGTATAATCTAGGACCTCCTCAAAAAGGTGAAAACAACATTTCATGTATGGTCTTTTCTTAGATAATTGCAAATATGACAATACCTTTGCTATTTTCATGCCCAGAAGGATCTTTCGTTTCAGACATTTTGATCATAATTACAATCTCATTTGTTTCATCTGCTTTCCTCACTCCCATCACTGCAGACACTCTATGCATCTATGCACACATCTATTTGTGCGTTAGGTTGCATCAAAGATTGAAACATTAACCATTAGCACAGACTAGCTAAATATAAAACTTTGTCCTACTGGACTATTTTACAGATTAGCTTTAGAACCAGGAGCCTTGAGCTCAGTTTAACTGTTAAGACCAGCTGATGTTAACTTTAACCCATTAAGACCAGAGCTACTTTTGTGGCACTCCCCAAATTATTTTTTCTTCATATGTAACCTTTCTTATGTGATTTATCACCATTCATTACAGTATTATTGTCTATATTTAGCATTTTTTCAGTGAAAATCATGTATTTTCCTATATTTAATTCGCTGATCATGTCGATGTTCATAAAAAGTTCAGTATAAAATTGAGGTTTATTATATCAAAAACAGAGAAAACTAATGAAAAAGTGACTTTTTCAGCAAATATATCAATAATTGAATGTAAATACAAGCATTTCCATCCACTGTCATAAATCAAACTCAGTGGGTTTTACTGGTAAATCAGTGTTGTAGAAGATGACAGTATTTCCACATATACAGAGCCTCTGAACGTCCAAATGGGTCATATCTGATGACCATGAAAAGACGACAAACTGCATTTTACACCAATTATTTCAATGTATTAACAGGTTTAGTGGCTCAGTAGTTATTAAACATTTTAGACCAACTGATAATTTTGGTTGCCAGTGGCTGTTTGAGTCTTTATCTAATCTCTTCTTAAAACCCACCTGTTCTCCTTGGCCTTTTAACACTCGTACAGTGTTGACATTTTGTTTCTGTTTTTTTATATTTTAACTTGATTTATTTGATTTGATTTTAATGTTTTTAATGCTTTTATTAATTTGTATTGTGCTTTTATTCTTCTGTACAGCACTTTGGTCCACTGTGGTTGTTTTAAAGTGCTTTATAAATAAAGTTGGATTGGATTGGATTTATGAGTAAAGGACCAGTCTTTAGAGTCGACTATACAACAGCTGCACAAACCAGTCTTATTCTTGGTCTTAGTGCTAACTGACTGCCAAACAGTCTGACTGGAGCTCGGAACTGTTCAGTCCATGTTGCAGACGTGGTGTTGCAGTACTACTGACTCCCTGGTGATGACCTGACAGGAAGTGACACGCTGATCTAGACTCCACTCTGTGTTCCATTAACAGCTGTAACACACGACACCTCTGTGTGGAGTTTGGATATCACCTGCATGTCCCATGACAGCTCTTCAGTACGTTCAAGTGGATCTCTCTGACAGAGTTGAAACCTTTCAGCTCTTCATCACAGTACATGTCATGGCGATACAGTCGTTTACGTCTGTTCCTGAAAGTGATGCTGTCCTTAACACACACCTGTGTTTTGACAGATGTAACTCCAGCTCAGTACTGACAGAAGAAGAACAGAGTCAGTCGTAGGGTTTAGATTTTCTCCTTCTCTGATCACAGAACACGGTGGTGCAGCGGTTTGTATTATTGCCTCACAGCACATATTCCCTGGGGGACCTTTCTGTGTGGAGTTTGCATGTTGTCCCCGGGTCTGCGTGGGTTTTCTCCTGGTAGTTCGGCTTCCTCCCACTGTCCAAAGACATGTGCTGATAGGTTAATTCATTAATCTAAATCGCCCATAGGTGTGCATGTGAGCGTGATTGGTTGTTCATCTTTATATGTCATGAACTGACAACACGTCCAGGGTTTACCCCGCCTTCACATAGGTAGTCGGGATAGGCTCCAGCACCTCCGCGACCCTCTCAAGGACTAAGTGGGTCAGAAGATGAATGAATGAATGATCACAGAACCACCAGTACATGCCACTTATATAGCAAAACCAATCCACTAGTGATTAGAATGTTGATTTTTTGTGTTCCATACATCAAACTTTTTTTAAATTTTATTTTATTGGTTTATTTAATAGGGACCATCAGGGATGGGAATCAAGAACCAGTTCTTTTTGAGAACCAGATCCCAGTAGCTCGATTCCTTGGTATCATTTGCCTGCCTGCTTAATGATTCTGCTTATCGATTCCACCTTCGTTGCGCATGCGTGATGATGTCACGTGTACGCTGCATTGTTTTGGTCAGAACGTAACCAACATGGCGTTGAGGCAGAAACGGTCTAAACAGATGACACCAGGTCCACTGGAACACTGTCAAAGCTTCCATTTCTTCAAAAGGGTGGAATCCCTCCAATATGTTCAAACATTTGTCCAAAGCATGTGATGATTCACACAGTGATTCATTTACAGGAATGTCACGTATTTGATTCGCTACTTAGTGGCGCTTGTGAATCTAGCGGCGGAGTGAACACCAGGTCGTCATCTGTGCCCGGCTCTGGTTCCGGTGCGGGCAACAAACGTCGTACCTCCTCAGATAATTTTCCGAAGGTAGGGAAAAGGAAATGAGGTGTACAACAACGGGAGACGGGCAGAGTCGAACCAGTGCGGCAATAGAGGAATTAGCGGCAATAGAGGAATTAGTAAAGCGTCTTTAGTTTCACTTTCACTGTACCCCCCCACCACCACCACCACCAAAACCGGGCCCGGCATCATCTGTTATTATTTTGTGTACATACTGTATATGTTATATTTTCTGTGCAGAGATGGAAATATAAGACAGTTAATGCAAACACACCTGTTTGTACTCTTTTATTCCCTCACCCAATCAGAATCGATAAGAGAATCAATAAGGAATCAGATTGATAAGCAAAATCAATAATGGAATCGGAATCGTTAAATTCTTATCGATTCCCATCCTTAGGGACCATGCACATTTTTGAACATTGCTGTATGAAAAATAAACCCATGTAAATATGTCAGAATCAGTAAAAATAACTGCTTTTCATCTACAGTCCCTGGGCAGGTGACAGAAACAAAAGATAAAACAGCCAAGATTAATACATCACTCGATCACTATAAATTAAAAAATTTAAATATATAAATAATGATGACATAGGCATCATCAAAACACAAAAAAACAAAAAAAAAACCCCAAAAAAACAAATAAACAAAATACAAATAGACATAGTATGATCACAGGGACATTAGCCTATAGATTTGTCTCTTTACTTACATACAACTAAACAGAGAGAGTGAATGGGTGATGAAATGTATGTCCATTAAAAATGAGTACAGCACTGGTTTTCTAGGAGCTGCTGTTTTCAGTGAGTTTTAAAAGTATTATGTGTTGGACACTCTCTTATTGGGAAGGGCAGGTTATTCCAAAGTTTACTGATGGTACGTTTTGTCCAAAAGTGGTGCGTCTGAATGGTATCACACAATTTCCATTTCCAGAGGCCTGTGTGCTACCTCCTTTCAAGTCTTTGGAAGAAGCCATGCGGTGGGGGAGGGGCAAGGTTATGTAGCACTTTATATAAAAAACAAGCATACTGAACATTTTTTAAATTCTCAACACTTAGAAGATACTAACTACTTACTTTCTACTAGACGTAACCTAAGTCTAATAACTCTGATCTAATACCTACTTGTTGTAAAGTCTATATTAGAGGCATGCTGTTGTTAAAATCTGTTATTCCTTCAGCTATCACACTTTTAAACTCTGACAGTAGCCATTTTAATCATTTCATATGAGATTTTTTTTATGTTAGCTAAACCAATAGAGTCTTTTAGTCTGCATTGGTATGTATTGATTATTTATTGTTTACTATTTAAAAGCATTTTTCGCAGTTGCTTTCAATGACCTTGTATTTGTGCACTGATTTATTTATGCTTGTCACATTGCACTTTGGATGTGGGCTGATGTCTATGGTAAGCTGCAAATGAATTGCCTTTATGGGATAAATACAGTTTTCTGAATCTGAATCTCTATGGTACAAAGTGTGTTTTTACTATGATGACCTAGATATGCCCTTATACTTAACGCCTGACCAGACATAAGGTTTGTTAATGCTGTAAACTCAGTCAAGTCTTAGTCATAAACAGGGGAAAAATTTGACCCCCTGACTGTGATTATGTAGTTTGTACTTGGGTTCCAACAGCACACTGCATACATGAACCCACACTGTGTTTCTGTAGTCAACTTGTTAAATATGGATGTTTAATACACACCCTACAGCTCAGTCCTGACTGCAAAACCTCTCCAAAAACACTTCGACTCATTGCCGAGTCTGTCAGGAGGCAACAAAGAGAGGATGATGAAAACATGAGAAAGACGAGAAGTATGTAAAACAGGAACTATAAAAGTAGAAGCATTTACAGATACCTCAGGGGAAATCTATGAGTTTAGTTCTGTACCTTGGGAAATTACCTGCAGATGATTCACGTCTATTGTATTCAACAGCTCTGTCGCTGCAAAAATCATTTGAACTCAACCATCTGAAAATGAAAATGTCAGAATTCACACAAAAAGACATTGGGGTTCTCAGTTTGGGCTGATGGAAATGACGTACTGCCCCAACTGATGTCGTGTAAAATCAAAGCAAACACAGAAACAGAGGGAGGTTTGTGTACAAGTGAATGTAGAAAAAAGGCAACTTGGGAGATGGGAAGAAGGAAATTCAATTTGATTGTAATCTGATGTACACACGCTACTGTTTGTGAGTTAAATTAGATTTTAGATTTGTTTTCTGTCCCCATCTACCCCTTACAGTATTAGAGAGGGGGCTATATCTGCAAAGATCTATGGGTGTGTGTGATTGAAGAATCATGCCGTGGGAATAGTGGGCAGATGGTAATCTATCAAACAGACAACAAAATGTTTTAGTTCTTTTCTAAAGCCACTGAAGCCACTGAGGAGCAAACATCTTATTTTACCCTGAACTTTAAAATCTTTGTCTCATGGACAAAATGTTCTGTCGGCATTGTGCTAAAGTGGAAGCTTTTAGAGAAGGAAAAGCATTATTCAATATACTTTCCTTAGTTTAATTTGCTGCTGCTGTTTCACTACTTAAACCTGTCTCATTATTTCTCAAGTTCTGTCTTTAAGCAAACTATTGTTCCACACCCACAGTTCTCTAATGCAATTTTAAGTGCAGAAAATAACTTATTTCGCCTGTAAAATCCTATAAATGTGTTAAATGTGCTGGGTATATACATATTTATGAAGTGTATTGCAATAGAACTAGGCCTTGCATACTCACAGTGTGGCTTTATAATTCTAATTTATTTATTTATTTATTTATTTATTTATTTACAGTACTTTATATTGCATTTTTACAAGGAAGACTAGAAGAATATTGTTATGCAAATTTGCCTTGTAAACTGTGTATTGCTTGTGCAGTAAGTTAGTATCTAGTATCACACACCTACCTTCTCAGTAGGAATAACTTTGATATTGGACATTTATACAAATATTTACAGTGTTGTATTGAAGTCTTCTACAAGATTAACTGATAACGTTGTATTTCAATAGTACATCAACGGAGGGTTTACAACATTTATCATTTGTCACCATATCTTTAAGATCCAGCTTTATCAACAAGAGTCGTGACCAAAAATTGTTTAGAAAGTTTGTGGTTAAAAAATATTGTAGTTGCAAATTAAATGTTACAAATACCTGCCTGATGTCCCGTAAACATTACCTAACCAGTCTATACATTGTTGTTTGTACCATTATCTGTGTTCATTTTATATTCATGGATGTTAGGGACCAAGCAGTAAGGCAATAAGGAAACAGGATTCAAGTGTCAAAAAATAGCTTTTTATTTATGCAAAAGAATGCAAAAATAACACAGAGCTAAAATTATAATAACTAGGCTGATAAAAGAGGTCAACTAGATGGAACTATAATAACAGGAATATATTAACTGAACAACTGACCGTAACACAGTCACACAAGAGCAAACATACTGTATATAATGGCTTGGCCAAAGCAAATAACAACCCCCCACCACCACCACCACCACCCTCGTTACACCACAATTTATAGTCCAGTCTGATGCACTGGCACCAGCATCTTCATTCCTCAGTTGGATCTTGAATCAGGAAGAAAACTCAAAAACAAAGAAACAAAAGATGAATATAGCAAATAATTACCTTGTGTTAAGATTAGATTAGATTAGATTAAGATCCTTTATTGTCAGTATACAGCAAGGTTGTAATAGTTTTGGATTTTTCATTATAGTTTAGTTTTATTTAGTTTTGACCTTTTTTTTCTCTAATTCAGTTAGTTTTAACTAGTTTTTAGAGCAGGTTTGCTAGTTTTTATTAGTTTTCGTTATTTTCTAAATGCTTAGTTTTAGTTTAGTTTTAGTTTTTTATATCTTTTTATCTTCTTCGCCGTTGTATTCAAATAAATCCCAGACAGGACTCTGCTGCTTTCTCCCACCTTTAGTCTCCATGTTTCCAGGTAGAGTGGGGATCAGAAGACGACTGTAAATGACAAGTGACGAGAAGTGACGGACCATTAAATGTCATATGGTGCTAGGAGCTAAAATTGCTTGAGGGAAATAAATCGATTTCATATCAATTCGACTTTGACGAAGACGAAAACGAAGGGAATTTTATCCATAATTTTTATACGTTTTAGTTAGTTTTGTAAACACACAATACAGTTTCAGTTAGTTATCATTTTTTGTCTTTAAATTATAGTTTTTATTTATTTCAGTTAACGAAAATGTTTTTACAATTCTAGTTTTCATCATTTCATTAGTTTTCGTTAACGATAATAACCTCGGTATACAGTACATTTTACCACACACTGAAATTCAACCTCTGCTTTTAACCCATCTCTAGAACATGCAAGAAGACACCACACACTGCAAAACTAAGAGCAGTGAGCTTGCCATAGCAGGCGCCCGGGGAGCAAATGGGGGGTTAAGTGCCTTGCTCAAGGGCACATCAGCCAACAGCTTTTTCTGACAGTCCATGGAATCAAACTGGCGACCCTTAATATTTGTGCGCTCCTTGCGTTCAGTGTCAAAACGCTGTGGTCGACTGGAACTAAACATGTGCAGATAAAAACGAAGTGAGTGCAGCTAAAATAACCCTTTTGGTGAAACAAACCGATGAAGTGGAAGAGTGTGTACTGTATTGTGGTTATATTACTCTGTGTGGCTGTGGCCTTCATATTAGACTAGTGAGTGAAAGTACTTGTGTTATGTTGAAAAGTCCATAATAGAACATGAAGCCCTCAAAAACTGACACTTAGACTAGAGGTAGCTGTTTAACCCTTTCATGTGTGAATTATGAGAACATTTGTCAATATTTTTTTTCTTGAGTGATTTTATTCCTCTTTAGGCATGAAAAAAACAATGCGATTGAAATTTTTTGATGAACCTATTTTTCATGGAGTTAAAAAAAATGTCCACTCAGCTGGATATTTTTAACTGCATGAAAATGTAAATAATTAGTGTAAAATGCAGTTTGTCATCTTTTCATGGTCATCAGATATGACCCATTTGGATGTTCAGAGGCTCTGTAGTTACCATGGAAACACTGTAATCTTCTACAACATTGATTCACCAGTAAAACCCATAGAGTTGGATCAATGACAGTGGATAAAATTAGCAAAAATGCATAAAAAACCCTACTAAATGATAAATAATGTGAAAAAATAAGCTTTGAATTTACTCTGAGCTTCAATGAACATCGACATGATCAACAGATTAAATATAGGAAAATACCTACTCTACACTGAAAAAAATGCTAAATACGGAGGATAATATAATAATAAATGGTGATAAATACTTAAGAAAGGTTAAATAGAGAGAAAAAAAATCATTTGGGAACTGCCATCAAAGAAGCGCTGGGTCTTTATGGATTAAATATTAATAACATTTTATTTCCTAGCCTTTCTATTCACTCATGCAGATATTATGCAGGTGCTGTTACAGAAGCTCAGGTTAAATTACATTGTAGAATAGCTGTCCACTGTAGTGACCACTATGCATGAAAGGGTTAAAACCATCTGTGTAAATGTATTTAGGATACCACTTTTTTAGGTGGGAAAACGTGGATCTTGATGTGAGACGACTGACTCATTGACTTTTTCACCCTTTCGTGCATAAATGGACCTACGACAAAAACAATCCATATTTTTACAACTCATTTACATTTTTTTATTTTATATATCAAACATGTAAATGTAAGATACACATGCTCATGGGTTTTATTGTCAACAAATGGGTCTTTGTTATGCATGGAGCTGGTCGTTTGTTAACGTTAACTAACCATTTCTAAGCAAATGGTAGCGAGTGTTGCTCAATTTTGCCACTGTTGTGGAGCAGAAGAAAGATAATGAGGCACTTGGGATTGAACATAAGGATCTTTGTGGGGAAAAAAAAGCATGCAACATAGACAGTTGTTAGCTAATACCATTTACACTCCTACTGCTTTTTTTTTTTTTTTTTAATTTTCTACATTTTATGCCACTTTTATCAGGGTTGGGTATTGATATTATTGATTCTATTCTTTTGAATTATTGTCTAAGTTAGTCATTTCTATCAGAATTCTATATTTACCTGTAGTACTTGTTTATTGTGACAGTTTTTTCTCAGTTTTTATCTAAGCTTTGTCCATTATTGTTTGGTTAATTGGTGATACAGTTGCACTTACAATTTCTGAGTGTCTAGTTTGCTTTCACTGTCAAAGCACTTGGTAAGCTGCTTATTATTATTATTATTATTATTATTATTATTATTAGTAGTAGTAGTAGTAGTAGTAGTAGTAGTAGTAGTAGTAGTAGTGGTAGTAGTAGTAGTGGTAGTAGTAGTACAGGGTGGGGAAGCAAAATTTACAATATTTTGAGGCAGGGATTGAAAGACAGTGTATGACCAATTAGTTTATTGAAAATCATGAGAATTTATTTGCCACAAGAAAATTTACATAATAGAAAATGTTTTTATTCTATGTGTCCTCCTTCTTTCTCAATAACTGCCTTCACACGCTTCCTGAAACTTGCGCAAGTGTTCCTCAAATATTCAGGTGACAACTTCTCCCATTCTTCTTTAATAGTATCTTCCAGACTTTGTCGTAATAGTTTTGCTCATAGTCATTCTCTTCTTTCCATTATAAACAGTCTTTATGGACACTCCAACTATTTTTGAAATCTCCTTTGGTGTGACGAGTGCATTCAGCAAATCACACACTCTTTGACGTTTGCTTTCCTGATTACTAATATGGGCAAAAGTTTCTGAAAAGGTATGGATAATAGTGTTAGGTATGATTATGACATCAATATATGTTTGGTTTCAAAACAATTGACGTAGTGCCTGCTGAGAAAAAACAACTAAATGTTCATTGTAAATTTTGCTTCCCCACCCTGTAGTAGTAGTAGTAGTAGTAGTAGTAGTAGTAGTAGTAGTAGTAGTAGTAGTAGTAGTATTTTTTACAAACCTGCTCATAACACAAAATCGATACCTACACAAATCTTCCATGTTGAACCTTTAAATATTTACCCTAGACCAGGGGTCTCAAACATCTACAACATCCAAATACGGCTCGTCATAGGTTCCAATCCGGCCCATGGGATTAATTTGCAAAGTGGAAAAATTCCAGTCAAGGCTGTTGAACTCATTTTAGTTCAGGTTCCACATACAGACCAATACGATCTATAGTAAAATAATAACAGCAGAATAACCTACAAAAAATAATGACTCCATATTTTCTTCTTGATTTGATGTGAAAAATAAAAATATTATTATATTATGCCTATAAATAATGACAACTTCAAATATTTATCTTTGTTTTAGTGCAAAAAAATAACATTAAATTATGAAAATATTTACATTTACAAACTATCCTGTAACAATAAAATGTGAATAACCTGAACAATTATGAACAACCTGAAATGTCTAAAATGTCTAGAAAATTAAGCATAATTTGAAATATTTTCATCCTGTTACTCAGTGTTTAGTGCCTTTGTAGATCTGATCCATAATGCACATGTAGAAATGATAAGTTGAGGCATAACATTGTTAAAATTGCACTTATTTTTCTTAAGAAATTTCAGTTTTTTCAGGTTATCCACATCTTTTTTGTTTGGATAGTTTATAAAAGTAAGTATTTTCATAATTTCGTGGGGGGTTTTTGCACTAAAACAAACACAAAAATTTGGAGTTGTCATTATTTATAGGTTATTATGTTATTATTTTACTGGTCTGGCCCACTGGAGATCAAATCGGGCTGAATGTGGCCCCTGACAGAAAATGAGTTTGAGACCCCTGCCCTAGACTAACTGAAATCCTACATTAGTGGCAATAATGTGTTGCCAGTTAATTGAATATCTGTGCATGTCAACTACAGAATCACTTTCTGACAGACAGTTAATGAGCAGATCAATGTTGGCCTGAAGTCTGTACCATAAACATGAGGCAAAAACCAGGAAGTACTTACAGATTTGTACAAAGACTGGAAACAGAGGGAAACTGTTATATGTAAAAAAAAAAAAAAAAAAGAAAAGAAAAGAAATGGGATTGGTGTTGATCCTCTTGTCAGACTTGTATCATACTTGATGTTCTGTATGTCATCTCACCATCCTTGATCTCCACATCTTTTATTCACTGCATCACACACCTTACTTTGCGCAGCAGTGATGCATGTGGTCACAGAGTTGTTTGCATGTACAAACAGACAGAGCTGCACTCAAAACCACATGCTCTATATATTCATGTAAGTTTCTGGTGACCTTGTTGCCAGCCGTAGCTGCAAAACTGAATTGCATTCCTATGGCTGAGTCCAAGGGCGGTGAGGACAAATCACCTGCTGCCGTGACTCTGCTCACTCCTCCCTGTCTAAATTCCAATCAAGAGCCAAAAGCCAGGGAAAATGTGATGGGTTGAAGCACCGCTGAGGATGGGAGGGGGAGAAGAACCGCTATGGAATTACCAGTTTCATATTTAAATACTGTACTGGCTTTTCTACCAACCAGACTTCTGTGCTCTCTGTTGTCTGGCATTTCTGTCGTTTTGTTTCCTCCTCCTTGTGTCTCTGACTTACAGTAGATTCAGTCACATCTGAGTTTGTCTGCTGAACAGTTTCCTTCTGTTCTTTGACCTTGGACGGTTCAACACTCCCTTCTCCCTCTACCTCATGTTTTCTCTGCCCTTTCATGCATGTATCAGATGGTTTCGTCACGCTGTTGGATTCATTCTCACTCACCATGGTTGAAGGCTTCATTTCAGTAGAATTTCTTGTGTGTTGTTTGGCTGGGAGTCACACTTCCACTCATTCAGTTTTCATGGCACAGCAGTCATTTTTAATGACTTGAAACAGCTTTTCTATGACCAAATTGGACTTCGCCATCCTGCTCAGCATTTACGAACGACTCATAAATGAGCTTTTCTCTCATTTATAGTTTAATAACAAATTTACATACACCTCTTTACCTACAAAAATGGGAGGAGGATGTTAAGAAGTGATGTAATGTAATGCAACGTAGTAGTGTTAGCTCTTAACTCTTGCTCTGCTCTCTTGAAATCCACATTCAAGGCAAAACCTAGTTCAGATTGCCTTATTCTTGCTCTAGCCCCTTACAAAGCCTTTCAGTTTGCACAAATTGAAGCCAGTCAGAAATGGATTTGGAGACCTCTGTGCTTTGAGACTCAAACAAACACAGATGCTCAGACTTAAAACCTTGATGCACAGGCACTATATTGGAATAAGTAAGTGGGTGTTATGAATGACTTGAGAGCGTGAGAGTTTCAGATACAGTTCTACAATGGGGGGATCATCTCAGACTAAGGGCCTGAAATGACCTCAGAAACCTTTCCTGCAGAAACCGTACACCTCGGCATCTCCTGCACCTTCCCTTATTAGACTGTCCACTTCTTAAGATTCAAGAGGCTTCGAATACATACTGAATCCAAAACACTAAGTGAATTTGGTTCAGCAAAGTTTCCGTCCTATTTTGCATTCTGGCCCCGATGCCTTTATCAAGTGGCTGTGAAGCAGTTGCCATGCAGTGAGGCTCTGTAGTTTCTAGCAACACAAAGCACTAATGACTGCTGCACTACTACTGCGCTGCTGTGTCAGGAACACAAAATGAAGTTGTGCCAGTGAAATCATGACACTGAAAAAGTTGCAAATCTAGCAGCTTATGTATACCAGCTACGTATCGTCAGAATTGCATTCATTTTTCCTTTTCAATTCACATGCAATTTTTACCAATTAAAATGTTAACAATGTGTATTCTATTGAAACAGCAACTTTTCATCTCAGGTTTTCCGCTGAACTGTGTCATATTTTGCAGAGTGTTTACCTTGCCCCATTACATGCATAATTGTCGGTAGATATAAACGTAAAATGACACGATAAAGCACATTTTCTGTGTTTAGCTTACATTTAGCAGCTTTTTGCAGTTAATGGGTTGAGCTGATTATCTGCAGTTGTTTGTAAACTGTTTAACAGTCATGTAACAGGAAATATAAGAGAATTGATGTCAAAATGGTTGAGGTGTTTAGGCAAGGATTAAAAAAGCTTGAAAGTTATATGTGTGAAAAGAGTAATCTTGGCGTGTTTTTAATCCATTTTGGTGCGTTGATCCGGAACAACAGATTTTCCTGTTCATTAACCACTTCTTAATCAAAATTAAATCCTGAGTTATTTCCACCAACTCCTTTGCAGTAACATCTCTACTTGAAGCCAGTTTCTGTCTTGGCGTCAGTCAGAGCAAAAAGGAAATGAGGAAAATTTGAAAGGAAGGAGTCGGTGACAAGCAGCTGCAAGCCGGGAGTCTGTTGATGGCACGTTTTGAGCCCAGAGTCTGCTGTGCCAAGGAGAAATACAATGACTTCAGAACTCATTTGTTCCCCTCGGTGCTGAAATTCCAGTGGATGAAGCACTCTGGTGATGGACACTGTGTCTGTGTGACCAGCTCACTCATCACTGGCTTTGTTTGTCTGTCTTTCTGCTTATCGGATTATTGACTGGTCTTCACACTGTGATATGGCCTTTTTTGCACTCAGCTGTAGTACCAAAGATTTCACTACTGGTGAGAGGGCAAGGTCATGTCAATAGATTTTTGTCACGGGTTTGCCTTCATTTTTCTTTTAAGTCTGAACTGGAGCTACATGCAGACCATTACTGTCACTTTGCTGTTCTTGATAAAACTGAACTGCACTAACATGTTTGAGTGTAAACCACTTGTTTTTGTCAGACACAAAGGTTTTTTTTGCATGTTATCTCCATGAAATGAGTAATAACTAGCATAAGAATATGTTAAAATGTGAGAAAACATCAGATTAGCAGCATTAAAAATGTTTTTATTTCATTGTTTTCATATCACTTTCTTACGGAAGAGGATTAGGGCCATTGGAAAATAAAAAAGGTGTAATATATTTTTTTAATTATTATTCTGAGAAAAAAGTCAGAATTCTGACTTTAAACTCCGAATTCTGACTTTTTTTTTTCTCCAGAATTCTGACTTTAATCTCAGTATTCTTACTTTTTTTTTTTTTTCAGAATTCTGACTTTAATCTCCGAATTCTGAAATTTTTCTCAGAATTCTGACTCTTTTTTTTTTTTTTTTCAGAATTCTGACTTTAATCTCCGAATTCTGAAATTTTTCTCAGAATTCTGACTCTTTTTTTTTTTTTTTTCAGAATTCTGACTTTAATCTCAGAATTCTTAAATTTTTCTCAGAATTCTGACTTTCATCTCAGAATTCTGACTTTAAACTCAGAATTCTGACGTTAATCTCAGAATTCTAACTTTTTTCTCCGAATTCTGACCTTTTTGTCAAAATTCTAAATTTAATTTCAGAATTCTGACTTTTTTTTCTCATAATAATAATAATAATAATAAGAAATACATATTGGACCCTAGTTTATTGTATTTTTTTTTCCAGTGGCCCTAATTCTCTTCCATACTTTCGGATATTGGGTTTTAAGCACATATTTCTTTACTTGAAAAATGAAATGCATGGACATTTTTGTAACTCCATAAAAAAAAATAAAAATAAAAATCACATTGTTTTTTTCATGCCTAAGGGGGAATAAAAATACTCAAGAAAAAAAATCTTGCCTAAGGTTCTCATAAGTCATGCATGAAAAGGTTAATTAATGAAGAATTCAGACCCAAGCATAGCATTTACAGTTTATGTAGACCACAGGGAAATGTTTTAAAATGCATGATTCCATTTTAAAAAAGCAAAATATCACTCTTTAAGACAAATCCTCAGGCAGAAGTCAATGCCCTATGGAACCTACTTTTGGAATAAATATAAAGAACAGTCAGTGGGGAGAGATTGAATTATGCCACCATTTACACATATCGTTAGCCTCATAGCATAATAAGTCATAAAAGTCATATTTTTGGCCAAATTGTGATATCTGCGTAAAATGAATCAGCAGTGTTAAGAAATAAATTTATGCAGATATCACAGTTTGGCCAAAAATATGACTTTGGTAGTTATGCTACGACACTAACGATATGATGTTTAGTCATTTAAAAGATAGTTTTACAAACCAAGAAAGTCACAGTTTGTGGCAAAGATAGTAAGGAAACATCTAGTTCAGCTACCAGCACCAAAACAATCATTACTATAGTATATTTCACTTCAATCTTCAAGCGGAAGCACAACTTCAATATATATTTCACAACAACCTTTCATGTAGTATTAACAAGATCAGAGCTAATCTAATGTCTGCTTTTGAAGAAAAATGGGTGAATGGGATCCTGACTAAACCGAAGCTGCGGACATACATTCAACTAAAAAACACATATAAAACAGAGTTTTATGTCAGCGCAAATTTGACCAGGAACCAAAGGTCCCTAATTGCCCAGCTGCGAACAGGAATCCTTCCCTTGGCCTTAGAAACTGGGAGATTTACCCAAACCCCAGAAGAAAACAGACTTAGTAGACTGTATGATCTGGGGAAAGTGGAAAATGAATCACATTTTCTTTTGTATTGTCCTCTATATGATGAACTGAGAGCCTCTTTGTTTGATGACGTGTGTATCCGAAATCCTGATATGTTCTGGACCACTGATGATGACAAGATGAAATGGTTGTTTAGTTCAATCGTATATAAATGAGCATTATTTGTTTGTAAAGCCTGGAAAAAGCGGCAGATGTGTTTGTTTAAATAGGTCAGTACTTTGTTTTGTTCATATCTATTGTGCCTATTGTCTGGTGTTTGATTTTTGGTTTGTATTTTTGGTGTCTTGTAAGCCCATGTAAGGGCTGGGCATGTTTTTTATGCAAGACACAATAATAAAAATATTCATTCATTCATTCTTCAAGAGTGAGGTAAAAATAAATAAATAAATAAATAAATAAATAAATAAATAAATAAATAATAAAAGCGGTGAAAACCACTACAGACTGGTCATGTTGAAGCTGTAGAGACAACGACTCTGAACAGATCAGTAACATTAATGTCACCTTCTGCAACTTTCAGGCATGATGTATTTGTATTTACATGTTTTCACAGTCTGACACATGAACAGTTAAAAAAAAAAAAAAAAAAAAAAAAAACTTTTTAAAAATTGTAAATTCCCATAATTTCTTGCTGTTGACTCTAACACAGTGTTTTTTTCTGAATAACTGGCAGAGGCAGGACTTTGACTCTATCAATCAAATCAGTAATAAAAGACATTCGTAGATGACATTGTGAAGCAGGATGGGATAGTAGGAGTTGTTCTTCTTACCACCTGTCTGTCTTCCATGACTCAGACAAAGGCTGGGCAATATATCAAATAACTCAATAAATCAAGTATTTCATTTCTGAAAACCACAAAGTTTTAATGAGGTTTCTCTATGTGCGTTTTCACAGCATTTAATATAATGTAAACAAACCAAACACATAACAAATATGGTAATCATTTACAGATATGTTCTTCTGGAATATGACATATTATAGCTTCAGTTTCTCTTAAAGAGTGAATGTTTCTTTCACATGCTTGTGTGCCTCTGTGCAGCTTGTGTTGGAGTCTGGTTTGTGCTGGGAGCTGGTCGTTTGTTGTTAGTCGACTCAGTTTTAAAGAAAATAGTAGCTGGTGTTTTTTACTAGTTGCTGCTGAAGAGGAGCAGAAAGAACAACTGAAGAACTCAGAAGCAAGCTCAAGGCTTTTTATAAAAAATCTGACCTGAGAAATCAGTAAAAAGGCTGTTTTTATGGCACCTGTGGGTATTGTGAGCTCAGAAATATAGTTAAGTAACATTAATTCGTTTAACATTAACCCTTTCATGCATAGTGGTCACTACAGTGGACCGCTATTCAAAACTGTTCTCTTGTATATTCATGGATTTTATTGTTTTAGTTTCATACCAGCCAACACAGTGGACGCCTATGCATCATCCCATACACTGACATTCATACCATTACTGTAACTTTGCTTTTCTTGATAAATCTGATCTACAGTAACATGTTTGAGTGTAAATCAATTGCTTGCTATTGTTAATAGACTGTAATTAACCATTTTCCTTAAACAAAAAGGTTTTTTTTTTTTTTTGCATATTATCTCCATAAAGTGAATAATAACTAATATTAGAGTATGTTAAAATGTGACAAAACATCAGATTAGCAGCATAAAAAAAAATTATTTCATACTTTTCACACAGTGTAAGTGGGAGGGTGAGGGGGGCCACTGATCTGCTCTATAAGTGCTTTTCTAGAAAAGACAGCGCAGACCTCCGCCAAGACAGATTAGTGGCCCCCCCACCCCTGATCACCACCAAAATTTAATCACTTGTTCCTTGTGCCAGAATCAACATTTTCTGAAATTTTAATCCAAATCCATCCATAACTTTGAGTTATCTTGCACATGGACAGACAGACAGACAAGGCGGGGGGCTGATCTGCCTTAACAGAGGTCTGCACTCTCCAAGTGCTTCTACAGGGTGTCCCATAGGTCTCCATACATAGGAAAAATAAACATTTCTTGACATAAACCATTTTTATTTATATAATATGCTCTATATGACTGCCATTTTGTCGGGAACACATTTCAATGCGTGTCCTCCACTGCTGAAGAACTATAAAGAAGAAATATAAAGAAATACATGTTAGAAGAACCATATGTATTATGTCTCCTATGTATGGAGACTTATGGGACACCCTGTAGTTTTGAATATGACTACAGTACCAGTTTTGGCCACAATCCTACATACGACTCCTTGAAGGAAATATGTCAGCATAGACACATTTACCATAAAAATGTGGTATTGGGTTAAATAAAATAATCTCCAGTACTGTGCAAAACTCTTATGACACCTTTAGCTTTGTTATTTTTGCAGGGTTGAAATCAACATACATATTTGTTTCACATTCTCTTTACTTCACGTACAACAAGAAAATGCACAAAATAAGCACACAGCCTTAAAAGACACACAAAAACAGAACTAAATGGGTTCTAAATCTCAAAATCACCATTTAATGTGACCCTTGACCCCATGACAAGACAAAGTTAGAAACATCTGACGTGTTGAATGAAACCTGGTATAAAATATCAGATATTTAATAATAAAATAAATAATCTCATATTGTCTGAACAAAATGGTTAAAGACATGTTAAGTGCAAAGGGAGGTCATGCTAAATATGACCACTTTGGTTTATTGACGCCGTTTTTTCCATGAAACATTTATTTTTACTACTGTACATACTACACATATATCAGATTTTATCTTAATACAGAGACTGACTAATACATATATATGTGGTCATTAGAACGTCACACCTAGTCACTGTTAGATATTTTAATGCAGACATTTTTATAGTATATAAATACACATATAATAACTTGAAACAGTAACTAGACAGGGAGTGAATACATGAGTTGCTATTGGTTAGACTTGTTCTTGGTCTGTGTGTTTGTAGAAGGTGTAACAGAATGAAAACACTAACATTAGTAAATAATGTTGTGTTACTAAAAATTTGTAGCTTTTTCTTGGACAAGTTTTGACATTTTCAACAGTTTGGACATTTGCAGGAGCCCTGTTTTTATGGGCAGCTTCAAAAGATGTGGTGTTTTTACTAAAGGATAAAAAGCTTGTCTTCCCGCTGAAAGACAAAGAATACCTCCTAAGGGTTACTACGAGTGTGGGGAAATGGAGGACATCACATAGAAGTCTGACGTAGATAAAAGAAAAATCGACAAAAATTAGACTAGACAATGGAATGGAAATTGTAATTGCTATAATTTATCACAAAACAACCTTCTGAATAATTCCTTTGAAATGGCAGCAGATTGATTTGAGTGGTGTATTGGTGTATTAGAGGGAGGGGACGCTGGAAGAGGATAGAGGACGATGATAGAAGGGTGTGAGGACATCAGGGTTGAGAAAATAACAAGAGAAGAAAAGAAAATAATGTGGGCTCTCCAGCTAGTTTGTATCTTAATGTCATATGAATGATTTTCCAACAAACACAAACAAACAGGAGAGGGTGTGTTTGTTTCCAGTGATGGAAGAGTGGTTGGTGGTCTTTACACAAACTTTTAGCTCAGACCTTCATCATCAGTAAATAGTGTATTATTCCGGTGCGTCTAGCAATAAATCAACCCCTGGGCTGTAAAACCAGTTGTCTGCCTTGTGCTTAACTTTGTATTTCAGAAAATTAGATGAGCAAACATAGTCAGTTAATTTACTTAAAACATCACAAACATTAATATTCTGTATTTATAAGAAGTTCCACTTGATTATCAGTAGATCAGGGTTTTTAGAGTTGACTAAAGCTAGCAGTGAAAAACAACTTTATTAGCTGAAACAAAAAAAAAAAACAAAAACGAAGTGGCTATTGGCACAGTACTGTGGGACTAACTTTCTCATTTGTCTATTACCTCGTTATATCGTGTGTAGACTGGTAACCTGTCAGCCTGCTGCTGCTGACACCCTGAAAGGCCAAAGCATTATTAAACTTTTGTGGATTGACATAATTTCGTTGTTGTGTGTATACACCATATATCACCACTGTGCTGTGGCAACGAGAGGCTAATGAGTTCATGAAACGGCACTGCTATTTTTGGGGCATTTCACAAATAAGAGTCCCTTCATGTAACAGGATCCATGGTTGGCTCTGTGGCAACAAAATGTCGTTACTGCTTATTGTCACAGTACAGTTGTTAACATTTGATTGGCTCTGTGGGAATAGACAAACTAATATTTTGTGCTGTAGTACTGTGGCAGTAGCCATGGCCAAATAAAAATAACAGTTTTCAAAAATGTAATAAAAACTAGACTGAACCATGCACCTCCAGCTAAAACAAAATACAATTTCACATTTAATGTGTGTGGTTTTATCCCCTGATTTGCACTTTGTCCTAATATAAATGCTAACAGTTATTTGTGAAAAATGACTGTACTCAACAGGGGGCATTTAATAAACAATGGTTTTAGAAATCAAATTTGTTCTAAGGCATTCATTAAATTAAGGCTAAAAACTAAAACTAACTGAAACTATACTTCAACTAGTTTTCAAAATATAAATATATAATCAAGATAATCAAATAGATGAATACAACAAATAAAAATAACATATTTTATCATTATTTCCAGATTGTTTTTGTTTTCCAGATTGTTTTTGTTTTCCAGATTGTTTGACTGAGCTTTTATCACATTCCTTTGCGTCTCATTCTTCACTGGAAATTTGGCACCACAGCAGTTTATTTTTGTTTTACATCTCAGTCCAATATATTTGAGTTCTGTATATCTAAGTTTTATCATATTTTTCTCAATTTTTAAGTAATACATCTGCTTTGTATATTTTAATCATGTTTTATCTGTCATTTTCAATCTTTTGGCAAGAGGTAAACAGAAATGTAATTAATTTCCAAAATTCTATGCCAATAAAAAAGCTCTTCTACTGCATGAGGTGTGCATAATAAGAATTATTTATTCCAGAGGTGGCATCAATTTTAACTGAGAAGAAAATAAGATCATTAATGCTATTATTTCTACAATTAATTGTCCTTAGGTGAAATAAAATCCTTATGTGCATGTATGTATTAGTCCAACACACTTCAGTAATGAAGTCTGAATAGGCTTCCCTTATGCTAAGGATGCACAAATTGCACATAAAATGAACCCTAGTATTTAACTTGACCTGAAACAGTGTCATGAATGGGAACAATAAGATGAGTCAGACCTTTAAGGACCCCTATTTTATTTTATCAAAGGAAACAGCCTAATTAGACACGATCAAGATCACGTAGCTATACCTCCTCCTGATGAGTCACTCAGTGAACTTTACCTCAATATGGATGAATCACAGCTACAGGTGCTTCCAGGTCACTTACCTTTATTTTAGGCCATTTTCTTTTGTTCCAGAAAAACAACATGTCCTCACCTTGGAGCACACATTCTGCTGGGAAAGTAAGACTCCCAGCCTGAGGGATGGAGTTTGAACAGGCTGCTTTGTTAAATTTTTATGTGAGGATAGATAGCCACTGGAGTTTTTTTTTTGTGCACATTCTGCAGTGTGAGTTCCCTCAGTGTTGTGTGTCATTATTTGTTTGTGTCACTTTGCAAATGTCCCCTGGTTTATTGACCCTCTGACCCTTCCCTCTGAGCTAATTTTATGTCTGTTTTATCTGCCAGCTTTCCAAAATTAGCCCATCATTTATACATGCAGACTTTATGCTTTGAAGCTCCTAAAACTGTTTTTCTTGAATTTAATTTTGGACACTGACCCGAGTTCTGCTTTGGCACAATAGGAACCTTTTGTGTTCGAGCCCAGGAGGAAACATGATGTAATATTACACAACTGTGTCTCAGTGTTACTTCAGGCTGTTTGCAGTATATGACAGTAGTTTGGAGTATTATTCAGCCTCCGAGTGCTTATTATGTGAAGCTGATATTTCCTCCTAGTATAGTCTGCCTAATTAACTCTAACTCTACTCATTTCACCATCTTTGTGTTCTCTTCCCTTCCTTTCCTTTCCTTTGTTTTATTCTTATTTTTCCACCTTAACTTTCTCCTTCTCCCCTTCTCTCTCTCCTTTTGTTTCTTGGAGTTTCTTGCTATAGGCAGTTGTTGCCTCTCTCCTTTTTCAGTCAGCTTTCTGAGCAGCTCAACAACTTCTAAAAGAGTAAAACCACACTGGGAGGAAGTGGGCATGTCAAGTGGAGTTACTCTTATGGCAAGTGTTGACCAATGCACGACAACAACACAACCATGATTATTTTGTCAGACAGTGTTACAGTTGTGAAATAAAGATCTTTATCACAGCTCCACAGCAGCTTAAAAGTGCCTTAGCTGTGGCTCCTGGTTAATGTTAAACCTTTATATGCTGCAATAAAATTTTTGTGTGAATGAGAACAACTTTGTGGAATTTAGCTGCGTTATAAAATAGTATATGTGCGCACAGAAAACAGGAGGGGGATAAAGTGATGTGTAACTGCAGTGACAGCTGTCTGCAGTCTGTGTGACAGTGAAGGAGGCGAAACTTTGTCACCTGTGATTAGAGCTGCACAAATAATACAACTGCAACAGTATATAATTTCAAAAGGCTGCAATTTCAAAGCCCAGCGTGTGTCTGGTGATATTTTGGATTGAGTGACACTGAGTACAGAGGTATACAGTGTAAAACCTGCAAAGTGCATGTCAGTACTTTCCTTTATTGTGCATGTTTTTTTTTATACGAACTCCTGCTTGTATGTTTGAGCTGGATAAAAATATTCAGTAACCTTTACATTTTCTGTGCAACCAAGCAAATTCAGATTCAATACAGGTGTTCAGAGAACGCAAACCTCCGCCCAGCACCCCGAATGGTGTGCATGTGTGGATCGACTATTTCTTTTTAAATTAAACCTTTTCAAGGTTGTTCCATACAGCAGAAAATGCTGAAGCTTGGTACCAGTCATGTGTATGTCAAATTACATTAAATTCCAATCAGTATTTGTTGAGTTATAATGAAAAATGTGTTGTAAATAGGATTGTCAATGTTAAATTGAAATGTCCACAGAGTCCACATTCCACAGTGGATGTGGACAATTTTGTGCCAGATACAAGATATATATATATATATATATATATATATATATATATATATATATATATATATATATATATATATATATTTATATATATATATATATATATAAGCTACGGGTGGATCAAATTGGAGACTAATCGGAGTTGTTTTGAATTTTGTATGAATTTTCGAAAATTGCAAAATGATGAGAGATAGGAAAATTTGAGATTTTGTGACCTTGCTGTGACCTTGAACTTTGGCCTACTTGGCCCAAAATTTAATGGGTTCGTCCCAGGGCCTAGGCCTATCTGTGGGTAAAATTTGGTAAATATGGTTGTAATAGTTTTCCCGTAAAGCTGCTAACAAACAAACAAACAAACAAACATGCAAACAAACACAAAGTAAAGTGATCACAATACCTCCTGGCGGAGGTAAAAATTGCAATAATCACAATATGACTTATATGAGCAGGTTTATTGTCTATAGGACTCCAGTCAACAGTCAAGAAAAAGAATGGTTTTGGCAAAAGTTACTACTCACTAAGATTAGAAAGTTGACATTTATTAACTAACTTCACCGACTGACAAATGAGCCCAGTCCTGCTTGACATTCTCACACTCATCTGAAAATATAGCATCACCAGGTTTTGTCTGATGGACCCTGCTCTACATGGGCCAAACACATTGCAACGGCCAAATGCATCTAAGAGAAAGAGAAGTTAAAGGTGGGGTACAAGATCTTAAAAAAACGGTTCGAGCAAACTACATTTTGAAAATACTCAATTCAAAAGTCCAAACCCCTTTCTTCAGACATCCCCCTGAAGCCACACCTCCAGAGTACTGGCACATGCAATGCTTGTTCCCGAGGGTTCACAAGCGCTGCACAGCAACAATTCACTGGCTCCGGCTCCAGCCCCGATCCATGCATGCCTCATTCAGTCTCCTCCAATATCCCGCTCTTACAGAACAGCCCCAGTTCATACCTATCTGTCTAACATTACATTTCTTAGTGATTTATGTTAGTGACAAAACAGTTTGCCGGTGAACCCTCCATCCTAATATAACCAAGCTCTGGCTCTGACTGTGTTTCCTGTACAAGTGCTCCAAACCTCTGAGAATGCACGATTCATGCACGAAGAGGGTAGGTGGGAGGAGGGAGAAATGGCAGTTGAGTTTGATAGACATATCACTGTTCAATCATTTCGAGTGGGCGCTCAAAATGATTGGATGGTGTTTTTTCAGTCCTGTCCGTTCCATGGGTGACTAAACTTTTTTTTATTTTTGTGTTAGAGCATTTAATTAATTGGTTGTAATTAGGGTGTGAAGGGGATTTTAAGCAATATTGTAAATATAGGTAAGAGCTGCAAGTACAGAAACAATGCAAATTCACAAACTCAAACACAAGTCTAAACGAGGTACAAAGAGGAATGTGGTGCAAATGAAAAAATGCACCGCAAGAAACAAAAACAAATGCATAATCATCAAATGCTCTGTAATGTGTTTGGCCCTTGTCGGCCACCGTACTGCTCATATGTGGTAGAAACAAGGAAGATGTGATAATACCAAATTTATAAACAAATCCATCATTAATTATTGAACAATGAATTGAAAATTAGAAAATCATGCCTCATTCATTATTGGCTACTATAGCTAGAAAAGGATTGTGTGAAAATGTCACGGTCAGTGGATTTGAGTCTGTCTTAAAGGACACAATGAAAAATGTGTTTATGTTTGCTTTGTACGAGCTGTTTGCTGCATTTGGAGTCTAAAGGGCTTCAAGGACACTTTGTACTGTTGTGGGTGACCCTGACATAAATCTGCACCAAACTCGATGTACATTCCATCTTACAATCTGTGAAACAATGTCTAGAGAATGCCGTTTTCTTTGTGGAAAGACGAAACCTGGAGACAGTGACGTGTGTTGCTGTTCACTGACTCAACTTGCTCCATTGTTCAGAATCTTCCGGCATATGTTGCTCATCCTGATGACCCATCTTCTACACTTGTTTTGACTGTGTTGGCCTCACCTCCGTGCCTTGACGCAAATGGCAACATCACTGAAACATTTTGTGTCACTCTTCAGATGTATGAGTTGCAGGCAGACACTGATATTTTGATGAAGACATCTGATGAACCTGATCTTGGATTCCAAAAGTCTTGATTGTTGTAATTTTAAAAGCATTTCAATTCACAGAGCTTTTAGGAGCAGTGTTTTCATAAAAGACCCCAATGTGCGACAATTATTAGGAACAATGGTAAGATGGTAAGCAGGGAGAAGGTTTTTCCTCTTCCTTTCCGCCTAAATGGATCCAGTATTAGCGGGCTGCCATTGGATTGCAGTCATTTATCTTTGCTGTGTGTATATGGCATTATGAGTAATGGTACTTTCACGCTTTTCAGCTCCCTTGATTACTTTGGCCCCCACTCCTCCTCTCTCATGCCTTTTTATTCCAATGACATATTCTTTCAAATGTAATGTGCACAACTTTGACAAAGTCAGATGCAAACTGCACCAGATTGAAACCGAGAAAAAGGCTCACGGTGCAAGGCAGAGGTTTTGGAAATGGCTCAAATGTAATGCAACAATAATTAAAAGATGCTTTTAGCTGGCACACTAGAGAGAGTGTTGAAAAGAGTTTCTTAAATTTCGCTCATCAACGTCAGTCTACAAGCAACGCACATATATTATTTCACATCGCTTCCACAATAGTCACACTTTACTTTATTCTCATTACCGCTCATTACCAAGGAACAGCGGAGGTTATGTTTTCATCGGGGTTTGGTTGTTTGGTTGTTAGCAAGATAACTCAAAAAGTTATGGGCGGATTTGGATGAAATTTTCAGGTCTGCGCTTTCCGAGTGCTTTTCTAGTTATTTATTCATTATGTTTTTAACAGTAAAAATATTTATATTGCATACGTTTTTAAACCTGTAAAGCCTGAACCATTAAATCATTGACAGAAAGTTCTAGTTCTTTGGAACTGGAGCCTTTACTGGTCCTGAACAACTAAAGAAAACGTTTTTTCAAATATCATTTTCCTTGTATGAGTTTCAATTTCGTATCATATTTGATACATTGGGTCTCAATGTTCAAATATTATCATTTTTAAACAAACAAAAACATAATATAACACAAACATGTCTAACAAATTAGTAATTCCTTCTCAAAATTGGTAAAATTCTGCCTCCTTCCTCATTAACCCTTTCATGCATAGTGGTCACTACAGTGGACAGCTGTTCAAAGCTGTTCTCTTGTATATTTATGGATTTTGTTGGTTTAATTCCATATCAGCCAACACAGTGGACGCTTATGCATCATCCCATACACTGTAATTCATACCATTACTGTAAATTTGCTCTTATAGTTAAACTTGATCAGCACTAACATGTTTGAATGTAAAAAAAAAAAAAAAAAAAAGCTATTTGTTATTGGACTGCAATTAACTGTTTTGTTTTTTTAAACAAAAAGGTTTTTTTTTTTTTTTTTGCATATTATCTCCATGCAGGTATGTCAAAATGTGAGAAAACATCAGATTAGCAGCATTAAACATGGTTTTATTTCATAGTTTTCACACAGTATATCAGTAAATACATGTTTATTTGCTTCTTTAGCTAAGTGGACTTTTTGTAACTCCATGAAAAATAGGTTTATAAATTTTTTTCTTTTTTTTTTTCATGCCTTAAGAGGAATAAAAACATTTAGGAAAAAATATCTTGATTAAGGTTCGCATAATTCAAGCATAAAAGGGTTAATGACAATCTTGTAGTGTCACTGGAAAGGCCTCTGGTGAACGAATTCCTCCCCCCTGGTGGATTATCTGTGTATTGCATGTATCTAATTGTATACATTAGGTTTTTCAAGAAAAAAAATCACACTAATGATGTAGAGGGCTTCAAAAGTCATGTATCAAATATGATACGTTTGGGGGTAATAGGGTTAATAGGTTACAGCCCAAATGAAGAAATGTCTGATAACAATACAAGTTAAAAGCAGCTGATACTTCTTAATGCAGTGTGTTATTCCTTTATAAGAGCACACATTGCTTCTGTTACTGGTCAGTTGAAGCATCGCTGTAGTCATGGCAGCCTGTGGTTCGCTGGCTGCTGGTCAGTGCCCACTCTTGGTGCTGCTCCAGAGATGAATGCTGCTGAGAAAAACCTGATTAGTGTTAGTGACAGCCCATAGATCTTAGCTGGCCTGTCCCCAGCACAGCTTCTCTGCTTTGTCTCTCCTTCACACACATTCACACACATGCAACCAACAACATCTGCAAAATGTTAAATAAAATGGATTTAGATGAATATCAGGTGTTTGTCTGCTTCTTATATCTTTGCAAAACTAAATGAGGTGAAGATAAATTGTCTGAAATCATAGCAATTGTACAGTTTCAGTCTTTCTCTGTCTTTTCAAAATATCCATTAAGAGCTGGAGAATCTGCCTCAGTAGAAAGAAAACCACATGGGTGAAGATGAAACACTGCCAATGAATACAGATTTGTCAAAGCTCAATTCTTCACATGAGGTTTACGCTGAGGGGGACCTGGTGTGAGTATGACTAAGGGTTGTACTCCCACTAGGAGAGCTGTACCATGCCCGTGCACGGTTGACCTCCAAAGTCTACTTTGTTTGACTATTTTGGTCGCTGTGGTTCAGTCTGAGCCCAGGGCGTGGGAGGTGTGTGAGAGCCCCATGTGCTTTAACGTCTATGTACACACTAATATTTCCCAAATATGACAATATTCAGAATTTGGCAGGTGTCATACAAACAGTACATCCTGTTGGGATATTCTGAATTAGGCCTGTTTCTGTAAGACATGTGAGATATGCCAATATTATTCTGGTTTTATTCTTTGTATTCATACACACATGACACGGACAGAACACGTTCAGAAAATGAATCTAATTTGTGAGTTTTATTGCAGGTTGCACAGCTACTGTGCAAATTTGAGTCAGTTGTCAATCTCCCTTGGCCTACACCCATTCATCTGAAAAATTTAAATTTGGCTCCATAGCGCCCCCTACAAATTTAATTGTACTAAAATTGGTTCAGTTTGGACATACGATTACCTATTTGGCTCAAATTTGAATCAGTTGTCAATCCCCCAGGCCTACACCCATCTGTCAGAAGACATTGAAAATTCACACAATAGCGCCCCCTACTAATTTACTTATACGAAAATTGCATCACTTTGGATGTACAAACACTGATTTGGCTTAAATTTGACTGAGCAGTACATCTCACAAACCTACACCCATTCAATGGAAGAAATTGAATTTTGGCTGCATAGCGCCCCCTACAGATTTACTTATACAAAAATTTCTTTTGTTCAGACATACGAACGCCAATTTGCCTCAAATTTAAGTCAGCTGTCAATCTCCCAGGCCTACACCCATTCATCAGAAGAAAAATTTGGTGCTAGAGCGCCACCTGCTGAACAATGGACATACTTGTACTGGACGTGCCTGTGGTGAGGGCCTTTCAATGCCGCTTGCAGCTTTAATTCTGGTTTTATTCTTTGTATTCACACACACACAACATGGACAGAGCACATTCAGAAAATGAATCTAATTTGTGAGTTTTATTGCAGGTTGCACAGGTACTGTTTCCAGTCAGCTGGGATAAAGACAAAGATCCCCTCTGGTAGAGATGAATCTGTAGAGAAATCCACATTTCTAAAGGAGAAACATGCCTATGGTTAAACATTATAACAGAGGATTTTAGCAGGTTTATGTGTATTAGCAAATAATAAAAACTGAGCTTTTTCCATAAGGTGGAAAACTTTGTAAAAATACTAGTTTTATGTATGTGTGGCTACATGGAAATAGGAGTATTAGAGCAGTATTAATTTTCATTAGCCATCTAAACAACTAAAGGATAAAATCAGTATATTAGTGTGTATCAGTGTGACCAAAGAGACTCCAAATAAGCTGAATATGTCTTAATTTATGTAGCTACCTTCAAGGTATAATAACTACAACATTTATAAATATATGTTGGATAGTGCTGGGAGGGTTACATCTAGTATTATGAATATTTAATTACTTCAAACTAATAACTAACTCTTATTAACTGTGCTTGCTTCTTCAATGATTTTCTAACAAATGTTTTAATGTGAAGGGAAAAGTCTGAATTATCATAAAAATACTAACTGGAACCAACACTGTGCACTAAACACTAAAGTTGGAGCCGTGTTCTGATTTCAGAAAGAAAATGTTCTTACAACTAGAAAAAGATTAATCAGTGCTGATGGGACCGACTATTGGTATTAATAGTGTTCTTAACTGGAAAAACTGACAATTAGAGAAAATTACTTGCAAGATAGAACTGTTTTATCTCTACATTTTTTTTTTTGTTTTTTTGTTACATTCAATTTAGGGACAAAAGTATTGGGACACATTCAATTTGAGTGTTTCATTGCAAACAGGGGCTGATAAATATCATTACAATAAACTTTTTTGTCATCTTCAGGGTTAACTTTGTTTACTTCATCTTAAACACTTACAAAATTCCTCAGTTTGTTTTCCTTCAGTTAGTGTTGACATATTTGTAATATTACAACTGTTTTAAATGTTCTACTGATATATTTCTGAGATTTGCCATATTCTCACCATAAATAATTATTTTAAACCAAAACTAACCATTTGGTTTCTTCATGTTTCACTCAGGGAAAAAAAAATCAGCTGTTTTTCCTACATATAAACTTCTTACTGAAAATGATAAGATACAACTCATTTGTATTCACTGAAATTTGGACAAGTGACTATAATTAAATTTCATATTTTTTCCTCAGTAACTATAATAGATATTTTTTGTGGTTTCATTATGTAACATGTTTACTAGGTCACCAGTGGGAACCATTTAATGAGGTTCGTTCGCTTCTGGACCAACTGCGTCTTCAGTGCACAGAATTATCTGGACATCAACGACCGAGCCTGCTGAGAGAGGAAATGAAAAATGATGAATTTGTCACACACGCATGTAGTGCAGTCTTATCAGTGACATAACAGGGAGGATTTATCAGTCTATTAAAGACTCTTCATCCTTTGGTTGGAGTGTGTTTGTGCGTACCATCTTCCCTTACAGGAAAGAGTCTAATGGCGCCAGTGCTTATCTCTGTTGATACTTAAGGGTAGGAGAGGAAGTGGTACAGGAGCAGCATGTACTAGTGTGGATTAAATGTATCAGTGTATCTACTTAAGATAGTGTAAAAAGATGAAGGTCTCTTACCACCATGACACTTCAGAGCTTAAGGCCAGGTTTGTGACACTTGCAATTTAGGATTTTACTCTATCCCCTTCTTCCTTATAGCACCTGACAGGGTTTAATAACAGGATCAGCCGCACTTTAAGGTTGTAAGAGCAATACTGTTAGTGTAATCCAGATTTGTGTTGTGTAATCATGTCACCAGATAATGTCCCCTGTCCATTTTTGAAGTGGAAAGTTAATTAATCATTTGTTCTGGGAAAAATCTGTCCTGCTCTGAATTATTGTCTGTAACTACATTTTCTCTACCTTTCTATAAGGGTTGGGTGGTGTAGTTGAAAACTAATTTCTCAATGTGCTTTAGAGATATGGAGAGATAAGATATGATGAAAGCCTTAACAAAATATAATGGTAAAGTATAAGCATATATTTGTGAAAACAAAAATACAGCACATTGTTTATCTAAATTGTATATCTAACAAGAACTAAATTCATTCAGTTGCATCCCTCATCCATTCTCCAAGTCATTCTCTCATTTATAAAAATGTGTTTTACAATGTCACAATCATCATGTCCTTTGGCTTTTGGAGTCCAATAAATACTTGTACCAAATTCAAGGCATTCCTGATGTATGTGTTAATAAAAAATGGACCAAAATGAGGCCACAGTGACCTTGACCTTTGACCTCACTGGAAAAAATCAAAATCTTACCAAGTATATTTTTCTCATTTCTAGTCAAAATATCTCATCACACTCAAAATAAAGACATAATCACCTAAACAGTAATTTTTCAGTGAGATATAAGAACGTATTTTTAGACAATAGATCTTGAAAATCTTACCAAGATAATTTTAACTTGTTCCACTGGCAGATTTTTTTTTTTTTTTTTGCTTGAATTAAGCAAAAAAAACCCATCTTGAATTAAGTAAAAAAAAATCTGCCAATGGAACAAGTGAAAATTATCTTGGTAAGATTTCTTGAAATAAGATTTTCAAGATCTATTGTCTAAAAATACATTCTTATATCTCACTGAAAAGTTACTGTTTAGGTGATTATGTCTTATTATGAGTGTGATGAGATATTTTAACTAGAAATGAGAAAAATACACTTGGTAAGATTTAGATTTTTGCAGTGCTTTGTTTGCCAAAATCTAATCAGTTCATATGAATAATGGATAGGGGAACAGTGAGTCACAATTTGACCTTTATATGGCTTTTTGGAGCCAGAAATGACTATATTTGGATAAAAGGGTGGAGCTATGGCTCAGTAAAACAATACATTCTTATTAAAATAAAGTCTTATTAGTGAAACCTATTAACTGCAACAACAATTTGAGCTGTCTGTTAGGGAACAGTATGTTTTATTGCATAACCAGAACCTCTGAAAGTTGGACCAGGCAGCCAAGCAATGTCATACAGACCTGTCAATCAAAGCCTGACATAGCAGATATTAAATTGTCTAATTGGCCTAAAGCTAGACCACCACATCACTTATTAGAGCTTCCAAATAAAAGTGGTTTCTTTTTCCAGGAAAAGAATCACTTAGTAGCCTCATTGTCGAGAGACATCCAGTGTAAATCTGTGGGGCTCAGGGCTTGTATTAGCTGGTATTACAGCATTAAGATATTTGTGCTTTGGTTTCATTATGGAGCTGAGGCCTTTGCTTCTTAGTTCATCCTTGAGTCCAAATGAAATTTTGTGCCAAATTAGAAAAAATATCCCTCAAGGCTTTCCTGAGATATTGTGTTTACAAGAATGAACAAATATGAAGTCACAGTGCTCAGGTCATCCCTGCCTCCAAGTGAACATTTGTGTCAAAATTTGCAACGTTCTGTCAAACTGTTCCTGAGATATTATGTTTTAAATGTAATGTGGGTTGACAGACTGACACAAACTTACAGAGATGCAACAAGAATGTATCCATAAGGTATTTTTAGAATATGATCACCAAAAGGTAGTTACACAGACAGACTGTGTAAAAGTATGGTCAGCTTCTGACACAAAACACAGTTCTTTATTAAATAAAAACAACATAGAATAAACCGAAATAACTTTGACACTTAAAGCAGTGATATTTTGCTTTTTTAAATGGAATTATGCATTTTAAAACATTTCCCTGTGGTCTACATAAACTGTAACTGCTATGTTTGGGTCTGAAGTCTTCATTAATTCAACTCCGCAGGTCCATCTTTAACCCTATTTCTGAGTAATGACACGATAAAAGTTGTTTTGAGCGCTGGCTCTTTAAATGCACATGACCCCACCCCCTCCAGGTTGTTGACTGTGTGCTCTGACCCTTTCAGCCACTTGTGTTCGTTAATACAACCAACAACTGAACATTTTAGGTAACTGGCTTGAAGTTTGGACATATTTTCAGTATGGACTACAACCGCTGCTGCTGACAAACAATTATGTCGTACGCTGAGAAATGTTCGTTGGAAGTCTCAACCTTATTTGTGCAAATGCCGTGATGTAACTAGTTATAAAACGCAACAAATCAAGTAGGAATTGAAACAGGTTGTAAAACTCCACTCAATTTTTGCTGGGAGTTAATATAAAGATAGTTTTGCAGCGTCTGGAGGGTTCAAATTCAAACTTTTTGAACTATTAGGGTCCCCAGAACACAAATAAATGTACCAAAGACTAATAAAAGTGGGTTTAGCAAATAATGACCTCTTTAATAAATACCACTTTGACAAAAACTATATGCATTGTAAGACGTGCACCGGTCCTCTCTAGTCTCTGCTCCAGTTCTTTCTGCTAAAATGTGACTGATTTAAAACTGTGTAGCCAATATTACACATATTCACTAGTATAAATTTGTTCATTTCATATGTTTTTTATAAAGTACAGTCAAACACCAGCCTTACTTTTGGACTTATTTAATTTTTTTCCCCCCTCTTTTCATTTACTGCCTCCTTAATTCCCTGAAATCCCATCTCTTCATATTTACACTATTCTCTCTCTCTCATGCACACATATTCATTTTCACCCCACACACACTGCTGTATTTGTAATGATGTCACAGGAACATTATCCCTCTTAAATCCTGGACATATAGTTTCCGTTTACGTAGGGTAGACAATGTGTTCTGTCTGGCGTGTCGAGCCCGCTGCTTCCATGCTGTTAGCTGGTGGTCCGGTTTATCTTCACCTGTCAGACATCTGCCCGGTCACTCTTACAGGCTTCTGGGAATTCCATCAGTCCGCAAACAAAAAAAAACACACACAAATCCTTACAGGCACGTACACAAACACAGTGAGGAGTAGCAGCTTGCCCACGGCTGTTGCTGAAATGACTGGCTAACCACCAAGAGTTACATGGGCTGCTTGAGCTCTATCAGTCAATAGTCCATCACCCCTGGTCCTCCCTACCATGGTGGTTTGGATATAGCCTCAGGCTGTGTGTTGGTGTGTGCGTGTCTCTGTGCATTTGTGATTCTGAAGGCATAGAAGGAACAGGCATAAAAGAGAGAGCGGCAGACAGACACAGTGAGACAGAGTGATGGAAACAATGAAATATTTATTAACAGATTAAGAAAATAGTTTTCCAACAGTAAGAGCCTCATTCTAGCCATAATGGCTCCACACAGACCCAGTATCAACAAGTTTTATCTTCAGACTTCAGACCATTTGAAAGTTCAAACTGTTTGAGTTGAGACAGAGATGAAATATTTACAATGTTAAAACATCAGATGTCTTATCTTGTTACTGATTACTGAAGTGAAAATCATATCATGGCATAAGATAAGAGAGACCTTTACTCCCAGAGCAGACATCCACGCCAGTACCACGGCGTGACCGGCCATCTGTAAATACTTAATTTTCACACAAGTTTTCATTCACAGAGTGTTTCTGTTTAGCGACGCCAGACAAGTCAGCCAAACACGCCCTCAAACTGTCGCATCTTTATTTTGAACATATGTATAAATGTAGTGCTTTAATGTTTCAATATGATTTTTTTTTCCTGCTGCAGTGTATATGAACCCTTTCATGCATGAAATATGAGAACCTTAATCAGGATTTTTTCACCCTCTTTTTCACCCTCTATTTTTATTTATATTATTGTTATGAAAAAAAACCCAAAAACAATATGATTGAAAATTTTCTTATGAACCTATTTTTCATGGAGTTGCAAAAATATCCACTCAGTTAGACCCCATGTGTTTTATATTTGAAGCAAAGAAAAATGTATTTACTGCTATATTGTGTGAAAACTATGAATTAAAACATTTCTAATACTGCTAATCTGTTGTTTTCTCACATTTTAACATACTATAATACTAGCTATTACTCACTTCATGGAGATAATATGCAAAAAAAACCCAAAAAACTTTTGTTATTGACAGTCTAATAACAATAACAAACAATTGATTTACACTGAAACATGTTACTGCAGATCAAATTTATCAAGAACAGCAAAGTTACAGTAATGGTATGAACTGCAGTGTATGAGATGATACATAGATGTCCACTGTGTAGGCAGATATGGAACTAAAACAACAAAATCCATGAATATATCCTCCTGAGACCCAGTAAGTAAACATTTTCGCCATTTTACATTAAATAATTGCCTTAATTGGAAACAACATGATGCAACAGTTTTTTCAGATACATTTGTTTATGTACAGGGTGGGGAAGCAAAATTTACAATGAACATTTAGTTGTTTTTTCTCAGCAGGCACTACGTCAATTGTTTTGAAACCAAACATATATTGATGTCATAATCATACCTAACACTATTATCCATACCTTTTCAGAAACTTTTGCCCATATGAGTAATCAGGAAAGCAAACGTCAAAGAGTGTGTGATTTGCTGAATGCACTCATCACACCAAAGGAGATTTCAAAAATAGTTGGAGTGTCCATAAAGACTGTTTATAATGGAAAGAAGAGAATGACTATGAGCAAAACTATTACGAGAAAGTCTGGAAGTGGAGGAATCAACAAAAAACGTACCAAAGCTTTTATTAAAGCTCTCCAATCCAAAATCCTAAAGGATCCAACCAAATCCATCCAGATACCAGGTATTGCCATGGCTTAAAGCAAACTACCCAGATGGAAATTATGTATGGACACAGGATGGTGCTCCAGCCCACACAGCTAGAAAAATACAAGATTTCTGCAAATCCAACTTTAACAGTTTTTGGGAATCATGTTTATGGCCGCCTTCTAGCCCAGATCTAAACCCTCTGGATTCTGCTATTTGGGGCGTTTTAGAACATGCTACCAATAGAACATCACACAGCAATGTCGACTTTCTTAAAGATACTATTAAAGAAGAATGGGAGAAGTTGTCACCCGAATATTTGAGGAACACTTGCGCAAGTTTCAGGAAGCGTGTGAAGGCAGCTATTGAGAAAGAAGGAGGACACATAGAATAAAAACATTTTCTATTATGTAAATTTTCTTGTGGCAAATAAATTCTCATGACTTTCAGTAAACTAATTGGTCATACACTGTCTTTCAATCCCTGCCTCAAAATATTGTAAATTTTGCTTCCCCACCCTGTATATAATGTCCTTTTCAGTGGACATTTATTTATTTTTTAAGTAAAGATGTGAAACTCTTGTCCACTACAGAAGACAAAGATGCATTGCTGGGTCTCAGGAGGATATAAGAGAACATCTTTGAATAGCTGTCCACTGTAGTGACCACGATGCATGAAAGGGTTAATTTTAGAGCATAGACCTACATGTGCATTAGTGAGGTTCATGACAGCAGTCTGATCATACTGGATAAAGAGTTGCAAAAAGAAGGGATGTTTGATATCAAATGTGTAAATATGAGAAAGATAAACTAGTGGTCAGACTATTCTGTCCAGTATATATTTACAGTGATTTTCCACCATACGATAAATCCAGTGATCTGTCTACGAAGCCTTAGCTCTCACCTAAAGTTCAAATTTTTTTTGCCGAAGTTGGTATTATAAAATCACATGAGTCTTTGCTTTGGTTTGTGTCTCCCAGGGCGAGTTTTGATATACACTACATCTAAAATGCATTTGATGTTCAGTCTGAACACATTCTGAGTTTAATGGTCAATGACGGACCAGCCTGCAGGCAGGTTATTTGGTCAAATGTAATTCGGTAAAGAGAGCAACATGCAGAGATACTTATATATTTGTTGTGTTACCAAAATATGCAACTTTTTTAGAATATATGTCCCCTCGAAGGTATAAACATTGTCTGAGACCTCCACTCTTAACAGTCAAAGTGTTGTTACTGTGGAAAGATGAATTAAAAACAAACTTTAACAATTGCTGGTGATGAACAAAAAAAATCTAATGTACAGTATAGAGAAATAAGAAATTCAACAGTCTGTTCAAAGAAGAGAAAAGGTTGGAGTTGATAAAAGATACTTGACAAAGAAATGTCTTTCATCAACCATCACATCTTTCAATAAATGACACCCATAAGAATTCTTCAAGAAATCATTTACATGAATCATAAAGCAACAAAGCATCCTGACAACTTACAAATAACTTATCACCACTCCCCCAACCTCTTCACATAGACAAAGAACATAACATATGATAGAACAAAGAACACTTTTTCTAAAGGAACATTATCATTACAGTTCACATTAAGCTGAGAGTTACATTACAATGACCAAACATAAATGAAAGAACAGTAAATGATCATTAATAAATGATTAACGTATGAATAAGTAATGAACTCTAAGATAAACAAAATTTACCTTCACAATGTGCACAGCGTAAACCCATTCTGAATATTGTATATGCCAATAAAATATTAACTCTGGAGACATAATAGTGAGGAAACAAATAGGAAGAGAGGCATCTTCTGAAATGGAAAATAAAGACTGAAGGTGTGCTGATATTTTGACCCAAAATAGATTTGTGCGCAGAAAATAGACTCTAACTTTAATTTATTTGTTCTTTGTAGCAAAAGTCACTGATATTTGTTGTGAATGTTAACACTTTATATTTTATTTTCCTTTACTTGACAGGAATAGCACATGCAGGCAGTGATACATTTAGAAAGAATGCAACTGATTTGTAGTTAATTAACAGTCCTTGTCCCTGGTTATTTTTTTAAGAAACAACACTAATATAAAAGTACAAGGATTAAAAGCATGACAAAAACTCACAAACACACACCCACTCAGATCTCACATTCCGACACTGCTGACTTAAACTTATGTGAACTCACTGTGGAGCCTGGAGTCCATCACTGAGGACTCATATGGAACTGTTCTACTTATAGAGCTTCTTTTCAGTCGTGGTGCTCAGACATGACACGCACCACTGTACACACCATTTTGACCAGAAGACTGTGGTGAAGAGGTACTAAAATGGTACTTAAAAGCTCTAAACCCTCATTCCCAGTGATGCACTAGTTACTAATTCTGTCAGTGTTGTTGGGTAAGTGTGTGCTGGTGTGTTTGCATGCACGTTTGTGTGTTGGAAATGAGTCCTCTGTGAAAAGTAACTCTTTTTCATGCACATACTTTTCTAGAGGGGCTTATAGGCCCCTTCAGCCATGACTAAAGCTTTTCCCCGCTTTAAAAAGTGCCTCTGCTGGCAACTTTAACCTCCCTGGGTGATTTCACTCTTTATCCAAAGTACCATACATGGATTTGCAACTATTTTCCAGCTATATGTTATACCTTTGTGACGTTTTTAAGCTTCTGAATTAATTCCACCTCATAGTTTTTCAACTCACACATACGCATACAGCAGCAGGATAAGGTATGTGTGACAAAATGGCCGACAATTGGAACCGTGAAAGAACAGCAATTTCTTGGTGACTGTGAGAAGTCGTTAACTGTGAACGGAATTAGGTTTGTTGTTAAGGGAGCTTTGTAGGCACAAATAGCACCCACATGACCTTTGACAGCATGTTTAATTGTTATTATAGTACAGTCAGCAGCACAGAAGAAAAAGACATTCACACAGGGATTTATAAGATGAACTTAAAGTACTGGGGAGAGCTGTAGGTCATCTGCCTTATATTGCTTCTACTAAAAATGATATGTTTCCTATTTTCACCATAAAGGGAAATTGGCAGCTTCGGGCTGTCTTTTTGTCACATTTTCTTCACAAAGGAGGCAGACTAGCCATTTTTAGACCAGGAGTACTTCTGATGTAGACACTGTGTTGAGGACACCACTGAGGAAGTAATTTCCTGTTCCCCTCTTGTTAGAGAGCTATTGGAACACATTTGTGCTGTAATTTAATCAGACATCTTGCAGCCTGGACAGATATCACAGACTTCCTGCTCCTTTCAATCTATTATTCCTCTGGTACTGTAGTCTAGTACATGTTAGAAATTGTCCAGAGGTGAAGTGAATTCAAGGACCAGAATAAAACAGGTTTAAGGCAGCGGGTGAAAACATTTGGTATAGGTTGGTTTTGGTTTGGTGGTTAAATATCTTTGACTGTATTTGTAAGTAGTAACATTTTGCAAAAATGGTAAAACTTTAGTTATAGCAATAATAAATGTTAACTATTGCAACTGTAACAAATGTGTCAATTAATAATTTATTAATATTGTTAACCAAGATATGAATTTCTGCATTATTTACATGAAAATTACTTAATTCAATAACTTATGGTTAACAGTTGACTAATGTTACAAAAGCATATACTGAAGTGGATGAAGATGATGTTAATAAGGAAAAGAATACAGCAAAAAACAAACATATAGGCTACACCAAGTGACCCAATTTACATACATACTAGTATTTTACTAATAAAATATCTCACAGCTGTATTCACATATCCATTTTTATTCATGTTGTATCATTCTATTGAAATAGCCATGTAATATTAACCCTTTCGTGCATGAATTAAGAGAACCTTAATCAAGGTTTTTTTCCAGAGTGTTTTTATTCCTCTTTAGCCATGAAAAAAAAAACAAAAAACAATGCAATGGATTTTTTATGAGTCTATTTAATCATGGAGTAACAAAAATGTTCACTCAGCTGGACACCATGAGTTTAATTTTAGAAGCAAAGAAACATGTATTTACTGATATACTACGTGAAAACTATGAAATAAAAACATTTTTAATGGTGCTAATCTGATGTTTTCTCACATTTTAACATACCTGCATGGAGATAATATACAAAAAAAACCCCAACTTTTTGTTTAGACAAAAAAAACCAAAACTGTTTATTACAGTCTAGTAACAATTAGCAATTTTTTTACACTCAAACGTGTTACTGCAGATCAGGTTTATCTAGAACAGCAAAGTTATGGTAATGGTATGAATTGCAGTGTATGGGATGATGCACAAAACAACAAATCCATAAATATATAAGAAAACACCTTTGATCAGCTGTCCACTGTAGTGACCACTATGCATGAAAGGGTTAAATGTACATGTTAAGTAAATGTGAAATTAATGCACAAATCAGGAAAATAGAGATAGTCAGCTCATCCACTAAACACTCAAATACTCCATACTGTGGGTTTAAATAAACATTTACAAAAACAGTTTTCTTATGATGAAATAAAAATGGAACATGAAAGTACTTAGTTATACTAGTTAGTAACTTAATTAACATGTAAATCCTTAGTAAATGTTAACATGGAGAAACAAGTGGTGCCAGACACAACAAACCCCGCCCCCGCACGTGTTATAGGATATTTTGGCATCGATCCAGCTGATGTCAGCATAGACATAGACAGCGTAGACCACAGGTGTCAAACATGTGGCCCAGGGGCCAAATCCAGCCCACCAAAGGGTTCATTTTGGCCCCTGGGATTAATTTGTGAAATGCAAAAATGACACTGAAGATATTAACAATCAAGGATGTTCAAATTATTTTGGGTCAGTTCAATCTAAAGTGGATCAGACCAGTAAAATACTACCATAATAACCTATAAATAATGAAAACTGTATTTTTTTCTCTTTGTTTTAGTGTAAAAAAAAAAAAAAGTAAAATTACACAAGAATATTTACAGACCAGCCTTTTACAAAAAAGAAAAAAAGAATATCTGAAATCTCTTAATAGAAGTATGTGTAATTTTAATAATATTCTGCCTGTTATTTAATGTTTTGTGTATTTGTAGATCCTCTGTGATCTCTAAGTTGTGATTCACATGTATAAATGATAAACTAAGGTCTAATATTGTTAACTTTGCACTTATTTTTCTTAAGAATGTGCAGGTTCATATTTGTTCATGTTATGTTCAAGTACAATTCATAGATGTAAACATTTTCATTACGGAATTTTACTTTTTACACTCAAAAGTTCTTATCCTACTATTTATATTATTTTACTGGTTCGGCCCACTGTATCTCATATTAGGCTGAATGTGGAACTGAACTAACATGAGTTTGACAGATTTCGATCATTGTAAGTAAATGGGGGAAAACAAAAAAAGACTTTAAAAATTCATAAAAAATTGGAACTTTGACCTACTTTTCCCAAAATGTAATCACATCTATTCTGGGTCACTGGCAATCTATAAACCGAATTTGGTATGAATTCAACCAATAGTTTTGCTGCTAGAGTGATAACAATCAAACAAACAAACCGAACCAAAAACAATACCCCTTGCCTCTCCTTTGGGGTAAAAATGAAGTAAATGGGGTAAAAAACATATGTTCTGAGGAAATCTTATTAATGATCAGTAATTGCAGCCGTCACTCGCTATTTAACGCCCCTACCTGTTTGAAAATACATGGTTAGTCTAAATCTGTCACAGATTATCTGGGTAGAAGTTTCAGTGTGCTAAAGGTAATTATTTTTTCCCATTGATACCAAAACAACTGTCAAACACTGCAGGTTTAATTGTCATTTCTATACCAGTGCTTAATAATTGTTAATAATGCTCATCATTTATATTACTCCACTGTTGTTGTGTGCTTTACTAGTCATGAACTCTTAATTCCTTCTATTCCTACATCCTCTGTCTATGGACATTTGCTATGAGTGTTCACTGGATCTCAACACATTTTCAAGTTGACAGTCAACACCTGTTACTTGATACCAGTGACAGATAGCAGGTAGCGGGAGAGAGCAAGCGATAGAAAGACACGGTTAAGTGGGTTTAGATGACAGATTTACCATGGCAGACACTGACAGACAGAAGATCTGAGACAGACGGTAAGAAGAAGTTAAAAACAGTCAGACTCTCAGCTGTATCAGCTGAGATGGGAATAAGCATGGGAAAGGATAAGAGGTGCAGCAACCAAACAGATGTCTGCCAGAGCACAGCTTTCATGACTGGAGTGAATCAAAAGATGTGTCTCTCACCCGGCGCAGTGTTTAGGATGTCAGAGTCTCTCTGACAAAAGTGGTCTGCAGTACTCTGTATTAGAGGAAACAAGAAATACAATAAATACATGCAATTTTAGCTGAAAACTAGTCTGTCAGGGAATCAACCAAGGGAATTTAACTACACGGTTGTAAAATAACACAATAAACACATGTTGTATCGTAATAAAAACTAAAATAAACACATATTGTGCATACTGTAGTTTAGTTACATTGTTAGTTTCTGTTCTACATTGCAGATTTGTGTGCATACCAAAGAACTTGCTTTATACTGTATGTGTCTGCGTCCAGGCATCAACACATATGCTGGCTGTGTTTGCTGGACACTGGTCTGTTTGTTTATTTATTTCAAACATGCAAATAAACAAAATAAAACAAAACAAAGCAAATTAAGACAAAAACAAAATAACATTTAAATGAACAGAATCTTTCTTCAAGCACATACAAGTCTGAAATTTTGCATGGTTGAAAAGGAATAGGAAGAAGTATAAACTTTGTGAACAAACATACATCTGATGTTGGTGTGTTGTCAGTCAAGTGGGAAACTTTTTCTGCCTACAGGTTAATTTTGTTGCCACTATACTGTTATTATTATTATTGCTGCATTAAAATGTACATCACCAACTTCATGTGCAACACTCGAGTACTTTCTAATAATAATAATACAAATATTAATAATAATATATTTTATTTATAAGCGCCCTTCAAAACATCCAAGGACACTGTACAACAAGATAAAACAGACACTGCATAAAATACAAAGAAATAAACAAAGAGATAAATGAATAATTATGATATATAGAAATGAAAATGTAACATGGAGAGTAAAACTTTTGGTGGGTAGGCTATTCTGAAAAGGTGAGTTTTGAGTCTGGGTTTGAATGTGAGGAGAGAGTCACAGTTACTTTGATGTGGCCAAGTGAATGTCTGTGTTGTTTTGCATTTAGTAGACTTAGTATTACTTAGTCTGATCCAGGGCAAGGACCTCAGCTCCAAAATGAGGCCCATTAGCTTCAGGTGTAATACTGCCTATGGCCACTAGATGCTGGCTCCAAAATAAACTAAATCTGTTATTTTTCTCCAAGAGTTACACTGTTCTCATTCATTTCATTTGGACCCTCTAGTAGGTGTTCTGTTGGATCTTTTTAACTATTGCTTCATTAATAAGATTTTGGGGTGATCTCTGATCTGTGATATTTGGTGTATTTGACTTTTGAACAAACAGCTCAGCTATATCTGTGCTCAACAACAACAACATCAACTAACAAGACTGTTTTTGTCACTCAGATATTTAAAATTTCATTGTGTCTGTAAGCTAACATAAAGCGTTAGCTCACAATCACTTTACACTCCCATGTTTTTTTTTTTTTACCTGTGTGTTTGTTTGTTTGTTAGTTTGTTAGCAGGATAACTCAAAAGGTTATGGACGGATTTTCAGGAAATTTTCAGGAAATGTTGATACTGGCACAAGGAACAAATGATAAAATTTTGGTGGTGATCGGGGGGTGGGGGAGCAGATCTGTCTTGGTGGAGCTCTGCACTCTCTGAGGGCTAGTTTTTGTCTGTATATTCTCAATACTACCTCCAACAACAAAAAATAACATTTGCCTAATGACAACAGCTAAAGTGCAAACTCCTTGCTTCAGTCCAAAATCCATTCACTTGTTTTATTGAGTTTATAGTCAGATCATATTTCCCCTCATCTCCCTGTGTGTGACTGTGGCTCATTTGCCCTTCTTACTTGACTGATTAATGACTTAATGACTGACGATAGCCTGCCATAACGTCCTGTAATTGAAACGGACTGAACCGTGGCTCAGTTGGATCCGGATCACCTCTTTTTGTCAAACCAAGGTTCAGCTGTTCGGCCCAGGGACGTTTCACTGCGGCAGTTTGGGTTGGAATCAAATATGAGAAGTCACAAAGCCTGGATCAAACAAATAGGGTGTGAAAGCACCTTAAAATAATATACCATTGTGTCAGACTGTCTGATGCTCCATCAGCGCTGATTTGGATCTTCAAGTAATGGTAAAAGAATTCACTTCAACTCTGGGCAATATCTGGTGGAAACACTCAGCGTCACCCAAAGAGATGACAGTCCAGATTGCTTGTCGCTGGTTTCAGAGCAGTTAAAGATAACTTCTTTTCACCTCTTCAGAGAAACCCATCTGCTATTTATTTCTGCTTGCAAACAACTTCACTGCTTCACTGATGCAGTTTGAAACTTTTACAAGGAAAATAAATATTATACAAGTGCATTTTATAATAATGTCAAAACAACACTTTTTATTTGCATTATGGTTTTACATCACAGTTGCAGTATTGTGCTCAGTCATGGAGCTGTGCTAAGTCATAGCTGTCAAACATACGGCCTGGGGGCCAAATCCGGCCCGCCAAAGGGTCCAGTTTGCATGTTCTTCTTGTGTTTGCATGGGTTAATAGGTTAATCTAAATCACAGGGGTCAAACATGTGGCCCAGGGGCCAAATCTGGCCCGCCAAAGGGTCCAGTCCGGTCCTTAGGATGAATGTGTGAAATGCAAAAATTATACTGAAGATATTAACAATCCTTTTAGTTCAGGTTCCACATTCAGACCAATTCAATCTCAAGTGGCTCAGACCAGTAAAATACTATCATAATAATCTGTAAATACTCACAACTCCAAATTTTTCTCTTTGTAAATGCAAATATTTTCATGTATTTAGACTAAAACAAAGTATAATTTTGCAAAAAATGTGAATAACCTGAACAAATATGAACAACCTGAAACGTTTTAAGAGAAGTAAGTACAATTTTAACGAGATTTCTGCCTGATATTAACCCTTTCATGCATTAATTATGAGAACCTTAATTAAGATTTTTTTTTTCTTGACTGTTTTTATTCCTCCATAGGCATGAAAAACACAGTGTGATCAAGTTGTTGTTTTTTTTTTTTCATGGAGTTACAAAAATGTCCATTCATTTAATTTTTGAAGTAAAGAAACATGTTTAAAACCCAATATCAGAAATTGATATTAAAACAATGACATAAAATCTGATGTTTTCTCACATTTTAACATATTCTAATGCTAATTGATACTCTTTTCATGGAGATAATATGCAAAAAAAAAAAGAAAACTTTTTTTTTTTCGTAACAAATAACAATTGATTTACACTGAAACATGTTACTGCAGATCAGGTTTATCAAGAACAGCAAAGTTACAATAATAGTTTGAATTACAGTGTATGGGATAATCCATAAGGGTCCACTGTGTTGGCTGATATGGAACTAAAACAACAAAACTCATGAATACACAAGAGAACAGCTGTAGAATAACTGTCCACTGTAGTGACCACTGTGCATGAAAGGGTTAAATGTTTTGTGTATTTGTAGATCCACTGTGATCTGTAAGTTATAATATACATGTGTAATTGATAAAATGAGGCATAATATTGTTAAAATTACACTTATTTTTTAGTTTTTTCATGTTATTCACATTATTTGAAAGGATAGTTTATAGATGTAAACATTTTCATTGTTTAATTTTACTTTTTTCACTCTAAAACATTGAGAAAATTTTGGAGTTGACATTATTTACGTATTATTATATTATTATTTTACTGGTTCGGCCTACTTCAGATCAAATTTAGCTGAATGTGGCCGCTGGACTAAAATGAGTTTGATACCCCTGTGCAAGAAAAGAAGAAAAACAGGGGCAAAAGAAATAACAGCATAAAGGGGAAAATAACTAAAGCTAGAAAGGAATTAATGAATAGAATAAATATGCTTGTAAATGTTAAGCAACTACATCCTTCACACTGTCAATACACGCTTATAAAAAAAGTTATCCTTCAAACCCAATGTGCCCTTCCCCTTTTGGAAGGCAGTACTCTGATCTCTGGGCAAGTGATCAATCACAGGCTGCCATCTATTCATAACGCTTGTCCTTCCACTTGGCTCTGAGCCTCTCCATTGGCATAACCTTAAATATTTCAGCAGTAAAGTTTCTGACATAGGGAACAATCACGTATAATTTGTAAGCTTATCATATGTCAAAATGTTTTCCTGTTTCCTCGCTCTTTACAGTCACTTAGGCAAATGAGGTATAAAAAAAAAGTGTCACTGAATGTAAGATGTAGACATGAACAGATGGAGGAATCCGTCTCCCCCAGAGAGTCAGAGTGTGGAATTACCATTTAAAGTTTTTGACGTTTAGAAGATTGTCGTATTTGAAGTGAGTTGAAATAAGTTGCAAAATAGCGGGCTGTTTATGTTGGTCGATCACCACATGAACCCCAAGCCTGCAGAGTGGAAGTGTTTCTAATTCAATCCAGTCAGTCACACCGCCATCTATTCCTCCTCACCATGGCTCCTCTCGCCGCCTGCTGCTCTCTGTTAATGGAGATATCAACCCCCCTCCTTTTCCTCCTCTTCCTCCTCCCTCTGTGTTCTATCTTTGTTGTCCTGTTCCTCCACTCCACTCATGTCTTTCAAACCCTCTTCATTGGCCCACTCAGTGAAACTAATCGACAGCAAGCCATCACGCAGAGCACTTTGCATCTCTTTTCCGCAGAAACTAATCACAACCATTGTTGGTTATCAAGACACACTCTCTCATTGCACTGTAAATCAGCAAATGATTCTCCAAGCGTCAAAGAGAGAGACGAGGAAGAAAAACAAATATGGTTTATTATTGAGTGCAATTATAGGAGGCGGACTGTGTTGTCAACGATGTTCACTTTTTTTTTTAATATAGTGGCTGCCAACTACTTTAATGGTGAACAGTTGACATTTTGAGACTCTCCTGGTATTGCTTAAGCTTTGTCATCATGAAATGTCACGGCAGAGAAAAAAAGTAATTGGTGGTAAAACTAATTAAAATGTTTGCTTGAAGTTTTAATAAGAAAATTGGTACCAAGGGAAAAAAGAAAAACACTTAATTTACCATTAGAAGAAGACAAAGTATTCAGACAACTATATTATGTTTATAAAACTTCTCCTTCCAGCAACATTGTGATGGTTTTTCAAGCAGTCGACTGAATGTGGTAGTGAGTAGGCCTGTAATGGTACACGTACCGAACCGAACCGTTTCAGTACACACCTTTTCGGTTCGGTACACAGCTGTCCCGAAATGGCACAGTATGTTGAGAAAAAGCAAAAGGAATGAAAAATGTTGTTTGATGCGGATCCGCGCAAGTTCCCCACGGAGATATTGAAGGACGCACACATTGACCCGAAATACAAAATAGCAGCTGATATAAGGTTAAAAAAAACAACAAATATGATGTGAACCTGGAAGGAAGAGATTGAAGACTCTCCGCTATCATTACAGTCCTGTTTGGGATCACTTCAGGTTCCAGTGAAAGACAAAAATGGGGAAAGAGACGCTGATAAGATGGATGTTGTTTACCACCTATGAACTACGGTAGTTCGAAAACGCTGCTCTGTCTGTCTGTCTGTCTGTCTGTCTCTCTCTCTCTCATGCACACTGTATAATAGAGGAACAGAACCTGGAGTTCACTTTGTTTCACGCCAGCGTTAGTTACGTTAGTTATGGACCGCACCCCCCCGGCTCCGACCCAAAAAAACATCCCCCCCTGACAAATCGCACCCTACATGCTTGCACACACACGCACACACACACACACACACACACACACACACACACACACACACACACACACACACACATACAAAGTGACCTAAACAGTCTGTTAGTTGTCCTAAAATAAATAATTGGGTTAAGTTTGTTGTCAATGTTGCTCTTCAGTTTGTTAAAAGAGAATACTAGTTTGTCCTCTTGTTAATGTTGCACTTCATGTGGAATTTTTTTGTTATTTTTATGAAGAATGTGAACTGACAGAACTGGGATTAGATTTTTGTTGTTTGTTCGAAACTACCTTTCAGGGAAAAGTGCAATACTAATGTTTAAAATACATTTAGTAATATTAATAATTTATTTTATTTTCTATTTGATTTATAGCAGCAGAATTATATTATTCCTGTTTTTCTGTATTCTATTGTTTCCAAAAATTGGGGGAAAATGTTCAGAAATTCATAAATGTATTGAAGATATTTTGATGGGTTTTCTTTCTTTCTGTACCAAACTGAAAAAAAATGAACCATGGCTTTCAAAACCGAAAACGTACCGAACCGAAAATTTTGAGTACCGTTACAGGCCTAGTAGTGAGGCAGATAGTGAAAAAAGTTGTGAAATGGAAAAATAAAAAAAACTTTCTAATTGGTTTTTGGTTGCTGTTATGTGCTTGAGAATGCGACCAAAGCACAGTCTTCCTCCTCTTGTCTACACATATTCTTTGCCAAGAGTTTTGTCTCTGCCAGAACTGCACAACACAAAGCGCAGTGCAGAAGGTGAGAAGAGCAGAATGAACTGGGCTTGCTCTTCTTGTAAAGAATGCAAAATCCTGTTATGGATTGCCTGGTACAAACTCCTTGCCCACACGTCGACACCAACCAGTGTCCCAAACACAGCCAAACAAGAAAAAAAAAAAAGAAAGAAAGAAAATCCAGGCCTGAGGCAGGTTCTCGACAGATAATTACGATGGCTACTTCTGTATTTATAGCTCTGGGGCTTTGACGGTAATTAACAATGAATAGTCATAGGTGGCTGTGGGGGATATCATTAGCATTACAGTGCATTTGTAACCCAGCACAGTGGTAAATATCCTTGACTGTCATGGTTTTGATAACCCAGCATACATACAAATAATGTAATGAAACTGAAAAATTACAATCAGGTGGCAGAATGAGCATTACCGTTTTACTAATGTCCAACGGAGTCTATCAGAGTTTGTTTGTCTGTTTGTTTGTTTGTCTGTTAGCAAGATAACTCAAAAAGTTATGGATGGATTTGGATGAAATTTTCAGGCAGTGTTGATACTGGCACAAGGAACAAATGATAAAATTTTGGTGGTGATCGGGGGGGGCTGATCTGCCTTGGCGGAGGTCTGCGCTGTCCAAGTGTTTTTCTAGTTTACTGATACATACACTAGAACAGTGTTTCCCAACCTTTTTGATCCACGGCACATATTTTGCATTAGAAAAATCACAAGGCACACCACCAAACAAAATCGTCACAAAAAGTATATTTATTGAAATATAATGTAAATCTAGTCTCAATTTACTTACTCAGTGTGAAACCTGGGCCTGTTTAGTTGAACACTAAGCTGATATTCTTGCAGGAATTGAAGAAAGACACACAGGCATCTTCCTCAACAGCACTAAGTCTCTCTCTGTTTTTTTTTTTTTTTGGGGGGGGGGGGGGGGGGGGCGCACATCAGGGGTGCATGGGCGACATTGTACATAGCATTGGAACAAGAAAACTGAGAGGGGTGCATCACTGACCCCTTGGATGGACCCCCCAGATTGAGGTCTGTTGTATAATAGTATGGGAGGCATATCCCCCCGCCCCAACCCAACACTCATGGTTCGCGGGTAACCCACTGATTCGCCAGTGAGGGGGGGGCTTTATCAACAGAACACACTGCATCGGGGCCGGTTCACTTTCACTTTTATTTTGCAAAGGTAAACAGGAGACTATTGTTGTAGAGTGGATCATTGGCGCGTGCAGTCGTATGTATGTATATGACGCTGCTCGCTTACAGTACCAATCAGGTGGAATTGGATAATTTTGCCACGGCACACCTGATAATTTCTCACGGCACACTAATGTGGTTGGGAAACACTGCACTAGAACGTCTACAACATGCCCACTCAGATGGTCTCTCAGCTGAACACGACACAAAACATGTTTCAAGTCCAACATCAGATTTTTACAATGACATCAAATCATTTTACACAAAGTATTGACATAAGTGAAACCTGTACAGCTCACAGACTTACTATAGAATTATTATATTATAGAACAGACCTGCTGTTCCAGCCACAGTTAATGACCCATGACACCATAGCCTCTTCTCTGTTCTGAATTTTTTATTTACCTTCTTTGCTTCTTCACTCCTCCACACCTCAGTTCTTAACGCTGTCCTTAAAGTCTATGTTAGTGCACCATCATGGAGAACGTCCCAGTTCCCTTAAACTGAAGACAGAGGATGGAGGATACACCTGTGTATCCTCTGTCTGGGAAAGTTTTCTTTTTGTGATCAAAAACACATGTAACATAAAAAAAAATTATGACAACCACTGACACATTTGGCTATAGGGATGTAACGATATGAAAATTTCATATCACGGTTATTGTGACCAAAATTATCATGGTTATCATTATTATCGCGGTGTTGTTGAAACGTGGTCAAAATGTTGAAAAAGTACTTATATACACAGTGAAATAATTTTTAAAAATAAATAAAATAAAATACAAATAAACATACAAATGTGCATTAAAGATATGTATTTATGTGTATTTTTGCACATCTTCTGTCTACTTTAGTATGTTTTTAGTGTATTTTGCATATTTTTTTGTTTATTTCAGTATATTTTTAGTGTATTTTTGCATATTTTTTTTGTATACTTTAGTGTATTTTTGCTTATTTTTAGTATACTTTAGTATGTTTTTAGTGTATTTTTGCATATTTTTGTGTAGTTTAGTATATTTGTAGTGTATTTTTGCATATTTTTGTATACTTTAGTGTATTTTTAGTGTAATGGTGTGAGAAACGTTTGTATTTGTCATTATTTCTAGGTTATTCTGTTCTTATTTGACTGATTCTGATCCACTTTAGCTCATACTGGTCTAAATGTGGAACCTGAACGAACATGAGTCTAAAACAGTGAATGCCGTGCCAAACATACAAATGTGCATTTAAAGATGGCACCTTATAGCCATTGTTGGACCATTTTCCATATCAAGTTAGTGTTCAAAGTGCAGTAATCAAACACGGTTATCATGATAATTAAAATTTAAACGGTAATACTAACCTTGGGGAATTTTACCACGGTTTATCATTATACCGGTAATTGTTACATAGCTATTTGGCTACATTGTGAACTGAATTAAAAGTTAATCATAAGTTTAGATGAGCACTCATCTGTTAGAGGTCAGAAAATACAGCGGTGTGTTTCAACAAAATAACAGCTGTTACACATCATATTTACCCAGCATCTATTTAACACGACAGCTCAGAGGTGAGGATGTCTCATGTTATTAATGCCTGTTGCCTCGACTCCTCGAACTCACATCTGGAGGGAGCTACTGGCCTAAACATGACCCTCCCTTCTGAACAGAGGTGGGTTGTGTGTAACAGGATGCACCACTTATTGTGTCACGTAAAAGCAAGCATGAGGAAGATCGTCTACAGCTAACCTCTACATGTTACCTTATTTTTGCCACTGTATAATTTAAAAAAGCAACTATTGGAGTATTAAAATAGAAAACCTGATGTCTAAGTGCAGATCCAGTAGTCAAACATTCAACTCACTGAGAGTCAGAGGTGATGATTGAAAAGGATTGTCAGAGTAAGAGTTTGTGGATTATTATTATTATTATTATTATTATTATTATTATTATTATTATTATTATTATTATTATGAGGGCGACATGGTGGTGATGGGTGACGGGGGGACCTTTCTGTGTGGCGTTTGCATGTTCTTCCTGTGTTTGCATGGGTTAATAGGTTAATCTAAATCACAGGTGTCAAACATGCGGCCTGGGGGCCAAATCTGGCCCGCCAAAGGGTCCAGTCCGGCCCTTGGGATGAATTTGTGAAATGCAAAAATTACATCTAAGATATTAACAATCCTTTAACTTCAGGTTCCACATTCAGACCAATTCAATCTCAAGTGGGCAGGACCAGTAAAATACTATCATAATAACATATAAATAATGACAACTCTAAACTTTTCCCTTTTGTAAATGTAAATATTTTCAAGTATTTACACTAAAACAAAGTATAATTTCACAACAAAATGTGAATAAGCTGAACAAATATGAACAACCTGAATGGTCTTAAGAGAAGTAAGTACAATTTTATCAAGATTCTGCCTGTTGCTACATGCTTTTTGTTTATTTGTAGATCCACTGTGATCTGTAAATTATAATGTTTGTGTCTAAATGATAAATTGAGGCAGATTATTATTAAAATTACACTTATTTTTTCAGTTTGTTCATGTTTCTCACATCTTTTGAAAAGATAGCTTGCAGATGTAAACCTTTTCATAATGTAAATCAACTTTTTTTGCTCTAAAACATAGGGAAAAGTTTGGAGTTGACATTGTTTATATATTACTATGTTATTATTTTACTGGTTCGGCCCACTTCAGATCTAATTTAGCTGAATGTAGCCCCTGAACTAAAATGACTTTGACACCCCTGATCTAAATTGTCCATAGGCGTGAAAGTGAGAGTTACTGGTTGTTTGTCTCTGTATGTCAGTCCTACGGTGAACTGGTGACATGTCCAGGGTGTATCCCACCTTCACCCAAGACGTAGTTCACCCCCCCCCCACCCCACCCCACAACCCTCTCGAGGATTAATACCCCGCCCCCCGAAAAGGAGACAAGGGTTATTGTTTTTGGTTTTTGGTTCGGTTTGCTTGTTTCTTTTTTTGTTAATGCTCTAGCAACAAAACTATTGGTTGAATTCATACCAAATTGGGTTTATAGATTGCCAGTGACCCAGAATAGATCTGATTTTTGGAAAATTAGGTCAAAGTTCAAATTTTTATTGAATTTAAAAAAAAAAAATAATAATAATAATAATTTTCCCCATTTACTTACAATGGCTGAAATTTCCCATGTCTGTAGCAGCAAAACTATTGGTTGAATTCATACCAAATTGGGTTTATAGATTTCCACTGACACAGAATAGATCTGATTACCTTTTGGGAAAAGTTGGGAAAAGTGCAAATTTTTTATGAATCTTTTAAATCTTTTTTTTTTCTCCCATTTGCTTTCAATGGGTGGATTTTCAAATGTCTATAAAAACATCAATTTTGTTTCAATTTACTTCAAACTTGGCACATATATAGAGGCAAGTGATATGGTGGCATCACCACAGGCATAGATATGATGACATCAGCTGGATCCAGGCCAAAATAAGCTACAATATGTGTGAGAGGCAGGGTTAGTTGTGCCTGGAACCACTTCTTATTCTTATTCTTATTCTTGTTCTTCTTCTTCTTCTTCTTCTTCTTCTTCTTCTTCTTCTTATTTTTATTTTTATTCTTATTCTTATTCTTATTCTTATTCTTATTCTTATTCTTATTCTTATTCTTATTCTTATTCTTATTCTATCACAAAGTTCTGACAGTTTTTGGACATTTTCCTCTAATTTCTAATGATGGATATAAGTTGGTACCTCGTCATGTACTGAAGTGAAACTGGTCGGAGCTGTTAAAATCTCATATACATCTGAAAGGTGACTCAGACTGCACACTACTTCTGCTTTTATCTGCCATTGTTTGAAAAGTGCCTCTGAGACGGAGTGGAGTGGAAGTATGAAGCTGTGTAAAATGGAAAATGGCAAAGTACAAATACTTTTCCTTCACTGCCATTACAAGTAGAAAAGATGTAGACTTGTTATGTGTCTTAAATGACCTCAAAAAGCACATAATACTTTGAGAAGAAAGCCATGCTTTTGTAAGCGAAAGGCAACTTGTGATGTTTGAATGACTGAAATGTCTGGTGTATCATGTGTTTTCATGCCACATGTTTTGGCAGTCAAGGTTAGCCTTCAGCCTGTGATTTACTGGAGCCTCTGTGTGTCTTTATCTCAGACGAGTAAATCCTATATGTCATACATTTAACCCAAAAAAGACCCAAACATCCACTGTCGACCAAAACCATCCACTAATCTAAACTGTTGATCCACTAATCCCATCAATACATGTAAATAATTGGTGTAAAATACAGTTTGTCATCTTTTCATGGCCATCAGATATGACCCATTTGGACGTTCAGAGGCTCCGTAGTCACCATGAAAACACCGTCATCTTCTACAGCATTGATTCACCAGTAAAACACATAGAGTTGGATCAATGACAGTGATTGGACAAACTTGGTTTATGTTCAGATAATGGGATATTTTACTGAAAAAGTCACTTTTTCAGCAATTTTCTCTCTTTTTGATATAATAACCATCAACTTTAATCTGAGCTTTTATGAATAGGGGTGTGTATTGGCAAGAATCTGGCAATACGAATCACAATACTAGGATCATGATACAATATATCAGGATATCATGATACTGATAAAAAGGCAATTTTTTTGTTTTCTTTTTTAAAAATGATTATTTCCTTGAACAATTAAATTACACCACAAATATGCCCAAATACTAAACACATTTTTATTTGACCAGAACAGGATCTAATGCTATATCACAAAATTTGCCTGTGCTAAAATTTGAATTATGTTTTACAGACATTACAGTTTAAGATCCTGTTCACATGTTCATATTCTATTAGTTCATAACTAACATAATAACATTTTTTTGTGCAATCCCAACAAAGGAACTAACGTTATTTAATAAAAGAGTGTTAAATAATAATACATAAAATATAACCAAAAAAAAAAAAGAACCTCCACAATATCTGCATTTGAATAAATATCTAAAAATACTGATTACAGTACTTTTTAATATCGATACAGTGTTGTGAAATGAAATATCGTGATATATTGCAGAACCAATATTTCTTACACCCCTATATATGAACATATACATCAGAGGTGTCAAACTCATTTCAGTTCAGGGGCCACATTCAGCCTAATATGATCTCAAGTGGACCAGGTCAGTAAAATAATAGCGGTGAAAAAAGTGAAATTAAATTATGATAATGTTAACATCTACAAAATTCGGAATAACATGAACAACTGGAAATGTCTTACGAAAAACAACTGCAATTTTAACAATATTATGCCTCAGATTATCAGTTTATCATTAACACATGTGCATTACAACTTACATTACAACTACAAATACACAAAACATTTAATAACAGGCAGAATATTGGTAAAATTGCATTTACTTATCTTAAGGCATTTCAGGTTATTCACATTTTTTGGAAAATAACAGTTTTTTAATATAAACATTTTCATGTAATTTTACTTTTTACACTAAAACAAAGAGAAAATTTGCTGTTTTCGTTATTTATAGGTTTAATATGATAGTATTTTACTGGTCTGACCTACTTAATATCTAATTGGTCTGTATGTGGAATCTGAATTAAAAGGATTTTGACATCCGCGGTTGTTAATATCTTCAGTGTAATTTTTGTATTTCACAAATCCATCCTACGGGCCAGATTGGATCCTTTGGCGGGCCGGATTTGGCCCCTGAGCTACATGTTTGACACCTGTGATCTACATGATCAGTAAATTAAACTTAGGAAAATACATGACTTTCATTGAAAAAACCCAAAACACAGAGGGTAATATTATAAATAAATGGTGATAAATCACTTTAATAAAGTTGTATATAGAGAAAAATATATTGGAACTGCCACAGAAGTCACACTGGGCCCTTTTGGGTTAAAGACAGCCAAACAGAGGCTTTCTGTTTTTGCTGTTTACGTGAGGACAACAGTTAGCAATAGGAGGTTTCTTCTGTTTAGCGTCATTTTATATCTAACACCTCCACCCGCTCACTCTGGTCTTTATAGGATTCTGCTGACTCATTAGGTCCACTAGAATTAGAAACCTGCTGAGTTTCATCTCACGCTCACGAGGAGATACATACTACCACAGACCATTAACTTCCTCCCTTATATCCTTTATTCTTTTTGTTCCTCTCTGTGATTATATGTATTTTCATCCCTTTTTTCCCTCTCAGCAGTCGGTAAATCAGTCAAATTGTATGCTTTTCACTTGTCTCTCCATGAAATTCTCTTATTTGTTCTCAATAGATTTCATCACTAGACAGCCTATATTATTTATTCTACATTACACACTGTCCTCAGACGTACCCCAGACTCTCAGCAGTTGTTTTTTTGTTATGTGCAAATACGCATTGCCAATTAAAAGGTGGCTTCATTTTTTTTTCTAAGTCTGATCTGATGCAGCCAGCAACACACGGGGAAAAGCAGGGAGTTGTATGTCACAGAGCAATTATGGCACATCTGTATCTCACACTCTGATGTTTATACAGGAGAACAACCTCTGAATTGTCTTGATGGGATTGTGGGTAGAAGCAAATTAAATCGAAATCTCCGTAAACTAATTGTCTTCACAACTGGGGAGAACTTTAAGACTTGTGGTTGGTGGAGATTATGAGTTTATGGCCCCTTTAATGAGTTGAAGAAAAAAAAAGCAGCATTAAAAAACAACAACACTGACTGCAAATTTAACTGTGTAAGGAGGAGAGAGGTCCTGAGAGAGAGAGCGAGAGCGAGTGGGAAGAATAAATGTTCTGAAAATGACCCACTGGTCGACTTCAGTCTAGTTCTGCTTAAAGTGCAGGACTCCTATACAACAGTCAATAAGCCTAATTACTCTGCTCTTACTAACTGCATCAAACACTTCAGCGCCGGGACTGTAAAAGTCAGAGTCGATGCCCATAGTACTTATGGACCTAATGTAATGATTTTGTCGCCCTCATCTCTTGAGGGTTTGGGGTTTGTAGTGGCTAATACTGTTGTTCCCTTTTTGGTCATTAGGTTACTTTTAACTTGTGTTGTCAGTGTTTTTCTGCCCAAGGCTATGGAAACTAAATCCACTGACACACTGAACGGGCAAATTTAAAGATAATCAGCTTTAGTTTATCTTTAATTTTTATACTTTTACTTTATATTTTCCTGTTGTTTTTGTAAAAGACGCTATATTGCATGACAACAACTTATCAGAGTTGCTACCTCATCCTAAGTTGCTACCTAAGGGACTAACAGGTAAATTACCATTTACTTCCAAAATGACGTATATCCACAATATTTGCAGACAAATACATACCACTGATAATGGTTGAAAACATGACATTGCTGTTGTATTTAAGTTGTTGTAATGTTTTGCTTAAGTATTGCACTGAAACAGCCTCGTTAGTGTGTTCTTTTGTTGGAAGCTCCAAGAATAAGTCCAGATTCGTCTCCATCTCATTTTTATAAATTTAATTTGACTTGATCTGATCACAAACAAAGCAATACTTAGTACTAAGGATCCACACCAAGGAGGAAATGGATCCAGACATTCCAATGCACATCACTTTTATAATCCTTGTAAACTGATCTTCAAATTATGGGCTGACCCCTTGTGTGCTAGGTGGGTTGGGTCACAGAAAATGGGCTGGTGTCATCTGATTCTTAAGTCAAACAGATGCGGTACCTCAACTCTATGTGTAATCCTATACCAGGGGTCTCAAACTCATTTTCTTTCGGGGGCCACATTCAGCCCGATTTGATCTCCAGTGGGCCGGACCAGTAAAATAATAACATAAAAACCTTTAAATAATGACTACTCCAAATTTTTGTCTTTGTTTTAGTACAAAAATCCCCCATTAAATTATGAAAATACTTACTTTTATAAATTATCCAAACAAAGAAGATGTGAATAACCTGAAAAAACTGAAATTTCTTAAGAAAAATAAGTGCAATTTTAACAATATCATGCCTCAACTTATCATTTATACACATGCATTATGGATCGAGTTGTTCAAATTGTGCTTCATTTTCTTTAGACATTTCAGGTCGTTCATATTTGTTCAGATTATTCACATTTTGTTGTTACAGGATAGTTTGTAAATGTAAATATTTTCATAATTTAATGTTATTTTTTGCACTAGAACAAAGACAAAAATTTGAAGTTGTCATTATTTATAGGCATAATGTAATATTATTTTTTTCACATCAAACCGAGAAGAAAATATGGAGTCATTCTTTTTTGTCGGTTATTCTGCTGTTATTACTTTACTGTAGATCATATTGGTCTGTACGTGGAACCTGAACTAAAATGAGTTCAACAATCTTGACTGTGGAATTTTTGCACTTTGCAAATTCATCCCAGGGGCCACATTGGAACCTTTGGTGGGCCGCATTTGGCCCCCGGGCCACATGTTTGAGACCCCTGCCCTATACTGACTGTGTGTTTACGTCTTATCTGCTGTGGTTTACAATCCTGTGTGCCTAAGGTAAAACCTAAGTGTTCATAAATCGGCCAGTTTGGTATGCTGACCAAAATGTTACAACCAACCCATACTATTCTAAAAACTTACTAAGTGAAATAAAGGAATCCTATCTTAAAACATTAACCACTAACTAATATGTGATTAAACTTAAGACTTCAACTGTCTAAATTAAAATAATATTTCAGCCTATGTAAGGGATTGAAGAAGAGCATGATAAAGGCAAAAATAAGAAATAGTCAATACTGTCATCATGTTTTGTTGTGTTTACAGCAACAAACATGTAATTTAATTTTGATTTTAATAGTTTTGCATCGCCAGACTTATCTACACACTTCATTATTACTGTCCCAACACTATTCTTTTGGAATAAGGGGAAAAACTGTGGCTAGTTGTTTGGCTATTTTTTTGTATTTCTTTTATTGAATAACACTTGTCTTGGGTAGTACTAAGCACATGATGCAGCAACACTGTACTTGCAAAAGTGTGTCAGGGGAGAAGTTGTTTTGGTGGAACATTTATATGTGGGGAAAGGAGCTATGGTATTAAATTGACAAAATCTCTACAGCAGAAACAATAGAAAGTTGAAAGTCTTTGTCAAAACTTGTTAGTTTCAGCATGTTGCAGTTTAGAGGATGTTCTTTCATGTGGCAAATGTGACTTGGGGAACTAAAACTAGTAGTGAAAAATAAATCTAAAGATAAAAAATAAACCTAATTTAAATGTAACAATGGAATACAAGTACAAAACTAAAAAGAATTGCAAGTAAAATCAGTTTTATTCAAGAAATCACCCGAACCACTTCTTCTACAGCTTTTACAGCATACAAATATAAAATGATTTTGCGGCATTTAAGTTTTAATATATAAGCATTTAGCAAATTGTACCTTTGATTCTACCAAATCAAAAGCTTTTGTCATAATATCTGAAAAGAAAAACTAAGACTAAATTTACATATGACTTTTGTGGCTGTAAATCAAAGCTAAACTGAAATTCAAGATCTGAAAAATGAAAAATAAATAAAATACATAAAAGCTAATGGAAAGTTCAACTATAAGACCATAATACACACAAATATTGAAAGGAAGGTGACTGTTGTGTGAGTCAGAGTAAGATTTAGATACAAAAGTAACTTGATTGGTTTAGGAAAAGATCATTGTAAGGAATAAAATAAAGGTACATGACTCAGATGCAAGTATTCATACAAGCGCAAGAGATGCATATATAAATATCCATCATTTTTATCCCTTTCAAAAATAATCAACCATCATTATCATTCTTCTAGAGACGTTGAGCTGAAGTTGTTGCATTCATTTATTTCTTCTGACAGAAAACTGTGACGTCTTAAGTGTCACATTAGACTTACTAATGACTTATATTGGACATGTCCATCACACTGTTTTATAAGTGTTGTATTCAATTAATGCCCACATAACTCTGATTAGAAGTTGCTATCAATTAACTTGAGGTGTGATATAATGAAATTCACAGTTCACCTCTGAGGCAGTTACCGGCTCCTAACTGATCTGAATGGCTCTGAATCTGCAGATTTAATTCTCTGACCGCTTTTACTGTTAAACTAACAGCACCATAAACACATTTCCACAAGGACACATCATTAAAAGAGACAAGTCGAGGATGAGATAATTTGTCTTAATTGCCTCATTAGAGAAACCAAGAATAATAAATAAAAAAATATTATTGTGATCCTGCATTACGGGAGACCCTGCATTTTCCGGACTTCTCTAAAATATATATAAAAAAATAATCTGCAATCTTCTTTATGAGATGATGAAAAGAATTTCTGTATCATCTCTACTCTGAAGTTTTAAATGAACACGCATTCAGTTAACATTAATTGCAATTTAGTCATGCTTTATTCTTTTTGTGTTAATTAAGCCAGAAACTGAGGAAGACAAATTAAAGAATGGCATTATCTCTGGGCTCCATGTTTAGACATCAGTCGTCTCTGGTTCAAATGTACAACATCATTATATGAAAACAATGGAGAAAATGATTCAAATGAACGAAAGAAGCAACTTGTAATTCACAACAGTAAGCGGTTTTGGTGCTTTAAAAAAAATGTTGATTAATTAATATTACATGGTGTAATTATTTGATATTTGATAGTTGCAAACAGATAAAACAACTGCTGACATTGCATTGGCACTGTGTCAAAAGCTTGCTGCTATCTTACTAGTCTTTTTGATGATTGTGTGAGTTTTTGCATATGTTCTGATTGTTTTGACAAGAAAACCCAACAGGAAAAGATAAGGGTTCATTGCCAGACTGAAAAAGGCACATGGTGTATAATCATGTATTCAAGTCAGTCTTTTTAACCTTAATTTGAAAACCTATAAAACATATCTCTAACTGATAAGATGCTCTGCTTCCATACATCCCTTATATTCCTCTGGTACAAAAGCTGTCAGCATCACTGTCTATCATCATTTTGTTTCAGGAGCATGACTGGAAAACTATTCAGTATTTTCCCACCATTATTACTATTATGTTGTTTGTTGGATTGGTGCCTTTTGTTATTTCGTCAGTCTGTGTTGTCTGTAATGGCTTTTGTCATCATTTTGTTTCTGTTTTCTGCTTAATATGCATCAGTCCTCTGAATCCATCCATCCTCTGAAAAATGGGCTGTAGATCTGTTTTGATTGGGTCCTTTATTGGCCTAGAGTGAAATACATAATCCTGTGATACGTGTGTCAGAACCTGAGTACATACTATTATTTTATGTACAGATTTTTACCCCCGCCAAGTGTTACGGCGGAGGTTATGTTTTCATCGGGGTCTGTCTGTCTGTCTGTCTGTTTTTCTGTCTGTCTGTTAGTCCCATAGCAAGATAACTCAAAAAGTTATGGACAGATTTGGATGAAATTTTCAGGAAATGTTGATACTGACACAAGGAATGAATGACTAAATTTTGCTGGTGATCAGGGGTGGGGTGGGGGGGCCACGGGTGCCCACTGATCTGCCATATTGGAGGTCTTTGTCCAATGACCAAAGGGTTGGTGGTTCAAATCCTGGCTCCAACTGTCCACCTGTCGAAGTGTCCCTGGGCAAGACACTGAACCCTAAATTGCTCCCAGTAGTGCCTGGCAGCGCCATGCAAGGCATACTGAGTGTGTGTGTAAATGGGTGAATGTGAGGAATTGTAAAGCGCTTTGGGCACCATGAAGGTGTAGAAAATGCGCTATGTAAGTTCAGTCCATTTACAATTTTCTAGAAAAGAGAGTGCAGACCTCCACCAAGGCAGATCAGTGGGCCCCCGTGGCCCCGATCACCACCAAAATTTAATGATTTGTTCCTTGTGCCAGTATCAACATTTCTTGAAAATTTCATCCAAATCCATAACTTTTTGAGTTATCTTGTACAAGGACAGACAAACAGACAGACATAATGAAACAAAAAACATCGGGGGGGGGGGGGCACTGATCTGCCTTGGCGGAGGTCTGCGCTCTCCGAGTGCTTTTCTAGTTTGTTTGTTAGTTTGTCTGTTAGCAAGATAACTCAAAACGTTATGGACGGATGGACGGTGAAATTTTCAGGTAATGTTGAAACTGACACAAGGAACAAATGATTACATTTTGGTGGTGATTTGGGGGGGGGGGGGGGGGCTGCTGATCTGCCTTGACAGAGGTCTGAGCTCTCCAAGTGCTTCTCTAGTTAAACTTCAATTCTATAGATTTGACCATTTTCCATTAAAAATGCAAAAAAAATATTTCTAATTTTCTGATGTGTACAGGCGAGACTGCATTTGCATGTGGAGTTTTGAGATTCTCTCCACAGTCTCCACAAATGCATGTTATGTTTAAGTGTGCTACTTGTCATGTATCCTGTTGTTTTGCTAGCCCAGATGACACTCCAGCTTGTTCTGACACTGTTAGGGAAGGTAAAATGTACATGTTGTGACAATTCATGATATATGTTTAAGTTTGCACTGGAGACACCAGTTTCATCTTATGGATATCAAGTTAAAAAGTTTCAGAACCTCTTCTGTAGTGGGTTGAAGCACAATGCGGTTATAGTGTGTCAAACACAGATTTAACACCAAGTTAAACTGAGAAAATAATGACAAAATTGATAAATAACCACAAACTATATAATTAACCCATAAAGACACAGTACTAGTTTTGTGACAGTTTCCAAATTAATTTTTCTCTATTTAACCTTTCTTAAGTGATTTATCACCATTTATTATAATATTATCCTCTATATTTTTCACTTTTCACTGTAAATCATTAAAGTAACTTATGAAAACTCCGAGTAAATTCATAGGCTATTAGATCAAAATGGAGAAAATGGAGGAAAAAGTCACTTTTTCAGCAAAATATATCATTAACTGAACATAAACCAAGTGTGTCCATCCACTGTCATTGATCCAACTCCATGGGTTTTACTGGTGAATCAATGTTGTAGAAGATGACGGTATTTCCACGTTCACTATGGAGTCTCTGAATGTCCAAATGGGTCATATCTGATGACCATGAGAAAATGACAAACTGTATTTTACACCAATTATTTACATGTATTGACAGGATTAGTGGATCAACAGGTATTAAACAGTTTAGATCAGTAGATGGTTTTGGGTGACAGTGGGTCTTTATGGGTTAAAATACGGAGGAAAACACCAAATACCAACCTAAACTAATAAACAGCATTAATTTAACACAAAATAAAACTTTGCTATTCAAAAACACACTTACATCATGGGACGGGGTTCACAAAGTGGAAAATGTCATTAATTAAGACCTCTATTGACCCAAAGAAGGTGACATTTAACTTTTTGTTTTACACCAAAAATTGTACAGAATAATCCAAATAAATGAAATACTCCAAGGCCAACACAGCTGTTCTTTGTATATTTTAAGTTATATTTTTGGGTGTAAGTTACTTGCAAATGCCTGTGTCAGAGAATAATAAATGCAGATAAAAGGTGTAGTGCCCACTGGAAGCAGTACAGAATTTCTGATTTGTTGAATTGAAGCATGACGTCAAAAAGTTACTCCAGTTATTTGATTTGATTGTGTTTGACTAGTTATCAAGGACAATGCAATACTCGCACCATCCAAAGACACACACCTTAACATGTTAGCTGGTCAATCTAAGGCCCTGTCCATAAAAAGACGGCTTCGGTCGTATTCTTTATTAAAGTTTTGTATCAGATAGACCTTTCATCCAGACGAAACCAGCATTTTCAGTCACTGAGACCGCAACTTTTTTGAAAACGGGTCCCAGGGTGGATCAGTTCAAAAACATTGGTTTTCGTACCTTCGTCTGTATGACCAAACTACAACTTTTCTACAATGATGATATCATAGCTCCACCTCTCTAACCCTTCACCCCGGAAGCAAGACCAACACAATGGCAAAACAACAATGGCAGACTACAACTACGGACTGGAATTTTCCCTTGTTGGACTAATAAAGGCCTATCTTATCTTATCTTATCTTATCTTATCTTATCTTATCTTATCTTATCTTATCTTATCTTATCTTACTGAGTTGTGCTCGTGCTATAACAGTCATTGAGCTTATTGGAAATATTGAATCTAAATCTTTGGCTACTCTTTCATTACAATGAGCAACGAACAACCATAGCTAACAATATTTACTACATGTTCTTGGATCTACCGCAGAGAGGGGCAACCAGGAGGACATATTAGATCAGACCTGGTAGAACCAAGCAAGCTTTATGCACATGCTCCACGTCTTCTCCATTTTTTGCGAGAGCATTACAACGCCACACACAGACCTGGCATTTGTACTACATCGTCATTTTCAGTCGTTTTCAGTAGTTCCATGTGGTCGCAGATATTTCCTGAAACAAAGAAAATGATCGCATAGGAAACGATGCAGTTTCTTCTGGACATGGCCTAAGTCTTCCATAGGTATGAATGTGAAAGTAAATGGCTGTTTCTATTTGTCTGTCCATCCCATGACCCCCCCAGAGCAGGGGTGTCAAACTAATTTCAGTTCAGGGGCCACATTCAGCTAAATTTGATCTGAAGTGGGCCGGACCAGTGATATAATAATATATAAATAATGTCAACACCAAACTTTATGTTGAAGAGTGAAAAAAGTAATTTTACATCAGGAAAAGGTTTACATCTACAAACTATCCTTTCAAACAATGCGAATAACATGAACAAACTGAAAAAATAAGTGTAATTTTAACAATATTATGCCTCAGTTTATTATTTACACATGTTCATTATAACTTACAGATCACTGTGGATCTACAAACACACAAAGCATTTAGTAACAGGCAGAATATTGTTAAAATTGTACTTACTTCTCTTAAGACAGGGATGTCAAACTCATTTTAGTTCAGGGGTCACATTCAACCTAATTCGATCTCAAGCGGGCTAGACCACTAAAACAATAGCATAAAAACCTATAAATAATGACAACTCCAAGTTTTTCTCTTCATTTTTTGTGCAATAAAAAACATTAAATTATGAAAATATTTACATTTACAAACTATATTTTCACAAAAAAGATGTGAATAATCAGAAAAAAATTCAATTTCTTAAGAAAAATAAACTACATTTTAACAATATTATGCCTCAACTTATCACTTGTACATGTGCATTACACACAATGTTACACAAACATAATGTTGAAATTTTGAAGTTTGGAATGTGTAACTAAAATAAGAATGTCTACAATATTATGTATCAATTTATTAACACAACTTACAAATCAAATCTACAAATCCACAAAACATTTAGTAACAGACAGAATACTGTTAAAATTATACTTAATTTTCAGGTTGGTCACATTTTATTGTAAGTGTTATTAGACTGTTATTTTACTTTAGATCACATTGGGCTGAAACCAGTTCAACACCTTTGACTGTTAATATCTTCAGTGTAATTTTTGCACTCCATAAAATCATGCTGCGGGTCAGATTGGACCCTTTGGCGGGCCAGTTTTGGCCCCCGTGCCGCATGTTTGACACCTGTGCCCCAGAGGATTAAACAAATAAGAAACTGGATAAATGGAAAATCAATGAATGAATGACTGAACCTTAAAAAGCATAAAAATGTAGAAACTTTTGACTTTCATTTTCTGTGTTTTACACAGCTCCTTGCTCAGTGTCACTAAATCTAAAACATCACCGTACATCAGAGGGTGTGATTATATTTTCATCCATTTCTACAGTCTGATCTTCAGTGCTTTTATATCTAGATGTTACAAATGGCATCCTTTTGTGATTATATCCTGGAAATAATGTCTATAATTTATCAATAGGAATCTGTTTTACAATTTTGCAATGATTAAAGGTTGTGTGCTTCGATCGGCAGCAGCTGTTCTTCAGATGGAAAGTTTATGATGAATATGTTCCGGCCGCCTGTCCTCTTTTCTACCGTTGATTGCCCCATTTTCCCTCTGACTCCCCTCCTCTATTATCCAAAGCTCTTCACTCCACTGCCAGCAGTATGGCCACTACTTATCCTCCATCCCTCTCTTTTACATTTTTGTCCCTGTTAATGCTTCTTTCCTGCCCACTTCCCTCTTTTGTTAAAAATATCTCCCTGCATTTTGCTTATAGAATATATCCATCATTATGAGCTACTTTTGCCCCGAGTGTTGAGCGATGTCAGCTTACAGGTGCACAGGCACACAAAAAGTCATTCATTTTTACAGAGCCGTATTTTCCTGTGGACACCAGTAATTCTCCACCCATCTGGCCTGTGTGTCGCTTCATGGGAGTCCCTGTTTGTGTTTGTGTGTCTGCCCGAGTTTAATTACTGCTCATTCCACCGGGGCATCGGCATGTCACGGTAGATTTGCACATGCTCAGTCTGCTCCCTCACCTCTCGGAAGAGTTTTTGTCAGTTTACGGCTAAACTTTTTCGAGGCGAGCCCTGGTATAGTTTTATCCTGTTTATAATTCTATTCTTAATGTTCCATTACTGATCCTCTCAGTTTCTTTCATCACACGCTCATATTTTTATCATGTGCGAGCTCAGTGAATTAGCTCACTTCTCCTCAGGGTGCGTTGTGTTCCTAAACTCCAGGTACAACACAGTGCACTGGAGAGCCCCTAAATTCTGTATCGTTTCTCAAAAGCCTCATGTAATTTGCATTTAAAGCAGAGGGACTTTCTACAACGTTGCACTGGATAGATTTATGAGCCAATTTACTTGTGTGGATTCTCTGGCAGGACCATTCTAGCTGCCCTGTCTGAGCCTGCACAATCACTAGTATCTTTAGAATAATCCTCAAAATATTCTCTTTTACCTTGTTTTTGTTTTAATGATCCATTTTTCCACCTATATTTTATTTGCTTCTATTTCCTTACTTTTCTGCGAAGGCGCTCGGTTCTCTCCTGCATTTTCCCTCTTCCTTTTCTTTATTTTCTACCTCCTCATAGCATTAGATTTTATCCATGTCTTCACATTTTGCTTCACTGCAGTCGTCCTTATCCCACTGCAGCCACTCATAGGAATCAGATAACCACTGAATCAGAAATGGATTTGACATGACTTGATTTGATCAATATGTGAATGGAGCCATTGTACAGCATCTCTTAGGATATGAGTTTCAAGCTAAATTAAATAAAAGTTATCAACGCACACTGTCTCCACAATAATATGATGTCACGCAATATTAATCCCAGGACAAAAGATAAACAGATATTTTGATTTCAGTCTGAAGGAAAGACAGAAATTTCCTGGTTTTATGTTCTCAGATTACTGTCATAACAGATTTTATCCAGTGCCGTAGTAGATCCATATCCAGACTGTATCTGCTACTAAGGGAATTAACCTTCCATAATGTGGAGTGTGTTGCTGTAATAATGTAATCACTGCAGATCTTCTTTGGGAAACAAACAAAGATACCATGCATACTGTTGTCAGTAACACTTCGAACTGTACTAAAGGAGGAATCACATGCTATAACAGGACAAATCGAAGAATATTACACACTGTATTTCCAAGCATGGCTCTTTATGTGACTAGTTTTTCTCCTTAAATGCCAGCTTACCTAGACTTTCTGATTCTCTATGGGGCTCGGTACTAGGATGCCAAGGATGAGTACCCTGAACGCATCTGTAATGGCTTTGTAGTACTACGTGTCATGAAAGCCATTTTGGAAATAGCCCATTTCCATGGTCTGGTGTGTGCTCTTTCTATAAAACAGCTCTTATGTCAGACTCCCTCTAAGAGTCACATGTCTGCTGCTTCAGCCGCCACCCAATCTGTTCGGGATAAGGAAGAAACTGAACCTGCCATCCATGAGTAAACTGCACTGGCAATGGGCTGCTATTAAACTGGGTGAAGACTTCTGTAGATGTAAATGAAATACTACATGAGCGTGATGGATCCTATGTATTTACACTGGTAGTACAAACACATGGGATGAAGTATCACTCAAATAAGGCCCATTTTAGAGCCAAGTTTATTATCAGTTTTATGCTCTTGGTTTTGAAAATGATTTTATAAGATTGTTTCAGTTCACGTTGTGTGTGCTTTTGGGAGGAAATTTTACTTTTGCGGTTACAGAGGAGTAAATTCCAGGAAATCCTTAAGTTACAGCATAAAGTGCAAACCATGAATATACCATAAATGTATTTTTCCACAGGCTTTTTTTTATCTACTGATTTTCCACCATAAGTTAAGTATTTCAAGGTGTAAAGATACTTTTACTTTAAAACGTATCCCCACTCCCTTCTTCCACTTTCAAGCAGAGCAGAGTCATGCTGTGTACTGCTGCAGTGCTTTATATCTCCTGTACGAGCATGAGATGAGACTCCTAGTATGAATAATGTCTTCCCTTGTGGTTCTCATTCGCTCTCAATAATCCACTCTCTACCCTTTCACAGCATGCTGAGTCCCATCTCGAATCAGACTAAGATTATCAAACTGTAAGTGTAACAAAAGAGTAAGAAGCGAATGTTTAAGAGGAGTCTTACATAAACGGAACAATAATTGCCTTGTGTTTCATTACATTTTCGAGCTTGTGCTTCCAGCACTGAAAAATGAAACTAATGTGGATGTGCCAAAACCCACAGTTCCTCAAAATGTTTGAAAAACAATCCAATCTCCTGGAACAGAAAAGCTCATTTCCCTCAGCCTTTAGAAAGTATATGGGTTGTGACTCTTTATGAAACTGATGCATTTGCTTTATTATATATTATATTAAAGTTATGCATATTTAAGACAGATGACAGGTTAGGGCTGTCATGTTGACAGCTTACTTCCCTGCTAAGTTGGACTTTCTCGCTTCTGTTTGTTGCTGTTAAAAGAGGGAAGGACCTCAGCTCCAAATTAAAGCCAATGCAGAAGTATCTCGCTGTTGTAATATTGCCGACATTTGTTAGAGTTGGTTTCAAACAAACTGTATGACAGGTCCACTCACCTTCTTAGTTGGACTTTGAGAGTTTGTGTTCATTTAATAAAATGCTTCTTTCCTGGCAGACACCTCCACTGAAGTTTACTGTTAGCTGTAAAAGTCTGTAAAATGACTTTGTCATGCACTGCTTGATGAAGTTTACTATTTTTTACAGAATCAGTAAACCAGTGCTTCACATTAGCTCAGATTTGACTTATGGGCTCCCTTTTTTTCTGGACTTTTTTGTCCAAATATGGTCACTTCTGGTTCTAAAAAACCATCATAGAGACTGCCAAATTGCAAACTGATTCCAAATGGCAATTCAGAAACCAACGGGTGACATTCCTCTGACCACAAACTACCACATACACAGTTTATGATTAAAACATAGTTTTTAGTCGTTCAATGAAGACGGCAAAGGATAATGTTATGTTTATGTTTTATTTATTACATATAACGTATCATATGTTAACTTTTACTAAAGTACAACCCAGCTTGTTTGTCCTCTTGAGATCCAGCAATGTATTTTTGTCCTCTGTAGGGGACAAGAGTTTACAGCTTTACTAAAACAAACAAACAAGCAAACAAACAAATAACCCACACACAAAAAACTGTTGCATTATGCGGTTTCCAATCAAGACAATTATTTAATGTAAAAAAGCCAAAACCTCAACTTTCCTGGGTCTCAGGAGGTTAAAACTTACAGCCTTATACCTTTGTTTGAATAGTGAATTTAATTCAGTATAGACAGTCACAGTCCTGGACCTTCCATGGTCCCCCATGGGACCTAAGTTCAGAAATAACATGAATGGTGGTCAGCGGAGAGAGATGAGTAATTTCTGATCCAATTTGAGTTGTTCCACCATTTACACACATGATATTTATCATTTTAAAGTATAATTTTGTACACCAAGAAAGTCACAGTTTATGGCAAAGATAGTAAGGAACTGTTACTGCTCTTTACTGTTTGTGTTCAACAGTTCAATAGCATCTCTCATCATATGTAGTACATGTCACCAAACAGCCACTACCTTGACACATTTTACCTCAATCTTTAAAAGCAAAGTAAAAAAAGTTAGTTAAAAAAAGAAAAAGTAAGTTATAAGAGGTGAAAATCACTACAGTCTGGTCATGTCGCTGGAGTAGAGACATTATCAGGGACTGAATAGATCATCATTATATTTATATGTTTTCACAGCCTAGTTGTTCAACATTCTACCACTTTCTTGACTTGTTGAAATATTTTTTAAATTGACAAACATCCATCCATCCATTCTATGAACCACGTAGTCAAGAAGGTTCAGATGAAGGTGAATTACATGCTGTAAATGTCACCAGTTCACCATAAGGTTGACATATACAGACAAACAACCATTCACTGTCATATTCACACCTACGGGTGATTGACATCAACCAGTTAACCCATTAAGTGCATGTAATCGGACAGCGTCAGGAGCTGTCATCATGCTGCTCATAACAAACATTATATGTGTATTATGTATAGTGGTATAATACCAACTATGTCACTGACAGTAATACAGATTTTACTTATTTTTTCCCCAAATTAAGATCCCATGGGGTCCAACTGGAAGGGGCAGGACTTTAGCTCTCTCTCTATTTGCAGTTAGAACTCTCCACTAATCAACACTGAACAAATGTACAAATTTACTCGTTCAGCTCTTCCTTCCACAGATTCTCTCTAATGGGCCGAGAAGAGACTGACCGAATTCTTGAATAGATTAAATCTGGAATCCACCTGAGGCCTTTCTCACACTTTCTTGGCTGAGCCACAGCTTTTATATTAACAGCTGCCAATGTATATTTAGTCAGGAGCTTTAACATTCACCATGGTTTAATTTGACCTACTATAGACTCACTTTCAAAGAAATACCAAGGCAACTTGCATCTATTTTCACCAAGATTATACACTTCTCTGGTTTGCTTCCTTGTAACCTAAACTCACCAAATTCTGTTTTGAATTTGATTTACATGGCAAAAGAGATTACAACTCCTGCATGTGAGTGAACTGAATGAACGTTTGGAATGTTGATAGAGGTTCAGGAATCCCTATAAATGGACTTTAATAAACTCTCTGTTTGTATCCAGTTCTCGGTGCAGCCTAGTTAAGTGTGTTGTTGTGTTGCAGTGTTTTCAGTAAACTACCTGTAATGTTAGCATGCATACATTTGCACACTCTTCCCCATCTCCACCCTTTTGATCATGTCTTTTCTCCACAAACATAAGAAACAGACATATGCCAAACTCAACTCCATCAAAACATCAATGCGGAACCAGCAGGTGACATCACAGTGGAGTATGTATATTTTATCTGGTTCACTGTGTTTCATGCCCCCAACGCAAATCACTTTAACCCATTCTTGACATTTATAGCAAACTGTCTTCCTTAGAATAGCTGATTTAAAGGAATTAATTCATTCAGCGTGAGCTTCACGGGGTGCAAATGTTTCTTTTGTAAAGGCCTAACACGCTTTCCCTGCTTTGCTTTGACCCTGTTCTATCAACTCAGTATAGTGACAAGTGGGGAAGAAAATGGAATAGTAGGACAGAACCACTGAAATTTATCCAAACAGATGAAAAGCTGTGAGGAGGTTTTAGGAACAGTTTGATGCATTTTAAATCACTGCCAGCTGGACATGTCATCTGCTCATTGGCATGAGACAAAGTGTTCCTCTTCAGTGGATAGAAAGGTCAAGTTAGCATTCCAGCTCCCTGCAGAGAGTGACACTTGTACACCAGTGGTTTGTGCATATGTGTGTGTACACAGAAGTCTACATGCACACATGGCTTTTCCTGTGGCTTGTACATGGATCTCTATGTGAGGTCTCAATGTGAGGGACTTTAATTTACACCATCAGTAATCATATGCTGTGGTGATCTGTGTTAATCTCCAGCTCATCTTCTCAACTTATCTCTGTGACAGTTTCGTGGCGTGGTGGTTGAACTCTGGCAAAGAGGCAGAAACAGAGGAGGAATGGGAAAATTGAAAAATGTAGTGTTTGAGAGCGATAGTGCTGGGGGAAGTGTGGAGAAGTGGAGGTCAAAACACAAAACTTAATCCAGTTATGAGCATCTAAAGCATTAGATGAGAAGAAGCAGTGGGGATAGTGTTGTTTTGTTCTGTTCTCTGCTCCAAGCTTCACTTTTTTTTTTCTCATAAACCAAAGAATTGTGACTCTTGGCAGTGTTTTTTTTTAAGAGAACAGAGCTTTTTGTCATAGAGAGGCAGTCATAAATGTAAAATGTACTACACTCATAAACAGCCTTTTCATGATGCACAATCCTTGGCAACTGTTCTTACCTCTGGCATCTGTAAAAACATTGGAAATCAGTCGTAACAGTCGTTTCAGTTTATTCACAGACAATTAGACTACAAGCACAATAATGTAAGACATAAAGCAGAATAAATGTGGATTATGTGGAAGATTTGGATGTGGTCGTGTGTCAAGTTCATGTATGTTGATGTTAGCTAACTCTATCTCTAAAATAATCCCTGTCTTTATTGTTTTCATCCATATCAGCCTCTATACTTGTTTATATAAAACAACTCAAGTTTTATCTTTTAAATGCAGCTTCCAGTTTTTTCCATTTTTAACCTTTTCATGCATGAATTATGAGAACCTTAGTTGAGATTTTTGTCCTGAGTGTTTTTATTCTTTTTCATGCATGAAAAAAACCCCAATATGATTGCAGTTGTTTTTGTTTTTTTTAATGAACCTATTTTTCATGGGGCTACAAAAATGTCCACTTAGCTGGACACCATGAATTTAATTTTTTAAAGCAAAGGAACATCTTTTTAAAACCCATCATCAGAAAGTGATACACTGTGTAAACCATATGAAACAACATTTTTTTAATGCTGTTAATCTGATGTTTTCTAATATTCTAATACTAGTTATTACTCACTTCATGGAGATAATATGCAAAAAAAACTTTTTGTTTAAGAAAGCTGCTAATTACAGTCTTATAACAATTAGCAATTGATTTACACTAAAATATGTTAGTGCAGATCAGGTTTATCAAGAACAGCAAAGTTACAGTAATGGTATGAATGTCAGTGTATGGGATGGTGCATAAGCGTCCACTGTGTTGGCTGATATGGAACTAAAACAGCAAAACCCCTGAATACACAAGAAAACAGCTGTCCCCTGTAGTGACCACTATGCATGAAAGGGTTAAGTAGATTTATGCCCTGTGCACACTAATATAGATACTTTTCCAAACAAGAATTTCCCCCTCCATTTTTTTTTTTAATTATACATTTACATAAACATGTACTGTAAGGAAGCATAAGGAACCACACAGACACAATACAAAAAAAAAACCAAAAAAAAAAAAAGATCTGGACTTGGCGGAGGTCTGCGCTCTCCGAGTGCTTTTCTAGTTATGAAATGCTTCCTCCAGCTAAAATCACAACATAATGTTTTAAAAAGTTGAGTCTGTTTTGTCATCCTCAAGCCTGTTGTAGTCACTTTTGGCTCAGATGAACTGATTTCAATCCAGATTCTAACGATGATGCCACAAACTGAAATATACCATTGGCTAATTACATTAATAACCTGGTCTTTTCTCATTCCCGTGTGTTTTCTTTTCCACAGTGAACAAGCACAAGCCGTGGATAGAGACATCCTACCATGGTGTGATCACAGAGAACATGGACACGGTGCTGCTGGACCCTCCTCTGGTCGCTCTGGACAAGGACGCCCCAGTTCCCTATGCTGGTAGGAGGCAAAAAATTCACGAGCCAACACTCGCACACTGTAAAAAAAAAAAAACAAACATAAAAAAAGGGTAGCATTCTGGCAGCAGGGGTGCCAAAAAAATACTGTGAAATAATGGAAAATAATCTCATAAAAATATGGTAATTTTCCATAATTAAAATGCAGTTTTTTGCCCTAACTTTATATGAGATTTTGCTTTTTTTTTTTTTTTTTTTTTTTACTTTTTAATGTTTAATAAAGAATATTTTCATGTATTAAAACAATCAAATTACATATATATATATATATATATATATATATATATATATATATATATATATATAAATCATGTTCAATGAGACTAAGTTGTATAATCCACTTATAAAAACTGTATTTTGACAGTTTATCAGTGCTTATACATGTTATACATCCACAAAAATACATTTATTCAGCATTTTTGTTGTGAAACCTCCCATAATTACAAAAGATATTTGTCAATTAACAAACAAGTCTTGTTAAATTTACAGAACAAACACTTCTTTAATGGTTAATTGTCAGTAATTTTATCTCGTTTTATTTTATTTTTTTACAGTATTAAACTTTAAATTAACAGTTTAATCTCATAAATAGAAAAGATATATTTGTGAAATTATGATACATTTGTAAATGTATTTTAACTGCATTTTTCTGTGAAAAAAGAAAAAAATTCTTTTAAAAAAATTGAAATTTTTTGGTTATTCACAGTTACAGTTTTTTCATGTTATTTTACATTTGACCTGTAAAATCAGTCTATTTTTGTCATTTCATTGATATTTTCCTGTATCTTATAAATACAGGAAAAATCTGTAAAATGAACTGTGAAAATTCTGTTAAATTACAGATTTTTTTTTTTTTTACAGTGCACAGAAAAGGCCTCTTTTACACAGAGACCCAAGAATACACACATACAGTACAACCTTACAGTATACACACCCATGCACATACACACACACACACACGCAAATACTGTAGGGCTCCAGGCGAGGATGCTTCAGGACTCTGTGCAGCAACTGTGGCAACATCACAACAGAAAACAAAACAGATGATCCAACAGTTCTCTGTTCTCACTGTTTGTCATGGAGACTGAATTCCATTTATCACCCTTAGCATTGGAAAACAAATGAGTTTCTTTCTTTTTTCCGGTTATTATATTAAATTGTTTATCATGCTCGCAAAATGCAAGATTATTTAGGTACATTTTATCCATTTTTTTTATCTGCTCTTTCTTATTTTATGTTGCAAACAGCCAATTAAAAATAGTGATTTGGAGGTTGTACTGTACTAATTTAAATAAATGTACACTTGCACTCAGAATAGTAGAGAATATAAAGTAGACAGACAGAAGACAAGTGAGTCAATGCTATTGACTTTTATAAGAAGGCTTTTTTTTATTTATCTTGTCAGGTTGTGAGTTGGAATACATCTTCTTCACTCCCTCTGACAGGCCTGCATTCAAGGCTTCTGCTAATTGAAGCCATGTGTCATCCCTTTTGTTGCCGTTAAATTGCCCCATTAATCTGTCCAAAAGATCGTTCTCAAAAGTGGCAAAATATATGATTTTGTCCCTGGCCTTGTCTGGATGACAGTGTTAATTTTCTAACCTGAATTGTAATGTGACACGAAGGAAAATGTTGTTCAAAATATCAAACAGCAATAAAGTGGTTTCAATTTTGTACCACAAAAGAAAACACTTCATTTGACCCACAATAAACACCATGTGTAATGATAGCGTTAGACTTATAGAAACTTCAAAATCAGTGAAAGTTTGTTTACGGTGAGCTTAGAAGAGCTTTTTGCTTCTCACACCAAAGTAAGCCCATAAACCCCCCCCCCCCCCCCAAGTAGGCCACAAATAACAGCTCTAGGACAACTCCTTTTTTTTTTTTTTTTTTTTTTTTTTTTTCACTGTTAATGTATTTCGTGTTTAAAGCAAAGATGTCACACAGCTATAATGGTTTGCGTTAAACCAGTGGCCAGGAGCACTGAGCAACCTGAACCACCAAAGTTGCGTTGTTGAGTCACAGAACAGGTACACTTGTAATAACGACAGTATATCATTAGAAACCTCATCTCCAGATAACAGGGACTGATAATGTTGTCTAACAAGACGTACTGCAGTCACGCAGGTACAGCAACACTGACATTGACAGGGAGCAGAGCTAGAGGCGAGCTGTTATAATTAGACAAAGTATTCTGAGACTCAAAAGCAAACGAAGAGGCTTTCTGGCAGCTAACGCTTAACAGCTCATTATGGTGAAATGGCTGCTATTAATCGCAACGCTGACAACCATGGAAATCTGGTACTCAGCTATTTTTCTCCCTCTGTTTCCCTTTTTTTTTGTGCATGTTTGTTCCAAAGCTGCAGCCGTAATTTTGTCTTTTTCAACGTTACGTGTGAGCTGCTTTGTAAATAATGACCAAATACAGCTGACCTTGAGAAGTGTGGAACAGCCTGTATCCACGTTAAACAGCTCCGTTTTTCTACTTTCTCCCACAGGGCTGCAGACATGCATGCTACAGCTTATAATATAACTTACATACCGCTGATTCATGTGCTGTATCTACACATTTTAATGACACTTTGGAGGCTGTGGGAGATTTAAGTAGTTGAAAACATGGCAAAAGGTAGAATGTATTATTCAGAAACACCAAAAACAACATCCTTGGTCATTTTTTTATTCCTATTGTATGTAGGGATGGGAATTGTTAAGAATTTATCGATTCCGATTCCATTATTGATTTTGCTTATTGATCCGATTCCTTATTGATTCTCTTATTGATTGTCATTGGGTGAGAAAATAAAAGAGTACAAACAGGTGTGTTTGCATTAACTGTCTTTTATATTTCCATCTCTGCACAGAAAGTGGACCATATACAGTATGTACAAATAATAACAACAAATTACGCCGGGCTGGTTGGGTGGGGGGTGCAGTGAAAGTGAAACTAAAGACGCTTTACTAATTCCTCTGTTGCCGCATTTCCACTACGTCGAACCAGTTCGACTTGGCTCGGCTCGGCTCCCGTTATTGTGCACCTCATTTCCTTTCCCCTACCTCTGGAAACTTGTATTTGAATACGACGTTTGTTGCCCACACTGGAGCATGAGCTGGGCCTGGTGTTCACTCTGCCGCTACATTCACAAGCGTTGCTAAGTAGCGTACCAAATAAGTGACATTCCTGTAAATGAATCACATGCTGTGGACAAATGTTTGAGTATATTGGAGGGATTCCACCCTTTTGAAGACATGAAAGCTTTGCAAGTGTTACAAGTGGACCTGGTGTCGTCTTTTTAGACCGTTTCTGCCTCAACACCATGTTGGCTACGTTCTGACCAAAACAATGCAGTGTACGCGTGACATCATCGCACATGTGCAACAAAAGCGGAATCGATAAGCAGAATTGTTAAGCAGGCAGGCAAACGATTCCAAGGAATCGAGCTACTGGGATCCGGTTCTCAAAAAGAACCGGTTCTCAATTCCCATCCCTATATTGTATGTGTAGTTTCTGAAAACCCCCCCTCATATAAGCTTCACCAAGCAGGGCTTTGGATACTTTGCACCACATAGCTCACCCTAGAAACCGAATCCTAACTGTGGAGCGGTAAAAGGTTTAACGGCAGTAGGACAAGCAAGCGGACTAAAGGGGAAATTAATTTTGATTGTTTTTCTCCGTGATTAACACTTGGTTTGTTGACTTGAGAAGGTCAAACCTGGTGAAATATCGCCTGAAGGGAAAAGCACGGCGGTGCACGGCTGCTGACTGGTGATATTTCTCCCCTTGAATGTTTTTCATTGCATGCCGTATAATGAATGAAGCCCGGAGAACAGCTACCAAGGAGACCATCAAAAAAGCGTCTCTGTCCCAATTTATCTCCCTTTGCTATTGTCTACTGCTGTTCTCACTGTGGTTTGCACAGAACACTCCAGCTCTTGGAAACCTCTAACTATTCTCTTCTATGTTTATTTCACCTGTTTTTGTCACATCCTTTCTGTCTCCATCCAAGTATCCATTCTGCTCTTCTCTATTTCGACGCCTTGCTCCTAGCAAGAATATATACAAGCAGTCATCAATCCTGGTTTTGTTTTACTGCAGAAAGGAGTGGGTTGTCCTTCTGGCTGCACATTAATTGCAATGTGGGTACACAGACTAGCATAGTCAAGCACTTATCTATTTTCTCCTCTCTCACACCCTTCTCCTGTCATTCTTTATTTCCTTCGTCCAACCTTTGGCCTTCTGTCACTCATGATCCTCTTCCAAATTCCTCACACCATCCTCACTTCTTACCCCCTCACCTTTTCAACTGTACATTGTTTCCTTTTTCCTGTCCTTCCTGTCTCTGGTTTCGTCCTGCCCTCTACTGCGGCACCACATTTCACTTTGATGTAAACTACCCACAGTGGACCTAACTTGAACATTATACGCTGAGACAGGCATCCTAGAGATAAATTGTTATTACTGCGTGCCGTGATAGCATCCTCTATCCTCAGGCCCCCTCCCCAAACACCTCCTTAGGAGCAAAGGTGTGTGGGTTGAGGGGTACGTGCTGATCGGGCGTTCTCAATCAAATTAGCATGAAGGATGGTGGCAGTGGGCTCCAGGGTGCTGCGAGGCAAGCAGGCAGTTTCATTTGCTTATTCTTTATCTCAAGGCCACAGTCAACAGACACGGATTCTCCCCATTTATCATGGTACAGAATAATGCACTATGGTACATTGTTTTCTCTGCAGAACTCACATGGGGTAAAGGAACAGAAGTTGGAAAATTGCAGAGAAAGGTAGAATAGATAGCTGTGGAAAAGAGGAAGAGACAGAAGAACAATGCAAATGAGAAAGGGTCATCAAGAGCAACTGCCATGAAGAAACAAGTCAGATGGTTTAGATTGTGTGGGTGTAAATGTTGTCATTTCAAGTTCAGACTCAGTACCAGTAATGCTGCTTAATGGTTGTATTGTGAGGATAAGTTCATATTATAGTGATGATTGTGCACATTTTTGCAAGACCATTATCACCTTTGCTAGTGAGGTTGTGATCACTCATGTCCGCCTGCAAACATCTACACCAATTTTCATAAAACTTGTTGGAATGATAAGTCCTGGGCCAAGGATGGATCCCTTATGCAGATCAATAAAAAGGAGTAGAGCAGGGGTGTCCAATCCTGGTCCTCGAGGGAAAATATCCTGCATGTTTTAGATAGTTCCCCCTTCCAGCACACCTGACGGTCATTATCAGCCTTCTGCAGAGCTTGATGAGAGGGTTGTCTTTTTTTTTTTTTTTTTCATTTTTGGAATTTCCCCGTGGGGATTAATAAAGTCAGTCTATCAATCTATGCATCTATGTGTCTGTGTATCAGAAGCAATTTCTCATAGATTGCAAGGGACGCTTGGCTTCCTCTAAAATTATGAAAATTAAATGGTCAAATATGTACGATTGTGTTGGCATTTCATTGACTACAAATGTGTTAGAACACATTCATCTCACAGACGAGTTCGTTCAGAATCAGCTTTATCACAAATCAACGGACTCGATGTTGTTCACTTCTCATACATTCCTGTTGCGCTGTTTTCTCATTCAATCTCTGCTCAGTGCATTTGCCCGTAGACGCTCAGCGTCCATGCACTTCAATGGGACTGAGTGGAACTGGTATTTTCATTGCCTCAAAACTGGACAGTAATTGGATAAATACCACAATGTTGTCCTGCCCTCGGACGCTCAGCGTCTCTGGGGGTGAATGGAGCTGTGGGCAGAGCTCAGCTGGGCTGGACGCCAGGCTTTTACATGCTGATTGGAGGATCAGTTGAAAGGCTGAATTCCGTTTGATTGACAGCTATTTTGAGATCTACTCCTTCACTTGACACAATTCAGTTTAATACCGTCGTGCATTCTGCTGTGAAATCGAGAGAGAAACCACTACGAAATTACTTGTTCACTTCTTGCACTGTAAATAAAACACACTCATTGTACTTCCTTGTTTCAATTTAACATTATTTCAACGTTTTCTTGTTTAGTTGGTACGATAATGTCACTGACCATTTTGTTAAAAAGGAACGGAGGGACGAATTTATGTTTAAGTAACTTGACCATTTTTTTTTTTAATGTAAGCCAACAATGAGCTTCCCCTCTCTGACAGACGAGCAGCCGCCACTGCTGTGTATGTATGTATGTATGTATCTATCTGTCTGTCTGTCTGTCTGTCTGTCTCGATCTATCTATCTATCTATCTGAATCAGGTGTGTTGGAAGAAGGATACATGTAAAACATGCAGGATACTGGCCCTCGAGGATCAGGATTAGACGACCCTGGATTAGAGGCAGTTTTCCACTTTAACAATGGAGAGTCCCAGGATAATGTAGATAGATAGTACCAAAAACTGCAAAGGATGCTAACTCTTAACTTGGATATCTTTAATTCACAGACCTGCGTATACACACACACACACACAAAAAAACAACTCTCCGCATTCACAAACTAACTTTCATGTATTTTCTTTCTTTAGTTTCTCTTGTATTTCTCCTCAATAACTCATTCTGCTCAAGCATCTGTCAGGGAGATCTAAAAAAGAAGGTTCCATTATTGTCTGAATTTCAAATAACCCTTCTCTTGTGTCACTGAAGAACCATTATTTAACAGAAAACCTACTATTGATGTTCTGCTTACTCAGAGCATCACACAGCAACTGAAACTGTAAGTGTGTCTCGTAAGAGGCTGTGTGCATTCGTGTGGATTTATTTAGTAACGCTGTGTGTTCTGCAGCTCTTGCAGTCAGATTCTGGCTTTTTGAGGTGGAATATTTGTAATAAAGCAGCCTCATCTCCATCTCCAGTCCAAGATAAGCCCCAGATGATTTAACTCCACAATGTATGAATATTTCTACCTTGATATCATTAACCCTTTGATGCATGAATTATGAGAACCTTAATCAAGATTTTTTTTTTTTTTCCTGAGTGTTTTAATTCCTCTTCAGGCACGAAAAAACAATGCAATTGAAATTTTTGTAATCTATCTTTCATGGAGTTACAAAAATGTCCACTCAGCTGGACACCATTTATTTTATTTTAGAAGCAAAGTGATATACTGTGTGAAAACTATGAAATGATAAAAACATTTGTAATGCTGCTAATCTGATGCTTTCTCACATTTTAACATACTTTAATACTAGTTACTCACTTCATGGAGATAATCTGCAAAAAAACAAACTGTTAATTACAGTCTAATATCAATTAACAATTGATTTACACGCAAACATGTTAGTGGGTCAAAACATGGCATTTGAAATCTCTCTGATGGGACAGTTTAGAGCAGGGGTGTCAAACTCATTTTAGTTCAGGGGCCACATTCAGCACAAATTGATCTTAAGTGGGCTGGACCAGTAAAACAATAGCATAATAACCTGTAAATAATGATCATGCCAAATTTTTCTCTGTGTTTTAGTGCAATCAAAATTAAATTATATAAATATGTACATTTGCAAACTATCCAAACAAAAATGATGTGAATAACCTGAAAAAAAAAGAAATTTCTTGAGAAAAAATAAGTGCAATTTTAACAGTATTACACCTCAACTTACCATTTATACATGCATATTACAGATTGGATCTACAAAAGGCAAAAAATATTTAATAACAGGAAGAATAATGTTAAAATTTCACTTTCAAAATTTCAGGTTTTTCACATTTTATTGTTAAAGGATAGTTTGTAAATGTTAATATTTCCATCATTTAATGTAAGTTTTTACACTAAAACAAAGACAAACATTTGGAGTTGTCATTACTTATTTATAGATGTAATGTAATATTATGTTTTTCACATTAAACTAAGAAAATTTGGAGTCATTATTTATAGGTTATTATGCTATTATTTTAGTTGAGATCACATTGGTCTTTATGTGGAACCTGAACAAAAACGACTTTGACATCCTTGATTGTTAATATCTTGAGTGTAATTTTTGCACTTTGCAGACTGATCCCGTGGGCCGGATTGGACCCTTTGGCGGGCCGCATTGGACCCCCCTGGTTTAGAGACAATTTGACAGATTAGTGTTGCTAAATGACCCACAGTTTTACTTTTAAATTCATTTTGCTTTAGTTGGACCATCAGGGATTATCCAAAACAAGAAGCTACTTTATATTGAAATAAACGTTGGAATGGCAATCAATTAAAGTTCGCTCTCTGACGGGACATTACTGTGTTTTGACTCTTGTGCAGATTAGGTTTATCAAGAAGAGCAAAGTTACAGTCATGGTAGGAATGTCAGTGTATGGGATGATGCATAAGTGTCCACTGTGTTGGCTGATATGGAACTAAAACAATAAAATCCATGAATATACAAGAGAACAGCTGTAGAATAACTGTCCACTGTAATGACCAGTATGCATGAAAAGGTTAAATATGAGAAAGAGACCGGGCAAGGGAACGAGTTTGAATGTAATCACTACGTGCATTCTAATCTGCAGGCATTACCAGACCTGCACCATTCAAGTTATCTGTGGCTGTTTGTGCTCTTATTTTGTGAATCAGATGTTTTTGGCGATAAGGATTTGCATAAAAAGGAGCTGCTTTGGCCTGAATGTATGAACTTTCTCTAATTTATATCCATGCAAATGACACAGGTTGGTTGCAAATAATTCCAACCTATTTTTGTCTCATTGGCACCAGTTTTACATCTGCAAAATCTCCATATTCCTGTTGTGAATCTAGCCTTATAACCTTTGCTACCATGGTAACAGACAATTAGTCTAACCAGTAGCATAGTAGTCTGTGCACTGATTTCTATGTAGAGGACTAGACGTAGTTTTCCCATGAAAATTCTCCTGCTTTTTCCCAAACCTTGGATCTGCTCTCCTATGGTAGCAACAGTGTCAGCAACAACTTCACACAAACACACCAGCATGTGTGAATGTTACATATTGTATCTTTAATGGTGTGATGCCGCAAAGCAAATTCAGCAGCTCAGCTTCATTCTACTGTGTTATGCCCCACACACATCATCTACCAAATGATCCCTCCAGTGTGGCGGTCTATTTAAACTCACTCTGACATGTCAATGCTGCTACTGTCCTGCATCGCTGCCACCTTTTTCAGTCCCCACTACTACCCCAGCATCCATGTGTAGGCTCCACGGAGTAAGAAATGTATTCATCACTCTCTGTTTTCTATATGTAAACATAACTGCAGGGGGTGATGAAGCCAAAATTTAGAAGAAAAATCTTAAAAATATTCTACTGCTGTAATAGAATATTTCAAATGTGAGGCATCTGACTGAAATAATAGTGTGGTTAGAGAAATAAGATTGGAGCATTGGCCTTGGTGGAGTTCTGCGCTCTCCCACTGCCCTTCTAGTTATTACTGTATCATCCATTTAATCTCCTAATTTATTCTACAGAGACAACCATCATTCCAGGATTTCATTGTCCTACGATTGTGTGCATAAGACAAAAGAAAAAAAAAGGCTTGAAGCTTGAAGCATAATGCTTTGTACATGTGAAAAGGAGAATAAAATAACAACATATCCCTCATAGGTTGTGCTAAGCATCAGTCATTTTAATCTGCAACTCAAAAAGCACCATTCTGAACGTAGGCAATAACAACTACCGCAAAACTGTTACCTTTTTTACCACAAAGAACAAGAAAGGAGATTTTTTTTTTGTCTTTATTATCAAATATCCTCTATAACTACAGTATATACTCACGTCAACATGCTTCAGTGTCTGTATTTAAACTGCTGTCCATAACGTTAGCATCAGGAATAACCCTTTGGTGTATATGCCATGTATTCTGTTTTTACCAAGTACAGTCAGAATTTTGGAAACAGGAGCAGAACTTACATTTAGACTTTTTCACTGTCTGTCATTTTTCATATCTCATAAAAGTTAATGCTGATCAGCTTAAAAATTATTTACCTAATATACAGGAATATACAGGACACATTTGCAGATTTTGTATTTACAAGAACAAGGAAATCCACATGCTTTTCAACACCATTTGAAGCAGGAAAATTATATTCTTTCCTCCCCAATTTATTCTGATCAGCGAACCTATGCTCTTTTGCCAGCTGGACAACAGAATTACCAGCATCACTTCAGAGACAGTTTTGAAGTGAGGGGATATTTCTCCAGAGAAGTGATCAGAAAGTTGGCAAAACTCTCTGAATGTTTGACTGCCAGAGCACTTACAGAGCACAGTAGGAAACCCTGCTGCTTGCACATACCACAGCTGCAGCCAGGCGACCCTGCATGTTAGACAGAGCATTAGTCTACCTAGTGTCTAACACAGCATGATGAAAACTGACAATAAGGAGGTTCGACCAAGCGTCCACATGTGACGAGTTACAAGTAATGCTCAATAGCGCAGCGGGGCAACTACCATGACCTGCAGTGACCGCAGATGTTCCAAGGCCTCCAGTTTGTAAGTTTTCAACACAGTGAGTCAGAACCAGAATACTTTATTATCAGCTTAGCTTAGCTTCAGCAGGTAGAGTAAAGAGAAATGAGTGATAAGTTTCGTTTTCACTTCTGTTGGCGGCACTGTCCGCACCGCTCAGTACTCTCGCTGGTATTCTCATTCTGTGTACGCATCCGCCAGCACCTGGTAAACGGATGGAATGTACGCAGAGGACGGACAGAACGCTGCATCCGTGTCTGTCTGTGTCTTTAACGTTACTTGCAGTCAGCGTTACTTTTATCACCGTCATTTATTTTGAAAAATCTCCATACTCTTCATACTCCACACACATCATTCCACTGCCGCGTACCTGCTGCACTGAACTGTGAATGTCACGCGGCCGTAAGTGGCATCGGTGCATTTGTATCGGATGTCTTTTACGAGTACGAGTACACACACTGAGTATCGGAGCATCCCTAATATTCAGTCATAATAATACTTAAATAACAGGTTCCCATTCTGTTATTACAATTAAAGGGCTGTAAAAGAAGGGTTTTCAGAAAAAAATGGTTGATTGTCTTAATACTGAAAATAAGAATTGATAATCAAACAGCTGTTCAACAAAATTGATCAATGAGTGAAAAGCAATGTGATGTGTGCATTTTGTAGTAAAAAAGACACAGGAGTTGAGTAGTAATTATTTATTGTGTTACAAAACATTATGTACAATAATTTTGCTCTCTTATAACAATAAAATTGTGCACGTTTTCTCGCTCATTGGGTCGCCATTTTATCAGTTTTTATCGGATTTTCTTCAAATTTGGTGGATTGCAAGATCTGGTAATAAGATGGCCAAAGAAAATTTTTGGGAATGGTTTTGGGGGTATCTTTTCACAATACTGATTAATAACTGATGCAAATATACTTGTTCACCTTGATTGTGTTCAGGTCGACAGTAAAAACAGTAGAAATACCAATCAAATGATATACAGTCTTACATTTTTTTCAGAAATTGGAGTCCTTTTCAGATGCTTTTTAAATAATGATAAAGAAGGTGTTGATTGATGTTCAGGTCGTAGATTATTCCAAAAATGTGGTCCACAATATTTTAGAGAATCCTGACTGACAGATGTTTGGCAGTACGGAAGAAAAATTTTGCTTGAGGATCATGTAGGATAATTGTGAATAACAGAAGAGTTGAGATTTTCTCCATTTCTGTCAGGAACAATTACATCATTTATTCAAGACAACAGAGGATTTGGCAGCGAAGACACAACTGAGAAGTGGTGTGTATTTCTCCAGTTGTAATTAATGTGGAAGGTGGATAATCAGGTTTTCACTGCTGTCTAATACACACCCTCAGTTTCTGTGTGCAGCTACATCAAAAAACAAAAAAAACAAAAAAAAAACCACTATCATGACCTCAACAGCCTCTGATGTGCTGTACATGCTTATCACCCAAAATATTTTCCATCTCTTCAAATATAAATAATGGCACAAGTAGTATAATTACAGCGTTCCCTTAGATCATGGCTCTAGTTCTGGATATGATTGTGTGAAGCGTCTTCTCATAATAACAACAGTGACTTGCCAAATCCATCTGCAGTGACCACCTGAGAACGAATCTGCACCGAGGTGACAAAAGCAAAGGTGCTAATTAAACTGTGGGATCCAACAAAGCAGAAGCTACAGCAAACTTCAAAGGTAACGAGCAAAAGAGAGAGGAATACAGGGAAAAAAACGTTACGAAATAAGAGGCAGGGACTGAGGAAAAGATGAAAGAGAGAAACAAAGGTAGACTCAGGAAATAGGGATTTATGCGAGAGTAAGAAACAGAGGAGGAGAGGAGAGAATATCAAGAGAATTGGAGGGACAGTCTGATCAAACCACACCTTTATCTGTCGATCTGCCCCGAGGAGAAGGACGGCACATCACCTTCTTCCCTCCCACCTCCTCTCCATCTTCTGTGTCTTTGTGTAGCTGTTAAATTTCAGCAGAGTGCGCTTAGTCATGAGGTAACAGGGAGGCAGGTCTGCAACATAAAACAGATGCAGAACATCAAACATTCTGTATGCTCTTTAGAGGGCTGACAAACCAGATCGTTCTTTGCTGCGAGCACTATCAGCAGACCTAAATAAGACGACAGAACATTTATTCACATTCATTACGCTGGTATCCTGTCTATTATAGCTAAATAAAGTAAAACATGACACTAATGCTGACCCATATCAACACTGTGATATGAAAATTACAAAAGACTGAGTGAAAATGTATTATTTACAAATCCACTTCTCAAATGTTGTAACTGATGAAACAACAGATGCCAAGCATTATTATTAGGCTTGGCTAATGATAGTGATAATTTAGATCACAGGTGTCAAACATGCGACCCGGGGTCCAAATCTGGCCCGCCAAAGGGTCCACTCCGGCCCTTGGGATGAATTTGTGAAATGCAAAAAATTACACTAAGATATTAACAATCCTTTTAGTTCAGGTTCCACATTCAGACCAATTCAATCTCAAGTGGGCAGGACCAGTAAAATACTGTCATAATAACATATAAATAATGACAACTAAATATTTTCATGTATTTACACTAAAACAAAGTATAATTTCCCAAAAAATGGGAATAACCTGAACAAATATGAACAACCTGGAATGCCTTAAGAGAAGTAAGTACAATTTTAACAATATTCTGCCTGATAGTAAATGTTTTGTGTGTTTGTAGATCCACTGTGATCTGTAAGTTATAATGTACATGTGTAAATGATAAACTGAGGCATAAACTGTTAAAATTACACTTATTTTTTCAGTTTCTTGATGTTATTACATCTTTTGAAAGGATAGTTTGTAGATATAAACCTTCTTATAATGTAAATTTACTTTTTTCGCTCTAAAATATAGAGAAAAGTTTGGACTTGACATTATTTATATATTATTATGTTATTATTTTACTGGTCTGGCCCACTTCAGATCAAATTTAGCTGAATGTGGCCCCTGAACTGAAATGAGGTTGACACCCCTGATTTAGATTATTTACTTACTGGAGTTATTTCCAGGTATTTTATTTTTTTAATTATTATTTCAATTGACGTTCATGAGTTTGTTGGGTTTTTTTTTAACTCTTTATATGTGACACTCATTAGTCGCTTTTCCATTGACCTTCAAATTGCGCAAATATAACTTGTGCATAAAAAGTTACCTCATGGAAAAACAACAATTTTGCCAAAAGTCTCATTTTTTGATTAAAAGTTTTTTGTGCTGGCAAGACGTTGTTTTTCGGGCATAGCGCAAATGGTATATCACACAAAACTGCAATGGAAAGACCTATTTTCGCAACTAGAGTCAGGTGAATTAAAAAAAAGAGATGTTGTACGTAACAGCAAGTGAAGAAAAAAAGAAACATGTCGCAGTATGTGTGGACACACCAGGAAACCCAATCATTTTTTTAATTTAGTACGAGATAGAGGGGTAATATATAAAAATTATTAATATATCTGTAAATCAACACCATATTTATGTTCGTCACCATGTTTATGGAATGACTTCTTATGTCATCTTGCGAGAATAAATAAACAAATCATCGCATTTGTGATTTAATGGAAAAACTGACATTACGCACTTATGTTTTTTCAACATTTAATAAATATCGGTAAAGTTTTGTGCAGATGTCCAATGGAAAAGCAACAATTGAAATACTCTGATATTCAAAATTTCAACCTTAGAGTGTTATTGGACATCATCATCTACCTTCTTTTCAGTTGGCATGACAACAGTCTCCCTCCTCTTACCAAAGAACTTCTGAGCAACACTTGCTATAAAGTAAACACATGTAATAAAACAACTGTTATCAGGTCATAAACTGATAAAAAAAAAAAAAAAAAACCCTCATATTCATTATTTACAGCTTCAGAATTTCTATAGAATCTCTTTGAATCACTGCAGTGTTATAAAAACTAACATGTTTCTTGACCTCACTTAGCCATATGTAATGTTTTTGGAAATGACCAAAAATAGTCACTTGCCTGACAAAGGGTTAAAGAGGAGAAATCAAATTAAATTGATTATCAGTATAACGTCTTATGTAAATATATTTACTATTTAAGTGTGTATTCATTTGTTCAGTCAAACCATGTCTGAAATAATTGACTTCATCCCTTTATTCCAGAGGCTGTTTAATGTTTGAGATCTAATTTAGTGTAACGTAACTATCAATGCAGAAAGACTAATTCACAATACACACATTTCTAGACATTGCAATATTGAACAGTGTCAGCACACATTGGAGATTTTTCTAATATAGTATCTGTGTATGTTTTCACTCCCACAATGATACTCAGAAAAAGGACTGGAAAATGCATTGAAGTCCACTGAGGTTCAGGATCTGCAGAACTGTTTTGTATTATTCTCATACTGTATCTTTGTCCATTCCTCTCAGGATGGGATACAGAGTTTCCGTGAACTGTCAGAGGGTGTGAATTGATATCTCCTCGTTGCCTTAGGACATGAGGTTCAGCACTGTGCCTCCACTCCCATCTCACTGTGGTTAAACCCAGATGGACTGATGCCGTCCCCTTTTCACTTCCTCTCAATCCTCAGTGTTTTTTTCAGTTTTTTTTCCTCCACTGTAGTGTCTCCATGTGTCCATTTTGCTCTGTCTCTTACTCCTCGCTCTCACATTTTCTATCCGTGACACAATGACATCCTTGTATTACAATTCACATCATTGTGTTTCTCTCATATTGATTCTCATTTGTCACTGTATCCCTGGATGGTGCCCTGGATGTTTGGCCTCATTTTTGTTAGTTTTTGCTCCAGTCATAAAACGTCCAACACACTGGCCAGCTTTTGCAAATGATCAACTAACAATATACAAAATAATGTGCACAGATGCAGCCAGTTCATGTTAATAATGACCTGAGCTGCTCTACCAAGACAGCGCAAATTAGCCCAGGGCCAGACTGGACACACCCGAGGAGGATGAGGGGATTCTACTAACAACAACAACAGCAGGCACAGTTATACTAATATGACAAACACACCATTTTTCATGTGTGTGTTTCTCAGGAAACAGAGACTCAAGGAGACCTACTAAAAGGTTGAGTCTTCTGAGGTAGAACTGGAGGTGTTAGTAGAAGAATGTTTACTTGTCTCCCACAGTTGTCTAAAGGCGGCCGTATACTGTGCGATTTTAGAGATGATTTCTCACTCGTGTGACTATTTCTGGGATCGGGCCAGATGTGCCTCTAATCGTGTGTCGTGCTTCGTGCGGTGTACATGGGGTAAGGAGAAGCGATTAACACCTCATGACCACCAGCAATCGTGTGTTCGCAACGAAAACAGAGCTGTTTGAAATCCTGCTCGCTCCTCGTGAAGGTATCGCACTGTCAAAGCAGTGCCACGAGCCCATGTGCCTCAAATTCTCACACTGTGCATGCGCAAATACAATAATAGCCAGCTACTGTAAGCTAATTCTAAGCTTACAGTAGCTGGCTCTTGGCCTAGTGCAATTTAGCTTTTGCGGCTTACCTCAAGTTCCCGCTGTAGGATTGACAGCCCATACTGTCCACGTCTGGCAAACCAATTCCTGCACCAAACACGTCGTCGTCTTTTCTTCTTTTTTGATTCCCCGCAGATAAAGGCACATATTACCAAAGCAGCTCGTTGGTTTTTGTTTAGCACTATCATTTCGTGACTTACGCCAATACACAATCGTCTATGCACTTCCAGATTCCTTGGTATTTTAACGTTGTATTTCCGGATACAACACTCAAACGTGTGGTGCATCCTCTGGTGTCCGGTCCTACAGGGTGAGCAGTCAGGTCGCATACGAGCATCGGTCCGTACAGTGTGAGAACATGAATCGTGTGCCTGACTTTACGATTGATTCGCACAGTTTGAGATGGAGCTGCGTACAATGATCAAAATAATCACACAGTGTATGGCTGCCTTAAAATACTTGAAAATGTTTGGCCCAATCCCAATACACCCCTTACCCCTACCCCTTGGCCCTTGCACTTGGCACTAGGGGTGTTAGAAAATATCAGTTCTGCAATATATCGTGATATTTCATTTCACAATACTGTATCGATATTGAAAAGTACTGTATCGATATTTTTAGGTATTTATTCAAAGGCAGATATGGCAGTGGTTCATTTTTGTTATTTGGTTTTCTTTATTGTTTATATCTTATTTATTATTATTTAACATTGCTTTATTAAATAACGGTTATTTGAAGCATCCTAAAAACACTTTTTACTGTCTGAGAGGCAGATGGTAGTTCCTTTGGAAACTAGGAGAATTAGAAAAAAGTTGTGATATAGCATTAGATCCTGTTCTGATCAAATAAAAACGTGTTTAGTATTTGTACATGTTTCTGGTGTAATTCAATCCTTCCAGGAAATAATCTTTAAAGAAAAAAAATTGCCTTTTTTACAGTATCATGATATATCGTGATATATTGTATCGCGATCCTAGTATTGTGATTTGTAGCGTATTGCCAGATTCTTGCCAATACACACCCCTACTTGGCACTATCCTAGAAACGGAGCTGCAAGGGTTAAAGGTTGAAACATTCCCCTGTGCAATGGGACAACCCTTCATGACCTGTTACGTCATCAGCACTCATCGATGCTGCTATAAACAGATGTGAAAACTTTGTTTCCAAAAGTAGTCCATGCTGTCAGCAGCTGTAACCATCTCTGTTGCATGGGCTTTGGTCGTCTTTTTGCGGCTATCAACTATAAACTGCAGAAATGCGATCTGTAACACATTGAAACGGCATTAAACAGTCGATCAAACGATTAAGTTGTTTATGAAGAAAATACGTACATTTGTGTGTTTCTTTCATCACACTGCTGCACTTTTTGGCTGTGTTTACCTCCATCTTGCCAATGATTCAAACAGAATTATGGGAAATTTCTCCTACCCCTCCGTTTGTAGTGTGGTCCTGAAATATCTCTGTTTCGAGTGCTATACAGCCCTCTGCCTTAGCCCTTCCCCTTCGTCTAATTGAGAATCGGGACAACACTACCCCTTCACATGTACTCGCAAAACGGAGGGGCAGTGGTAAGGGGGAGGGCCAAGGGGTGAATTGGGATTCAGCCTTAATGTCCAACCTGTTTTTGAAGGCATATTGGGATCATTGTTATGGTCGAGGTAAATACAGAAGTGGGGAGGGGGTCATTCCACAAAGGAAATTAAATGATGCAAAGGTGATGCATGGAGAAGTGATATTTGTAACCAGCTATTGCACTGAATTCTAACTTTCATAACTCCCAACATGTTTTTGTCAAACCTGAGCAGTACTTTTATTACCTCCGCCAAGGAGGTTATGTTTTTGTCTGCGTTGGTTTGTCTGTCTGTCTGTCTGTCTGTCTGTGTGCAATATAACTCAAAAAGTTATGGATGGATTTGGATGAAAATTTCAGGAAATGTTGATACTGCCACAAGGAACAAATGATTACATTTTGGTGGTGATCGGGGGGGGACTGATATGCCTTGGCGGAGGTCTGTGCTCTCCAAGTGCTTTTCTAGTTCTATATGGTTTGTAGGTCACTGTTTTCTAAAGTTAGTCATACGGAAGAAAGCTTGTGTACTGTCTACAGAACCAGGAAAAAACACTATTCCTTCCATTTAATGTAATTTTTAGTAAAACCTTCTTGGTGAGCGTTCTGACAGTTTTGCAACTTTATGGTAGTGGCTCTTTCCAGCCACTGCCACCAGGAGCAACGCTGATGAAAGTGTGGACTTTTTTGCAGTCAGTCTGCTCTGATAACACCTTCCTCTGTCAGTTCAAATAAATTAAGATGACTGCAGAAAATGTCTCTTGTACCACCTGCTCTCTGTTCTCAGCAGTGCCTCTTCTGTGCAGAGCTGTCACGTCCATGCCAGATGTAAATGGCTTAAGACATGTTTTTTTGCAGCATTAAATATCAGCATTAAATCAATAGCTGCAAGCCTTCATGTCACATGACTTATTTACCCCGTTACCCCAAGATGTGCACTGTGAGAGGGAACTCCCAAAATTATTTATTAGGCCATTTGCAGAAGTAATCGTGTCCATGTTTTCCCACAACTAACTTTGCACTGCACCTAGAGTAAATCTCAGCAGTGTTTTTTTTTTTTGCCAAGCAATGGTTTGCACAGGCACAAAGCATCAGTAAATCTGGTCCTTGAATTCAAAGTTATTTAGAAATGGAACCAAACAGCTGAAAAAACCCAACTCTAGGTAAGTCAGTGTTTCCATTTTAAAAGTTTTATGTAGCCATTGATGAGGCCACAGGACCTTTTCCAAAGTAATTATTTTGTCCATTTTTGTTATAATACAGAGGATCATAAATTGATTTCTAGTAGGGCTAGACTGCACTCCTAAAAAGAAAATTCACAACAATATGTGCTGAAGGTTAAATGATGAAAGAAACAGACTCCATATTTTTTTCACTTATAAGGCTATTAAATGCTGTCAAATGCTAAAAATATATGTTGCCATACCGCTGTTGAATGCATCACTTAAACCCATTGTACAGGGTTATCCAATTGTCTAATGGTCTAATATGTAAATGTCTTCAACTTCCAAATGAATTACTGTCTGCTCTAATTGACTTCAGAAAAGGTAGCAAATGAGAGCAGACAGTAATATTGGTTCAGCCAATTATTGGTTCAAAGTAGGAAATTAGGATGAATCAGTGGTGAACAATGTTAGGGTCCAAACCCATTCACCTTACATGTCCAAATAAGAGCTGAGTAATATCACTGAAAAGCTGCAGAACTAGATTTTACTTTAATTTTCTTTCTTTTTTTTTTTTTTTTTTTTTTTTTTTTTTTACTTTTTAAAGGCATATTTGTGGTGAAGAGGATCAAAAACTATAGAACATTTTTGACAAATAGACAATTAAGCCACAGATCATGGTCTCTGCCTTAGAGAGATACCAAAGAACAGTGTGATTTGAAATAGGTTATATTTACATATGATTGTAATCATAATTTGGTGCAAAAGCAGAAAAAAAACATGAAATATGTTATGTATAGTGCAACAACACAATGGAATCATAATATTGCTGCATTCATTTTTTAATATAGTTCATTTATTAACCATTTTAAGTCATTTTTGGCCTTAAATTGCCCTTGTTCCACTGTTTTCTGGACTTTGTTGTAGCCTTAAACCTATACCTACCGATGTGACATTTCTCACAGCCCTTAGTAGAAGTTTGAACATGAACAACCCGCCTTTCTCCAAAGCCCCGCCCACTTCCCTCTGCCTGAGGTCTGAGGCTCCTCCTCCTCTCATCTGATGCGCGATGAAAACAGAGGAGGAAGCAGAGGCGAAGGTCCGGTCCGTTTTGGCGTGTCCGCGGACCCCTCCCTCAGTAATCAGATACATCATCCACCTGCCACGGGCCCGCGGCTCCTGTTCCATCAGTAGACCTGGTCTGTGCAGTACTGGGTCAGTGTCTTCACTGCAGTGCCCAGGGGATGGGCGTGCGCACTGTGAACGCGCGGCCTCCGCGAATTTTCCGTGGACATTTGAGGTTTCATAGTCCATACAATTATCATCCTACATCATCTTACATGTGTGACACCATGTACATGTACCTGTATGAGTCCCACCGTCATAAAAGCTGAGCTTTATGCAGACCTGTTCAGTCCAGTACAGCTGACTTCCGGACTTTTATCTCCATCCTTCATTCATCAGACTCCTGTTTGTTCCCCTTAGTTGTTGTTTCTGTTAATAAATCCGTTTTTTCCCTTCCACATGTGCATGTCAGTTCTATCCATACACATCCTAGACAGTAGACTGTGGTCAGTGACAGGAGAAGCAGCACCAGTGAAGCGTCAGATTCAGAGGTACACATATCGGATGTGAGATGGCGATAATGGATGATTGACAGGAGGCTCAGTCAGGTTCGGCCAATTATTTTATTCGGACCGACTAAAATGATTGGTCAGACTTTTATTAGAAATATATGAGAATTAAACATTTTTGAGTTTCAATATCTGGTGGATTTCTTATACATTTTAGTTTGACACTCACTTATTAGGAGCATTTTAAGATGACAAAAGAAAAGTGTAAAAATGCCACATCATACGGTATAGCTTTAATGTCTGGAATGGATTTGTCTTTACAGCTGACATAAAGCAACTCAGACATAACCTGAATGAAGCCAGTTCAGTTCAGGCAACACTAGCTCTGCTGCTGCATACATACTGTTTCCACACATTAGCCCCGCCCTCCTATTTTAAACTGCATTTCCCAGCTCTCCCTCTGGCACAACAACACTGCTACCAGCTCTTTAAACCCCGTCCACCACCCAGCATCCATACACTCCAGGAAGGGAAGTTTTATTTATTCATCACTCTCCAATACCTGTATGTAAAATATCTGCAGGGAATGATGATCCCAGAGCCCAGACGCCAAAGTCTAAATATATCTTGCTACAGCAATATATATTCTAATGTGTTGAGTGACTGACATGATGTTGTGTTCACACTGTCTATACAATAAAATACATTTGAATATCACTGTATTCTTTTATATTTACATTTCCCATATATATATCATATTTCATATATTTGTAAATGAAAACTAAAAAAAAAACAAAACAAAGAAACCAAACCAAAGATGCTGATAGTCAAATCTAAACATGATTATATTTCTGAGTCAAGCACAAGCCTAGAGCATGAGAAAGTAACATAAGTAAGTCCATTTCCACTGTGTTCTCTACCTCCAGTCCATATATCTGTAAATCATCTACAGTGCCTTGGTATTTCCCATTTGTATTATTCTTTCCGCTTTCTCTTACCAAAGAAGAAGAAAATCAGTCTTGTATTCTGCATTATTAAGTGGAGTTACTCTGAACTCGTGGCAGATTTCAACCTTGTCTTGCTTCAGTAAAACTACACTACAATGTCTTTGAACACAAACAAGAAAGATTTTGTTACCGATCTGAGGAAAATGCACTTGTATCTACTGAGGGTTGTTTTACTTTGACCTATAATCATCCAACACATTGTTTTAGTGTCTGAGGAAACAAAATGAAATAACCAACAACAATATAAGGGTATGTCAACTCAGAAAATAAGACATTCTGTTAAAGTTAGGTGTGCCTGTACATTGTTTCTGGAACAGTGCTGTTTTTATGATGGGGATCACCGTGCCTCTCCACTGTTGAGCTGAGCTAATTGGATCCATATAAGATAGTCAGAGTAATTATATGTCCAGTAATGCTTCACTGGAGCTCTGTCACCAATGCATTGTCAAGTTGCTCACAGCATCAAACAACCTCTTAGCCAATGATTGATTTTCTGGAGCACACATTTGTTTCCCTTATTACCCTACTACCCCTACCCCCCCCTCCCTTCTTTCTGTTCTGCATGAGCTCAGACTGTCATTTTCTGACACCATTGATGATTTTCAATTTCTCGAGTCCCCTCTATTTTTGTGTTCACTGGAAATGTGTGCGTGACTGTGTTTTATGTACATCCTTTAGTGTTTGTTGGTTCATGATGAGGAGCATGTTTTCCATGGCAGCTAGTTTAATGAAGAGGTACAATGACTGTAAAAAAAAAAAAAAAAAAAAAAAAAAAAGATTCACCCCCTTAGATGTTCTCCTCTTTTCAATTATAGTCAATATATTTTGAGTTTTTTTTACAAGAATTTAGTAAAAAAAAAAAAAAAAAAAAAAAAAAACCAACCTATAACATCGATGTGAAAACACATTTCTACAAAGTAATGTTGTTTAAAAAGAAATAATGAACTGCATAAACATTCATCCCCTTCAAGTCAGTAGCCACTTTTACAGAGAGATCCCAGCAAAAAAGCTATATATAATATTTACAGTTGTGCATATATAGCTTTTTCAATTTGTCTTTATTCTTTGATTTTGCACTATCTTCTGAAGGTAAGATATAATAAAACTGATTAAACAGATACACAATAATAGGACAAATAGTCTCTAAAAATACAACCAGAAGATAAAATAAAAGTCACACTTGTATTAAAACCCATTGCAAATACATGAGTGGATTCAGAAGGTTCTTCATCCTAGTCTCAGTCGTATGAATCACTTAAGTCCCATCAAAATGTCATGACACCTGTACCAATGAGTGCCATACCTGAATAATCATCTGTAGTCACAACTGTGTTTTCCGTACATCCTTTAGTGTTTGTTGGTTCATGATTAGGAGCATGTTTTCCATGGCAGCTAGTTCAATGAAGAGGTACAATGACTGTAAAAAACAAAATGATTCACCCCCTTAGATATTTTCCCTTTTTCAATTATAGTCAATATATTTTGGGTTTTTTGACAAGAATTTAGTAAAACAAACAAAAATCTATAACATCAATGTGAAAACACATTTCTACAAAGTAACGTTTAAAAAGAAATAATGAACTGCATACACATTCATCCCCTTCAAGTCAGTAGCCACTTTTACACAGAAATCCCAGCAAAAAGGCAAGATGGTGTGATCCCACCTTTTTGGTACCATTGACTGATTTCCACAGCCAAGCCAAAGGAGTAACAGAGGTGAGACAGACTGGACTTCTACATAGCGGACTTTTTTTTTCTTTTCTTGTAACTTTATTGAAAACATTTGAGTATACAGTGCAAAAATTTGAACAAACAACAAGATGTCAAAAAGGAAAAAGCATTTGAACATATAAGTTTAAGAAAATAATGCATAGATTTAAAGATACAAAGCATAATATACAAATAATAGTATAATAAATAAATAAATAAAAATAACAAATCTAACAAATATAAATAAATGCAACAGAGAGTTCAGTCAATATTAGAGAATTGTTTATAAATAACCAGGGTGTTAGAGCTTTTTTTTACTATACATAAATTCTGAAGATTTAATATAATTTTCAAATTCCAATAGGAAGATTTTAAAATTTGGGTGTGTTTTTGTATATTTATTTTTATGTATATGAAACTTTCCAATTAAGATGAACAAATTTGCAACAAATTCTAAATTGTGAATATCATGTTTAAAATATGTAATTACATTTTAGGATGTTATAGTTGTCTTATTATTACTTTTAGATATGATATATTTTTCAATTTTGTACCAGAAATTAGAGGAATGTTCACATAAATTACACAGCGGACCTGTGTTCCGGAAACAAAGGGGCAGTGATGCAGCGTATAGTATGTATATGTAGACACTTGCATGGATTCCGGGGCAGCTGCCACGTCTACATGCTGTTTTCACCCGTAGCACGAAGCCGTGGGACTGGCATGTAGCCATGGCAGCCACCCCGGAATCCATGCGAGTGTCTCCAGCGCCAGTGGTGCGTAGCTGCGGTACCCGCGGCATCCCTAGCACGAAGCTGGTACCCAGCTGCGGCAGCCACCCTGCCACCCAGAATCCATGCCAGTGCCTCCATATGTGCCCGCTGTTTCTCAGGCGCGGGGGTTGCCATCATCAAAACGTCACACCTTCATTGCGGAACGAGAGGTGTTCCTTTTACAAAGCGATCCGGAATCATGATCCCACCTTTATCATGGCTCTGTTACTACCTCCAGAGGTGTTACAAAGCTGCGATAAAGGTGGGACCAAATGATCCCACCATTTCCTTTACGCAGACATTGTTCCAGAACAAAAGTGAAATATTAACAGAAGTGTTGTGTAAAAGGGGCTACAGGTTAGTAGATCAGTGTTTCCCAGCCTTTTTGAGCCACAGCACATATTTTACATTAGAACAATCACAAGGCACACCACCAAACAAAAATGTCACAAAAAGTATATTTATTGAAATATAATGCAAATCTAGTCTGAATTTACACTCTGTGTGAAACCTGGGCCTGTTTAGTTGAACATAAAGCTGATATTCTTGCAGGAATTGAAGATAGACACACACGAATCTTCCTCAACAGCACTGAGTCTCTCTCTTTTTTGGGGGGGCAAGCACATCAGGGGGTGGTCGGGCACATTATCGTGGGGCGTTTGGAATTAGAAAGCTGAGAGGGGTGTGTCAGTGACCCCTCAGACAGACCCTCGGATTGAGGTCCGTTGTATAATAGTATGAGAGGTGTATCTCCCCCGTAACAACCTGATACCCGAGGTTCGCAGGTAACTCGCTAATCTGCGTATCACTAGTGAGGGGGGGCTTTATCAACAGAACACACCACATCGGGGCTGGTTCACTTTCACTTTTATTTTTTATTTTGCAAAGGGAAACAGGAGACTGTTGTAGTGGAGTGGATCATTGGTACGTGCAGTCGTTCATATCTATATCTGCTGCTTGATTACAGTACTAATCTGGTGAATTTGGATAATTTTTCACGGTACACCTGATGATTTCTCACAGCACACTGATGTGCCACGGCACACTGGTTAGGAAACACTGTGGTAGATGCAGCTTTTTCCACAATGACTGCACTGAGTTTGTGTAGTCAAGTCTCAATAGGGTTTTCACATCTAAACGCTGCAATTTTACTCCATTGTTTTTTACAAAACTGCTGAAGCTCTTTCAAGTTGTAGGGGATCAGTCCTGAACAGCCTTTTTCAAGTCCCACCAAAAATTCTCTATTGGATTGAGGTCTGGGCTTTGACTCGTCCACTTCAGAACATTCACTTTGTTGTCTTTAAACCATTTCTGTGTGGCTTTCCCTGTATGCTTTGGGTCATTGTCAAGGTAAATAAATCTTATCCCCAGTCATAATTCTCTTGAGAACTGAATCCGATTATCCTCCAGAATTTCCTTATATTTTGTTTTATTCATTCTGTGCTCCACCTTCATAAGCCTTCTAGGCCCTGCAGCTGAGAAGCATCTCCTCAGCATGGATGCTGGCACCACCGTGCTTCACAGTGGGGATGGTGTGTTTGTGGTGAAGTGTACTGTTTGGTGTCTGTCAAGCATAGTGTGCAGTCTAATGGTGAAAATACTCCAGTTTGTCTCATCAGACCCAAGAACTGTCTTCCACTTGACCTCAGAGTGTTCCCATAAACCTCTGGCTAGTGAGGAACCAGACAACTGTAGTCATGTACACATTTGAACTGCTTAAGCTTTTAACTCCTTCACACTACTCATGTGAGTCTTGTTGGCCTCTCTACTTGTCTCCTCCTTCACAGTCACTCAGTTTGAGAGGACTTATTTCACCTTCACAGGTTTGCACATGTGCCATATTCCCTTCATTTCTTAGTCATGGATTCAGCTGAACTCCAGGTGATAGTAGTCATTTTTCTGTTGACCCTCAAATTGCACAAATATAACTTGCTCATAAAAATTGACCTAATGAAAAACGACAATTTCGCCAAGTCTCATTTTTCATTTAAAAGTTTTTGCGCTGGCAAGAGGTGGTTTTTCGGGCGTAGCGCAAATGGTATATCACACAAAACTGCAATGGAAAGACCTTTTTTCGCAACTAGAGTCAGGTGAATTAAAAAACTAGATGCTGACGGATGTTACAACAAGCGAAGAAGAAGAAGAAACATGTCGCGGTATGTGTGGACACACCAGGAAACCAAATCACTTTTTAATTTAGTACAAGATAGAGGGGTAATGTATAATAATAATGAATATATCTGTAAATCAACACCATATTTACGCTCGTCGCCATGTTTATGGAATGACTTCTCATGTCATCTTGCAATAATAAATAAACAAATCATCACATTTGCAATTTAATGGAAAAACCGACATTACGCACTTCTGTTTTTGGGCATTTAGTAAATTTCACATTTCGTAAAGTTTTGCACAGATGTCCAATGGAAAAGCGATTATTGACTTAGAATGTTTATATGCCTATTCCCTCTGTACATATTTTTCAATAAGCTTATTTTCTCTGAGCTTTTGTTGTTGTTGTGTGATTATATCCAGAAATGTTGATTAAGTAGTTACTGGACCTGCTGTTTTTATACTACAATTCACTAGCTGTGCGAGTACTAGCATCAAGTAGCCTGACCTCTGCTGAATTAGATCAGTCATTTTGAAGGAGATTAATATTTACACAATGATTTTATATTATATTTTTTTAATCAACTGACATTAGTTTGTAGAAATTTGTTTTCACTTCTTTTGTAAATTATCAATAAAACCACCATTAAGACCATTATTCCATTTATAACAGCTAGAAAAGAGGAAAACATCCCAGGAGTAAATGCTTACTATAGGTACTGCATCTTTTTCATACAAAAAAAACACTTTTTTTTTTCATTATATCAAGGTAAAATGAAAACAAATACACAGTGCTTCAAGTCACTTATGGTATTTTTCCAGGGCAGAGTTTTGTATTACATAGTATTCTTTATAATTTGTCTTCATATAGTTATTTCACACTGATATTTTCTGTTTTCCTGGTCCAGTGTGCAAAACAAGAGAGGTAGTATATTTCCACTGTCAATGTCAGTATTTTTGGTTGCTATAGACAGACTGGCAGGAGGTGGGAGGTAAGGAGGTGTTGAGAACTGCTGACTGCTTTCTCTCGAGATGACGGCTGAAAGAATATGCTCTTCAAGGATGGAGCACTGACCCATAGTCCTGATGCGAGCAGAAATCACTTAATGAAACGTGCAGTGAATGGCAGCTGAAAGTAATCCAGTAATTCTCTGTGTTCCCCGGCATTTGCTCAGCCTCCCTCTGACAGTGGTTTGACAGGGCTTCACTACACTGACAGGCCAATTAGACAGCAATTTGCATATCTTCTCCACTCCATTTCCCTTGTTCATGTGAGCATAAAATAGGATAATCTGGCTTTGGACCTGTGTACGACATTGGAGTCGCTCAGACTAACTTTATCTTCCGTCATCTACAACCCTCCAACACCCCATCATTTTCATATTATAACACATTCATACCACTGTTGTTTTCTGTGTTTTATCATTTCTCATTCTTACATTTCCACTTACCTTTTTTTTTCTTTTTTTGTCATCATCTTAAATCAGTTAAAAAAATAGAACAATTTATGTCAGTGGTTCCAAACCTTTTTTTGGCTAGTGACCCAATTTTAGCATCACACATGTCTGGCAACCCCAGACTTTCAAAACAGAGACATTTTTTTGCTGAAATTAAATTAATTTTCCTTGGTCAGGATATGTACAGTTAGTCCAGCTTGTATTTACAAGGCTGACAGTTAATACTGAACAAACAATAACTCAAAATGTGAATTATGAAAGAGCTGCAGCATCTTAACCGTTAGGGGTTTGAGCCTATGTTGGCTGTTTTTGAGTTCTTCTGATTTTGTCTTTATATACTATATAAAGAAATCAAAACTATACCTATGTTTAGTATCTTCTTTTTCAGCACAACTTCATCTATGTCATCTGCCTATTATTTTTTCACTTTAACCTTCTATATCATCACAAAAGGCCAAAAAACACTAAAAATATAAAATCCGATTTGAAAAATGTATATAAATTATTACATAAATGACACAAAGATGCTTAATGAACCTTTTCAAAGACTTTAAAAGTTAATATTGGTTCCAGATATTAAGTATATAAAATCAAAATTGTAATAAATTAAAAAATATACTCAAATATTTGACCTAAAAGCATATCTTTACATAGGCGTTTTCTCCGGTTTTCTCAATCAATTACTAGAAATTTCAGGCAACCCCATTTGAATTCCAGGCGACCCCATGTGGGGTCCCAACCCCAAGGTTGAAAAACACTGATTTATGTCCTCTAAAATAGGACTTAAAAGAAGAGTGTTTTACTCTCACACAAGATTTGTACACAACTCCGAATGTGCAAACACATGTATGAGTAATTAATTTAAGTGTATTCTTCATCTGGGATGTCAAGGCAATGTCCCATATGAGTGTAAAAATATTTCACTCAGTTTAATTACCTCCGCCAAGGAGGTTATGTTTTTGCCAGGGTTTGTCTGTCTGTCTGTCTGTCTGTCTGTCTGTTTGTCTGTCCGTTAGTGTGCAACATAACTCAAAAAGTTATGGACAGATTTGGATGAAATTTTCAAGGTTTGTTGGAAATGGGATAAGGAAGAAATGATTAAATTTTGGTGGTGATCGGGGGTGGGGGGGCCCACGGGGGGGCGCAGACCAGAAAATTTCATCAAAATCTGTCCATAACTTTTTGAGTTATGTTGCACACTAATGGACAGACAAACAGACAGACAGACAGACAAACCCTGGCAAAAACATAGCCTCCTTGGCGTGGGGGGGCCCACGGGGGGGGGGCACTGATCAGCCTTGGCGGAGGTCTGTGCTCTCCGAGTGCTTCTAGTTTACTTTTATTTTTGTAAAAAATATGTTGTGTTTTATTTCATGACTGAACTAAATATTTTTTTTCAGGTGCCTTGTTTGTGAAACTGATGCTGCATCTCTGCAGTAATTAGATTGTAAAAATACTTTATTTATCTCAAAATGTAGAGGTCACAGTTAAGATTTTGATATTAGTTTCAGATTACTTTCCCTAACTGCACTTGCATGACTGTAATCAATAATATGGAAAATACGAATACAATGGTATATAGTAATCAGTATCAGGGGAAGATTATTATTACCAGTTCTATAATTTGTCTATGTCAGGGCCAGATTAACACTTCATTGTACCCTGGGCAACAATATTCAAGGGCCCCATCATCACAACCCCAGGATCCCTATAATCTGGCAAAATACAGAATAAGTTCCAGGAATATATGTAAACATACCCCATACTCCAATATCTAACTATTATCAATTGCATTTTGATGTACAAATGTGTAAATGCTCGTAGAACTATAAGTGCACCACTACAGCCTCTTGTCAAGGCCACTCACTTGCACATGATGATATGAAAACAAAACACATCCTCATCATCAGTATAATCTAAAATTGATCCACTACTTTAGAAAGAGAGGGAAGTGTCCTCCATTTTCACAAAAAATAAATAAACCATTTCCAAAGTATCCAGTATTTATTTAAGAACACTTTTTGCCAACACAAATATATTGAATCGTCAGAAAAAGCCCACAGACAAAACACAAACATAATCTGATAGAATCAGATATGAATTTTAAACAGAAATCCCCTTGTCACCTCAGAATTCAACAAGAGAGTTAAAGTAAGTGCAATGTAAACATCTTGAAATCTGCTTTCTCTCAACAATAAACATATCTCAACATTTTCATGGAGCCACCACAAGGAAAAAATAAATATAATGTAGTATAATCTGATAAAATAAACATTTTGGTCCCAGTTTAACTTTTAAACAGAAAACACATCACAGTTCAAGGCATGTCAAGGCAAGGGTTAAACATTTTAATACTAAATACTACATATACTAAATACTATAAACCAGTGCCGGCTGCTCGTCTTTTAGACAGGGGAAGCTCACTGTCGGCTTACATAAAAAAAAAAATAAAAAAAAAGAATTAAGAAAATGCTCAGTAACCTTATCGTACCAAGTAGGCTTCTTTTTCAGGGACTGGACCAGTGTCCTCTCAATATCCATCAGACCTAGGCTGCTTAGATTGCCTTGGCTCATTGTGTTGTGGGTGTCAGACTTCAGCCTTTTTAAACTACAGATGCTCCTTTCACTGCGACTTAGCCGATAGTTTGATTGATTTAACTATCTACAAAACGATATTAAACTCGAACAAGAAATGATTAAATTATGGAACTGAAACAAGAAAACGCTGAAACTATGTTAAATTGAAACAAGGAAGTCCAATGAGTGTGTTTTATTTACAGTGCAAAAAATGAACGAGTAATTTCGTAGTGGTTTCTCTCTTGATTTCCCAGCAGAATGTGTGACGGTATTAAACTGAACTGTCAGTGAAGGAGTAGATCTGAAAACAGCTGTCAATCAAACGGGATTCAGCCTTTCGACCGATCCTCCAATCAGCACGTGGGATTCTGGCATAGCCCGTTCGAGCTCCGCCCACAGCTCCATTCACCCGCAGAGACACCCGGTGTCCGGGGGCGGGACAACATCGTGGCATTTATCCAATTACCGTCCAGTTTTGACGCAATGAAAAAACCTGTTCCACTCAGTCCCATTGAAGCCCAGAGACGGACACAGTCTACGGACAAATGCACTGAGCAAAGATGGAGGAGAAAACACAGACACAGGAATGGAGGAGAAGTGAACAACATCGCGTCCGTTGGTTTGTGATAAAGCTGATTTGAACGAACTCATCTTTGAGATGAACGTGTTCTAACACATTTGTAGTCAATAAAATGTCAACACAACCGAACATATTTAACCATTTAATTTTCATCATTTTAGGGGAAGCCGGGCTTCCACTGCAGTCTATGAGAAATCGCCACTGCTATAAACATCTGGAAAACCGTCGATTTCTCTCAAAGAAATACTTATCTGACCAATACTAACCTTCCCACTTAGCTGCTTCTCCATGTTTGCAATGTTTGATTCGCGTACGTCGCGTATGTCGCGTAGTTCTTGACGTCTCACATGCCGCTCAGTGCACGCACGTTGATTTGCGTCACCGCTGATTCGCTTTTTGGACTGACCAATGAGGAGAGGGTCTCAGCTCACGGTCACAGACAGCAGGAGCAGGGTTTCTGTGCAGTGCAATGGCCCCAGGCAGCGGACAGTTTCATTTATAAGCAAAAGATAACCAGATATTTTCGTTATGCCCGAGCTACCCAGGGCCCTTCAGAGGTCGCGGGCCCCTGGGCAATTGCCCAGTTGCCCATATGGTTAATCCGGGCTTGGTCTATGTAATCTAATACTCTGTTTAATTAATGAGAACAAGGTTTATTTACTTTAATATGTTGGGAGTGGTTGTTTTTGGAGATATTTTGGTTCCTGTTATGTTAACTCATGTACAGTATGTTGAGTAATACCTGATACTTTATCTCCAACTCAGAATGACTATTAGCACAGCGTTTTCCCAATCAGCGGTTTATACTTATGGTTCAATGGTATAATTTCAAGGCAGCAGTAGCCTGATTATTGCTTCCAGCAGCCTCCATGTGCAGCTTTTTAAGCACAAAAAAACCTTTTTCCACAGTATGACTGCATCATGTGATCACACATTATCGACCACTCTTAACAAAGACCAATTTTCAACTACAGGTGAACATTTGTTTTCTGTCATTTTACATTAAGAGAAATTGGTTTCAAAGCACTTGCAGTACAAACCCTGGGTTTAAAAAGACTCCCAATGAATGAGTAATTATTGATTACTACAAATAAATTATTTAAACAGAATTTGTACATGAATGGATTAATCCCAAGCCTTTTGATGTAAGATGTGAGTAGATGATCACTGTAACTGCAATCATTATAAGCAGTTTTGACTGACTGAGTTAACATTGAATTATTAAACACTCTCATTCCTGGTTATGTATAACCTCTAATGTGAGGTCTAAATTATTAAGATGAACAGTAGATTTGCTGTTACACAAGGTATTGCGGTTATTATATTATATTTTGTAACTTTGAACGTAATACAGGGTGTATAAAAAAAAACTACACATTTTGAAAAATTCACCCCAGTTCCGTATTTGATCATTTTTGGAATTTTCATTTATGGACGTCGGTAGGTAGTTGATTGGTAGATATTTGTCCAAATTTACAGACCCAGGTTTTTGTGCATGAGTGAGCAGGAGCAAATTGCACAATCCAAGTTAAAACTGGTTTGTGTGACGTAGCGGTGGGATTTAAATCCAACCAAAGGTCATGGGAGGGGACAATGGGCATCCATCTTGTTTTCCACAAAATTGCCAGGTTACAGCATTAACACTTTGGCCACCATGTCAATTTCATTTCTTTATCCATGGCAGCTGTTCCTGCCTTTCAAAGTTAAATCAACTTGTTTAGGCCTGAAAATGTCACTGAGGACAGGCCAGGTTAGGGTTAGGGTTATTTTATGGAAAACAAGATGGATGCCCATTGTCCCCTCCCATGACCTTTGACTGGATTTAAATCCCACCGCTACTTCACGCAAACCACTTTTAACTTGGACTGCGCAATTTGCTCCTGTTCTCTCTTGCATGAAAACCTGGGTCTATAAATTTGGACAAATATCCACCAATCCCCTACCTACCGACATCCATAAAAGAAAATTCCAAAAATTATCAAATGCGGAATTGGGGGGAATTTTTCAAAATGTATATATATATATTTTTTTATAAACCCTGTACAGTATATAGGGTCCTAGATTAGTTCATACAGCACCTACAGTATTGCTTTACTTTGTTGGCTACACTTTTATACTTCATTCAGTACAATATATTGTAGATCTAAATACACGTCCTTAAAGCTTCAGTGGGCAGTATTTTTTTGGAGGCAAAAATCCATAATAATCTATCCGTCTATTGTAATTGAAGTGGTCTCAGAGTAAACTAGGCCTATGCACTGCCTCTTGGCTCTGTTTTCAGGCTTCATCAAATCTAGTTAAGAGGTAGTAGTATCCAGCAGTGAGGCTACAGACTGCAACGAACTGAATATCACTGACCTGGCCTGACCCTATGGCAGGTAAAAATGTGAAAGGCCTTTGCTACAGTCAGTGTTTAGTCCAGGCTGTTTTTTTAACTCTTTATTGGGATTTCAGAAATACTATGAAATTCAAAATGTCAACCTGTTTTTTTGTAACTTAAATTTTTATTGAGTTTTATATAGAATTGTAACAGTAACCAAAAAAAAGAAACAGACAAAAAACAAACAAAAAAGACCCCCAAGTCTCAGTCTATGTGCTCTCCTTTCTTTTTTTTTTTTTTTTTTTTTTTTTTTTTTTTTTTTTTAGGGATAGTTAACAAGACAATGTGAACAGAAAAACAACAACACATAAACAAAAGGAAACTCAAACAAATAAACAAACAAAAAACAACAACAATGACAGAGTATTGACAAACAACAACGTCATATTACAATGAAAAAGATCAGAAATGTAAATAGCAATATGATAATAATAATGATAACATGATAATAATGATAACAATAAAAATATTACTTTCTAATCCAAAAAAAAAGAAAAGGAAAAAAAAAAAAAGCAAGGGGGGGGGGGGCTTGGTTGAAGAGATAAAGAGGGGGGGGGAGAGAAAGGGGAAGAAAGAAGTGTAGGTGGGAATGAAGGGGAGCAGGGATCCTGGTTTGTCTGTATGTGGAGGTAGAGAGAAAGAATGAAGTTAATGTGGATTATGTAAATTAAACAATGTTTGTTATGGGTTGGATGTGGTCTGATATGTGATCCTGTACATGGCTGTGGTTTTGGTTACTGCTTTGGTACGAGTTCTGGGTGGACTTTAGATAGTTTGTGAATGGGTTCCATGTTTCCTCAAAGGCTGATATATTGTTTGTTTTGTAGGCTGTTATTTTTTCTATTGATATGTGTTCTGAGAGTAAATTTGTCCAGTGGGTGATATGACAGGAGTGTTTGGATTTCCAGTTTTGAAAAATGATTTTCTTGGCGATGGTCAGAGAAATTAGTAATGGGTTATTGTGTTTAGTTGGAATTGTAATGTGTGTCAAGTCCCCCAGCAAACAGAGCGTTGGGGATGCTGGGATTCTGCAGCCCAAGATACACAAGAGTGTTTCTGTGACTGTTATCCAAAACGAGAGAACTCAGTCTATGTGCTCATTTTCCAATTAGAAATATTTCTTCAATTGTGGATATCTACTGGTCCTTTGATGGAATGGTTGCCTTCCCCCAGTTCCATGTTTTGTTTTTGTTTTTTTTGCAGCTATTAAGAGTGTGTTTACTAAGTATTTGTCCTTTTTAAGAATGGTAGTGTCCCGAAAGTTACAAAGATATAGAACATCAGGAATTAGCGGAATTGAATAACCCGACACATGGTACAGTATGTCCCCGATCATCTTCTAATACGCAGTAATATATGGACATGTCCAAAATATTTGTGGATGGTCTACATCAACTTCACCACATTTGGTGCATCTGCAGCTGTTTGGTTTTTAATTTTGAAGTAATAAAAAACCTTACAACATTCTTCCAGGCAAAATGTCAACCTTAGTGTGTTATTGGAGAACATAACAAGACTTTATTACTTTTGTGAAATATTTCACTTTTTTATTTTCATGTAGAAAATCAAGGTCAGTGAAGTTACCATATTTGGTTCCTTGCCGATAAGTGGCAAAAAAAAAAGAATCAAAGAAGTATATATTTTTAAAAAAATACAAGAAAAACATATGTAAGTTGAAAGGAACATGTATTTTAGAACATTAGAACATCCCTTTTAGAACAATAGAACAACATAAGTGCTGATCCAGAGTATAGTTAGTATGTTTAGTATACACTCAAACATTGTAGATTGTGGTAGGAACAGCAGTAGATTCACCAGAGCAGCTTCATGCAACTGCAGAGTCCTTTTCTGTTGGATATCTTTTGCTCAGACACCACTCCTCACTACTTTACTGATACTGTTTTGGGATTATCCCATTTTAGCATTTGTATGTGTAGACATTGTATCTCGATTTCAGCACCAGAGCTACAGAGACATAGAGTTTTGTCTTTCAGTAATAATAAATAAAAATACTCAGCAGATTGAATAGAAAACTCTTTCAAGTCTGTAGTAAATCAACCATTAGGATTCCCCAACGCAATCTGCGTAGCAAGTCACACAACAGAAACATGACAATGTGGATTGACATTAAAACCACACAGCACATCCAGGAGGGTTCACTTTGTAGAGTTGAATTGGTGGGTGCTGATTTGGTGTTGGAGTGTTGTTTTTACACTCCAGTTTTGAAGAGGTCTGTGGGCAGAGCTAGCCTGGCCAACCATTCATCTTTCTCAATGAGAAATCTGTCTGGAATCGCGGGGCTTGAATCCAAATATGAAAGCAGGACTGACAGGCGCCGAGTAAACCCATCACAGATAAGACGGATATGACACTTTTGTCCGAGAAACATAAGAATATAGGGTGTAAACTGTAATTCAAACCTTATTTTTGAATGAAGTAAACAACCGACAAAAGCTGTAAAGAGATTTGCGGACTTGGAAGAAGAAGAAGTAGTCAACCCACCCCCCAGACTTGTGATTGGTTCAGTATAGAATGGATCGTGCATGTTTCACAGTGATTGGCCCAATTCCAGATTGTTTTCTCAGTATTGAATACACTGAAAAAACTGGATGGCTGAACAGGCTTGGGCAGAGCTAATTTAACAATGGGTACGGTTACATGACGTTTTTTAAATCCAATTTATTTTTCCAGAAGAAATTAATTCGGAACTAAAGTATTTTCTCTTCTGTTTACATGGAAATGTTAATGAGAAACGTTTATTCGGTTCTCGCAGCCCTTCTGTTAGCTTAGCTTAGCATAGTCACTGCATTCCCATGGTCACACGTAGCCAGTTTTTTAAAGGTGATTTGTTGTCTTTTGTAAGCAATTTTGTGAAATCTGAGTCTCCCTAATTATTTCTTTAGATCCGCGACTTACTGCACTCATACAATCTTGGGACTGTTGTGTTGGTGGAAGTTGGAAAATCTTTTTGTTGGAAGGGATGCATGCACTAAATTAGCTTTGCTTTACCGTTTTAGCTTTGCATTAGTTTTTATAAGTAAGTCACATCGCCATGATTTGAGCCTCAATTTGTGATCATATTGACCCCAGCGGACTAAAGTAATGATTAGGGAGAGTTGAATTTCACAAAGTCACTCATAGTAAAGTAAGTAAAGTAAATTTTATTTATAGAGCACTTTTCACAGACAGAGTCACAAAGTGCTTTATCAATTCAAATCAGAATCAAATTAAGTTTACAGAGACCCAACAGAATCCTTCAGGGGCAAACACTTGTGATTGGTGACAGTGGCGAGGAAAAACTTCCCTTTAACGGGCAGAAACCTCGAGCAGACCCAGACTCCTGAAGGATGGCTGTCTGCCTTGACCAGTTGGGGTTAAAGAGAGAGAGAGAGAGTAAAGGAGGAGAAAAGAGAGAGCGATAGAGATATAGAGAGACTGGGGGGGGATGACACATGGAGTACGTTATGATGAATACATAGAGTGTAATCAGTCTGTGGTGGTCCTGGGTCAGGTGGGAGACTAAAAAGCCTTTTTGAACAGGAGGGTTTTGAGGTGTTTCTTAAAGCTCTCTACAGAGTCCATGGACCGTAGGTGTAGAGGCAGGTCATTCCATAGACGTGGTGCCACAGCTTTAAAAGACCTGTCACCGCGTGTGCTAAAACAGGTCCGTGGAACCATCAGCAGGTGCTGTCCTGAAGACCTCAAGCTACGAGTCGAGCTGTAGGGCTGGATCAGGGAAGCAATGTATGCAGGGGCCTGGCCATGTAGGGCCCGGAAAGTTAGCACAAGAATTTTGAAATGAAGACGATATAGAACAGGGAGCCAGTGGAGAGATTTAAGGATGGGAGTGATGTGGGTTCTTCTGTTTGTGCGGGTCAGGAGCCTGGCAGCAGAGTTCTGGACAAACTGTAGACGGGCCAGCTCCTTCTTGTTTAAGCATGTAAACAGGCTGTTGCAGTAGTCTAAGCGAGAAGATACGAAAGTGTGAACGATCATCTCGAGCTCATTTGTGGACACCATAGATCTGAGTTTGGAGATGTTGCGTAGGTGGAAGAAACAGTTTTTGACTAGGTGTTTGGAGTAGAATTCTAAAGACATGTCCTGGTCAAAGGCTCATAAAATACTACAAATCACCTATAAAAGCCTGGCTACGTCTGACCATAGGAATGAAACAATTATGCTAAACTAGGCTAAGCTAACGGAAGGGCTGCGAGAACAAGTCAATCGGTGCACTGCAGTGCAAACTGATTTGCCAACTTATCGAATTCATTAGTGCATGACGAATGAATAAAAAACAAGTAGTGAACTATTCCTTCAGGGTTTTCAAGGCTGGTAGATCCCATCAGAATATCCCACTAGAATGGTTTGGTAAGACTATACTGCATTGCATATTCTTCTGCCAGTGCGGAATGTGTGCGTCATCGCGACAGGACAAGACAACGAGCATGCGCAGAATGGCAGGAATAAAGTCCAAACGAAATAAAGGGTTTACATGTCTGAGGAATAATTTAGTTCAGAATTAAAAGGGGATTAAATCAGTGACTTTATTCAGATTTAAATTTATTCCGATCTATTCTTTTTCAACTGGAATAAGGTGTTTACATGGGCATCTTAAATAGGATCTAACGTTTATTCAGATTAAAGCAGGAATGAAAGTTGTCATGTAAACGCACGGACTGACTTTGAATGCAGTCTCATTGTTAGAATTCATGGGGACAGTGTAGTGGTCAGGGAAGCCTTCGCGAGTCAGAAGAGTTGAAAATATTGACTCGAAACAGTTCTTTACCGTCACACTGCATGATTAATGTTTGCAGGGAAGCTCAGATATTCTTCACATGTCGCATAAGCACACTTATGTTGTAGAAAAAGTACAGAAAGGGTTCTGAGAGTTCCTATTCATAAAACAAAAGCAGCATATCGTACAGATAGCAACTCATGTCTGACCTCGAGGTGTAGAGCTTACATCCTCATGTTGGTGTGCGTCACTATAATAATCAAAAGTATTTAAAGCAACAGTACACAGGGAGGTGATCATTACAACAGTCATAAGGGACCATGTCATGGAGGATGTCACGTTGTAGCAGCAAACTGTTCAGTGACATTATAACACCAGGAGTGAAGTTCTCTGCAGGGTTGTTGACAATCCCTGTGTTACCATATGATCGTATATACTGAATGTATATATGGAACTTGGTTTCATATAGTTTGTCAGCTTAACTCTCTCTGTATGAGCACCACCTTTTGTGATATAGGAAAGTGTTACACAAGCCAAGAAAACATTCATGCTATCCTCAATGTCATTGTGGAGTTCTGGAAAGAAAGACCTTGGCGCTTGAAATTTACAAACAGAATAGAACATCTCACTACCAATTTGTTCCCACCTTTTCTCTGCTAACAAAGGGATCATCACTCATGGCGTCATGGCTTTGCTTCTCAGCCCCACCCATTCAGGACAAAATTAGACATCTAAACTTGTGACTTTACAGCAACTCCTTCAGTTTAACCCAGGGGTGTCAAACATGCGGCCCGTGGGCCAAATCTGGCCCGCCAAAGGGTCCAGTCTGGCCCGCGGGATGAACTTGGATAGTGTAAAAATTACACTGAAGATATACTCAACCAAGAGTGTTGAACTAGTTTTAGTTCAGGTTCCACATACAGACTATTGTGATCTCAAGTAAAATAATAACATAATAACCTATAAATATTGACTCCAAATTTTCTTCTTGGTTTAATGTGGAAAAAATATGATATGCCAATGAATAATGACAACTTAAACATTTTCTTCTTGTTATAGTGCATAAACTAACATTAAATTATGAAAATATTTACATGAACAAATTATCCTTTAACAATAAAATGAGAATAACCTGAAATGTCTCAAGAAAATTGAGTGCAATTTTGACAATATTCTGCTTGTTACTAAATGTTTTGTGCCTTTATAGAACTGATACGTAATGCACATGTATATGTTGAGGCATAATATTGTTAAAATTGCACTTAATTTTCTTAAGAAATTTCTTTTTTTTTTTTTTCAGTTAATTCTCATCTTTTTTGTTTGGATAGTTTGTAAATGTAAATATTTTCATAATTTAATCTTTTTGATTTTTTTGTTTTGTTTCTTTTGCACTAAAACCAAAAGAAAAAATAGGAGTTGTCATTATTTATGCGTTATTATGCTATTATTTTTTTAAGTTAAATTGGGCTGAATGTGGCCCCTGAACTACAATGAGTTGGACACCCCTGGTTTAACCCTTTCATTCATAATGGTTACTCCAGTGGACAGCTATTCTACAGCTGTTTTCTTATATATTAATGGGTTTTGTTATTTTAGTTCCATATCAGCTGACACAGTGGACATTTGTGCACCATCCCATAATACACTGACGTTCATACCATTACTGTAACTTTATGTTCTTGATAAACCCAATCTGCAGTAACATGATTGAGTGTAAATCAATGGCTAGTTGTTATTAGACTGTAATAAACAGTTTTCTTTTTTTGATCAATTTTTTATTTGTTTTCATTGTGCATCTCAGAAGTACAATACAGAAGAAAAAGAAAGAAATTCACATTTTATAATACAAGATTCTGTGACACACAAAGTATAAACCCCACCCCCCCAGAACCAGTGGCGACCCCCATACCAACCCAATCTGGATCTCAGAATATGAAAACCAACTATTAAAGACAAATAAAGACAAATACATGTACAGTTTTCTAAAACAAAATTTATTTTTTTCAATATTATCTCATTGAAGTAAGAACTACTATTAGAATATGATAAAAGGTGAGAAAACATGAGATTACCTGTTTAAAAAATGCTTTTGTTTCATAGTTTTCACACTTTCTGATATTGCGTTTTAAATGCATGTTTCTTTGCTTCAAAAATGAAACACATGGTGTCCAAACGAGAGGACATTTTTTAACTCTGTGAAAAATAGGTTAATTAAAAAAAAGAAATTCAATCTCATTATTTTTTTCATGCCTACAGAGGAATAAAAATACTCAAGAAAAAAATCTAGACTGAGGTTCTCATAATTCATGCATCAAAGGGTTAAAGCAAAGTAAACTTCAGATTGTGGAGACTAAAGATGTCTATAAGCTTAATATTATACAATTTTACACTATTAAAAAGTTAAATATTAACTACCATAGTGCTGACTTTAACAATTCAGTAGTGCTTTCAATTTAAACACCAGATGTTTGTTGATTTTTAACTCTTGACAGTGTTACAATTGCTATTTCAAATTTGCAAACCCCATTATGACAACCTTCTACCATCGGTCACATCTGCACGTCTTCATCCACCGCCTCATCCCATGTGGTGGCAGTGACAGAGTAAACGTAAAGGACATGTTTTCCTGTTGATATCATCTCCCATTGCTGACAGCAGATGAACACCAGTAAGGCGAACCACATCATGATGTTGACATTTAATAGAGCTAAATCTGCTATAAACTGAAGTGGCCTCGATTTCTGTAGTTACAGTAAGTAATGCACTGAATTAGAAGAGTAAATTAACACATTATATCGTAAACGTCACAGCTGTTTGCGCAAACAGCAGTAATAATGAGTAACTAGGATACTACCCTGTTGCCCATAAAGTTGGAATAAAATGATTTTTCTTCTTCTTATGAAATGACTGTGGCAATGTGATTTATTCTTCACAGACAAAGTGTAACTTGGACTCAGTATGTAATCACTCAACCTGGTCAAAGATGATTACTGATGTGTTTAAATAGGAATAAAAAAGCGAATGTGTCTGAAAACTACATTTTTCCAACTTTATGTGCAAAAGATTAGTATTTATATATTTAAATATGTATTTTGACTTCCTGCTGTAATCAGTTTTAATGAGCATTACAATGTCTCTTTTAAACTATATTCAGGTAATACTTCATATTTTACTTACGTGGTTTTGTCAAAGACTTTCCAGGGACAAGTAAGGCAAGTTATCCTTCACTAAAAACACTGATAGTGTTCCTTTCAGTTTATCTATGTACATGTATCGTCAAATAATAAATAAATAAATAAATAAATAAATAAATAACTGCCTTAACACTGGATGCCACCTGCCACAAAATGAAGAAGGACAAGATGTTGTGGGTTATAAATATAAGAAGCTCACCCTAAGGAAAAGAAAACTAAATTTTTTATTATATATACTAACAAAAACATAATTATTCATGTTTTTTGGATGTGAATTAGGTCAGCCTAAATTCTAAGTCTTACATGCTTGACCTTTAAGTCCCTGTACTTGAAAGACAATGATTTGTTTTTTCGTGTAGGTGTCAATTAATGAAATAAAAAGCTATAAAATGTTGCTCAGATTCTTTCAATGGAAACCCAGTCAGGTAAACAGATGGATGTTCTAGTCTAATTTTCATATGATGAACTATGCTTTATACGCTGGGTCACAGACTGGGTTGAAAAATGTGTTTTAAAGCTGATGGATGTCTTTGTGTTCACTGCCGTCAAGGTGACAAGGAGACAAACAGCTTTTAGATTCGGTGATGCTTCAGCCTGAGTTTAGCATCTGTGTTTGAAAGACAGTGTCAGAGGAGTTAAACAGGAGCTAATAACAGAGAAACATCTCTTAACATGTAGTGGTTTTTTTTAATAGTCATTAGTCAAGAAAAAAAAACGAAGAATGAGTTTAGCCAAAGCATTTCCCCTCAATATGAGCCGATGTTTTTTCAGCTAATCCTTTTAGCACCACAAAGCTAAGATAATAATAATAAAATCTAACAAACTTAACTCTCTTATGTGATGATAGTAAATATGATAGTCATATCTGATTTAAAGGGTTAAAAAAATGTAAAATGAATGATTATTTGGTATGTATGATTAGGGCTGAACTTGATTTACAAAAATAAAATCAAATTAGAGCAGAAAAATAAATCAATATATAATATTTAATAGTTTGATTTATAGGTGTGCATTTTTCATACACTTGGTGACAGATGATAGTATTTTTGTACATTTGACCTGGCACCAAAAATAATAATGCAAATTAACCAGTGTTGGAGTTAATCATTGACATATGGCAGGCTGCAAAAATCAAATAAAATGTCATCTAATTTTATGTAGTATTTTGAAAAAAAATCATATTTTGTGTTTTTGCATCAAAAAATGTAGTGACATCATGATCAAAAGAGGTCATTTAAAGGGTTAAAAAAAAGTAAAATGAATGATTATTTGATATGTATGATTAGGGCTGACCTTGACTTACAAAAATAAAATCAAATTAGAGCAGAAAAATAAATCAGTATATAAAATTTAATAGTTTGATTTATAGGTGTGCATTTTTCGTACACTTGGTGACAGATGCTAGTATTTTTGTACATTTGACCTAGTGCCAAAAATAATAATGCAAATTAACTGATGTTGCTGTTAATCATTGACATATGCCAGGCTGCAAAAATCAAATAATATGTGATCCACTTTTTATGTAGTATATTGAAAAAAAAAAAAATGTTTGTGTGTTTTTTGCATCCAAAGAAAATGGTTTGTTTACATTACAAACATGGTATTTAAAGGGTTAAAAAAATGTGAGAATTATTGAGAATTTTTTTTTTACATTACTCCACAAGTGTGCGAAAAACGCACACTTGGTGCTTAGTAAGGGCCTTGCTGGACGGGACACCGGAGGATTAAGGAAAGATGGTAAAATGCTGTTACCGATAACACTAAAATGCCTTGAATGTTCACTGGGTGCAGAAAATCTGAATAATCTGAAAAACAGCATATTTTATTAACCTTATTCCTTTACCCACAATGCTAGAACCTACATTTTCATTAGAAACGCTACACTAATCCTACTCTTTGTAAGTGCAAATGTGAAATAAAACCTTTTGGAACATTGCCTTTATACACTTTAAACATGATAATATGATTGTAACTCTGTCTTCTACTATGGAGGGATGGGAGGTGCAACAGAAGAAGATGCCTCAGATAACATACGCTAGCGTATTTAGCAACCTTTCCAAGTGTTACTACTACTACCGCAGTGAGTGATGGGGAAACAGGGAGGGTCTATAAAGCGTGTAGTAAAATACTGGCAATCAACCACCGAAGTAATGACTGTTCTTAATTAATATAATTGATAATCATTAATTACTGATGTGTGTAGCGGTAGGGTTGAGCCTGCAGGAATAAAAATGGACTGGGCTGTGCTAATGCTTTTAGTCTGAGTTTGTGCTTGTGTTACTGTTACTATTCAGTCCATAGTGTCAAACAGTCAGATGTCACACACTCTGACAGCTGTTAAAGCTCTGTCATAGTCCTGTCCAACATACCAGCACATCCACATTCACTGTGAGTTTCAATATAACTGCAAACACAATAAAACAGTACATGTTTTTTGGTGAATATTTTCCAGTCTCTGAACACTGGACCAGACCTGCTTTCCTTAGGAGACAACATGACTACACTACATGAGCACTAATACTAATTAGCCGATTATATTAGCATCAAACAGTATCTGCACTGTGGTCTGGTTGTTAGTGGTCTTCTATTTGCTTGTTTTAATGCTGTACCAGTGTAGGAGTAGTTACAAAAGGTAGCCTGTAACAAATCAACCAGCTTTGAGCTCATTACCTCCGCCAAGGAGGTTATGTTTTTGCCGGTGTTGGTTTGTCTGTCTGTCTGTCTGTCCATGTGCAAGATAACTCAAAAAGCTATGGACGGACTTGGATGAAAATTTCAGGAAATGTTGATACTGGAACAAGGAACAAATGATAAAAATTTTGGTGGTGATCGGGGGTGGGGGTGGGGGGGGGGGGAGGGGCCACTGACCTGCCTTGGCGGAGGTCTGCGCTCTCCAAGTACTTTTCTAGTTTCTTCATTGCAAAAAAAAAAAACCCTGCAAATGAAAGAATCTGTTAAAATTACATTTCCTTTGCCGCAATATTTTCCGTCACATCTGAAACAGGTCAAATATACACTGCAGATGGCTGCCACTGTTGACATATTAATGTCAAAGTGACAGTTACCACCACTACGTACACTATCCTCCAAAAATGACACAAATGGTAGCCTACCAGTACTTCACATCGACATTTTAGAGCTATTTCAGTTAAATATCTGTTAAAACAAAGCCCTATAGTACTAGTATAGTACAACTACTTGGGAGCCAGTAATTTACTAAATTAATCACTAGCCATACTCACTTGATCTGTAGCTCCTCAGAGAATAAGGTGAATAAATATATGGAATTAATAACATTAAACAACATTACCATTCAACCACTTGAGCTAATTGGTACATGATAAAAGAAAAAACAAATCTACAAACCAATGTTATAATAGTTTTGGATTTTTCATTACAGTTCAGTTTTATTTAGTTTTGACCTTTTTTCTCTAATTCAGTTAGTTTTAAATCGTTTTTAGAGCAGGTTTGCTAGTTTTTATTAGTTTTTGGTTTTTTTTCTAAATGCTTAGTTTTAGTTTAGTTTTAGTTTTTTTTATATCTTTTTTCTTCTTCTCCGTCGTATTCAAATAAATCCCAGACAAGACTCTGCTGCTTTCTCCCAACTTTAGTCTCCATGTTTCCAGGTAGAGTGGGGACGAGACGACGACTCTAAACCACAAGTGACGACAAGTGATGGACTGTGAAGTGTCATATGGTGCTAGCTAAAATTGCTAGAGCGAAATAGATCGATTTTGTATCAATCCGACATTGACAAAAATGAAAACAAAGGGAATTTTATCCATAATTGTTATCCGTTTTAGTTAGTTTTGTTAGCACACAATACAGTTTCAGTTTGTTATCTTTTGTTTCTTTTAATTATAATTTTTATTTATTTCAGTTTACGAAAATGTTTTTTCAATTCTAGTTTTCGTCATTTCGTTAGTTTTCGTTAACGATAATAACCTTGCTACAAACATGTAAAGAACTGCATTTTGTAGGTTAAAACTCCCCGTTAGAAAATCTTCCTGAGTCTTCGTACTGTGATGATGACATAGAATCGTACTAATCTAGAATAGAACTGAATGTTATAAAATTTGTACAAAAAAATCAGAATTGCCACAGGTGTGTTCAGCTCACCTGTCCGTTTGTCAGATTCAACCAAACGTCATTTATTATAGCACTCTATCTGGAAACATTGGAAGTGTTTTTTTCCTCATAGAGCCACCGCCTCAACTGGTCAATTTGTTTGTTGGTTTTATTCTGAAATAACACATTACAGCACAGCAGTGACGCAACAACACAGGCTGCAGAATTACTCTTTGTGTCGGTGAACTGTGGTTGTTCGAGGACGTTTTTAAGGGCTTCACTTCCCTGTGAAGTGGGGAAAAGGAACATTCTAAATGTAGCACACACAAACAGATATTGATTTGTAGGTGGTACAACCAGCACAAAAACTCCAACCAGCCTCATATGGTTGTGCATGAAGGTTTTGTGTTATACAGATGTTCATGAACATCTTTCGTCACACATTCACACATAAACATTCATCCATTAATAACAACAATCTCAGCCTGTTTCTGAGTTTGTTGTCATTTTCATAACCCTGTGGTGGTGGAAGTACACTTAGAACCAGGGTGACGTTACATTTTTATTCTGAACTACCTAAATATGTTGCTTTCTTTCACTGAACGGTAACTTGAAATACACTTTTCAAAAGTTGAGCTCTATATGTATATATTTTGTCTTCACTATTTTGATCAACCACTAAAAAAACACTTGAGAGTGAAAATCTGAATGGATATCAGTCCACATTTTAGATTCAAAGATTCAAAGATTTTTTATTGTCAATTCATTAGATGCATAACGTACAGAGAATTGAGATGTGTTTCTCTCTTACCTTGTTCAATGTCATGCATTCAAAAAGAGGTAAAAAAACAAATAGAATAAGAATACATAAACCGTATACTTAGTAGTATTTTACTGTAATAAAACATATTTGAAATTGTTAGAATTCAGCTAACCTACTTCCTCTCAAATGCTCACCTTTACTATCTGACAGTTTTATGTGATACAGTAGGAAAGGCTTAAATTAATTCTGAAAAGTGTGTTTCATGTTCTGTGGATCAGACCGCCAAGGCCCTTGCCTTGGTCTGCTGTCTGATCCACAATGCATCAGACCCTTCTGCTTCCCCCTGTGGGTGGTGGGCCCACAGGGTGACGAGCCCATGTCACCAGTTCAGGCTGAGCCCGGCTGGACCCCAGAGTACAGCTGCTGCTCCTCCATGTCGAGAGGAGCCAGCAGAGGTGGTTCAGGCATCTAGTGAGGATGCCTCCTGGACACTTCACTGGGAAGGTGTTTTGGGCGTGTCTGTCCGGGAGGAGACCTCGGGGCCGACCCAGGACACGCTGAAGGGATTATATTTCTCGCCTGGCCTGGGAATGCCTCAGGATCCCCCCGGAAGAGCTGGGTAGAGGGCTGTCTGGGCTTCTTTGCTGAGGCTGCTTTCCCAACCCAGACTTGGATAAGCAGATGAAGATGACACAACTTACATTTAAGTGATATGACAACAGTTTTTCATGTCCCTACATTAATATGATTTGACAACAGCAGTACATCATTATCATGTTAGCATTATGTGAGTATTAAGTGAGTATTATGGTATTATGTTAGTAATATTTTGCGGCACAGTCCAGTCCATGACAGTTTGTTTCCTCATGATATTCAGTATCCAGTGGCAACACAGCTTCATATACCTCTTTGAGCTCTGAAAAATTCACTGTTTTAGAGTAATATTGACAGCAGCATCTGTCAAGTATTTGTTTCATCAGATACATGTTGAAAGAGAAAGAGAAATGTGTAAATTGCTGCAATAAAAATCTTTTTCCACTCTGTTGAAATCATCTCAGCTGTTCAAGTCTGGTGTTTTCTGTTTACCAGTAGTCAGCTTTTGGATTGCTGCTATTCACTAAATTAAATTTCCTCCTCATGGTCCAATTTGCCCTAATTAGGTGCCTTAGACACACAAACTCACACATAACCTTAAGGCAGAGTGTGTACCACTGGACATGGGTCTCCAGGGTCAATTATGGCACCATAATGATTGTAACTGGCTAATTTTCAGCCCATTACCCTATTTTATGTCTCATGCAGCAGGTTGTAATTTAGTGAAGGAGTGATGACCATTCTGACTGTGAGTGATAGATGATAGTCAGCGCTAGAAAAGGGGAGCTGCATCATTAATAGTGTCTAGGAATGAGCTGTCACGTCACCGTACCCACACACAGGGCTACAGAGGAGGACGAGAGGCAGGGGAGATTGCCCATGATGCATTTGTGAGGGCGGTAATTCCAATATCATACATAAAATATACTTGACAGACCATATTTAGAGCTTTACAGGAAGCAGAGTCTCATAAATTGACATTTCTGGATTCATGCCTTTGTCAGCGCCTACATGAACACATCATGTCAGTGTCATTTCTGTCAAAAACAGACGACATAATGGAGTCTTGCCTTGTGTCCAAAATTCTCTCTCACAATGTCAGTTAAACGTCTTCCCTCATTATATTTCTCCAGTGTGTGTCAATACTTCTTTTCTCCCACTGTCCATTCTAATTGCTCAGCTCAGTACATTCTGCTCACCTGCCACTAGCCTTTCTTCCAGAAAAAAGGAGGGGTGCTCACTTTTCCACAAGTGCCAGAACGTTTGAAAGGCAATTTCAGACGAGTGTCACTGTAATGGATGAGGGCAGCAAAGGCCATCAGTCAAGTGCTGAACACAACTAAGTCAGAGTTCCAGCTAACATATACTTAAAACCACTCTACTGCCACTCTACCTGCAAATTACTTGATTCCCCTCCCAGGCAGAATACTGCTGTGGGAAATTACCTTGAAATGTTACTCACAATGCACATAAATTGAATGTCCGTTAAGTATTTTAAAAACGCTGTCACACCTGACCTGCTTGAAAAGAGTTCCTCAAAGCTATATGACCTGGGGAGACATGAAAATGTAATGGTACTATAAATGAAAGTTGGCATATATATATATATATATATATATATATATATATATATATATATATATATATATATATATATATATATATATATATCACGGGAAATGACAGTGAAGCAAAGGTAATATACCTCTGGTCCTCATTAATATGCTGAATTTCATTGTGCCATTTTGCTTTTGTAGACGATACAATGGTACTACTGCAGCTTAAAGCAACAAGAGATTTAACACTATCAAGCTGTGCTTCACTTCCAAGTTAGACAATGAAAGATGGTGCTGAAAGCAGTGTGACCTCAACGGAAAAACAGTAACACTGGTTTATTGTTTAAAAGAGTGATATTTAGCTTTTTTTTTTTTTTTTTAAATGGAATTATGCATTTTAAAACATTTCCCTGGGGTCTACATAAACTGTAAATGCTATGTTTGGGTCTTAATTCTTCATTAATTCAACTCCACAGGTCCATCTTTAACCCTATTTCTGAGTAATGACACCAGAAAGGTCGTTTTGAGCGCTGGCCCTTTAAATGCACATGAGCCCACCCTCTCCAGGTTGTTGGCTGTGCTGCTCTGTCCCGTTCAGCCACTTGTGTTCGTTAATATAACCAACAACCAAGGTTATTATCGTTAACGAAAACTAACGAAATGACAAAAACTAGAATTGTAAAAACATTTTCGTTAACTGAAATAAAGAAAAACTTTAAAATGATAACTAACTGAAACTGTATTGTGTGCTTATAAAACTAACTAAAACCAATAAAAATTATGGATAAAATTCCCTTCGTTTTCGTCTTTGTCAAAGTCGGATTGACATAAAAGTGATTTATTTCCCTCAAGCAATTTTAGCTGCTTGCACCATACGATATTTATCGATCCGTCACTTGTGGTCTCTTGTGGTTTACAGTTGTCTTCTGGTCCCCACTCTACCTGGAAACATGGAGACTAAAGTTGGGAGAAAGCAGCAGAGTCCTGTCTGGGATTTATTTGAATACGACGGAGAAGAAGAGAAAAGATACAACAAAACTAAAATTAATACTAAAACTAAACTAAAACTAAGTATTTAGAAAATAACGAAAACTAATACAAACTAGCAAACCTGCTCTAAAAACGAATTAAAACTAACTGAATCAGAGAAAAAAAAAAGTCAAAACTAAATAAACTAAACTATAATGAAAAATCCAAAACTATTATAACATTGCCAACAACTGAACATTTTAGGTAATCAGCTCGAAGTTTGGACATATTTTCAGCACGGTCTACCACCACTGCTGCTGACAAACAATTATGTCATACCCTGAGAAGTGTTTGTCGGAAGTCTTGACCTTATATGTGCAAATGTCATGATGTAACTAGTTATAGATGTAACTAATTAAGCAGGAATTAATACAGGTTGTAGAAATCCACTAGATTTTTGCCAAAATAAATATAAAGATAGCTTTGCAGCACCTGGAGGGTTCAAATTCAAACTTTTTTAACCATTAGGGTCCAAATACACAAATAAATGAACTAAAGACTAATAAAAGTGGGTTTAGCAAAATATGACCCCTTTAAAAGTTCAGTATGCAAGATGTAGGGGGGTGTATACACATATGAGTTTTCATTAGTGTATAATGAGAACTGTGTGAGAATAGTTGTGCTTTTATTACTTTAGAACAGAACCTTTTTGAAGCCTTTTTTTTTCTTTAACTTGTCTTGTCCACCATCATAACAGCAGAATGGTAGTCTGGCTGCCTTTTTGTGCTGCACAAATTAGCTTTGCCAAGGGAAACTTGAAATTCTGCTGTCTTTATTTTGAGTTTCGATGCCAGACCTGACATGAAGGAACAGGGGGTAGGAGAAGAAAGGGGGAGGAGAGAGTGAATGAAGGAGGGTGGGGGGTGGGGGATGGCGAAGACTCTCACAAGAGAATATCAACAATACCAACATTTTTTGAAGACTACTGGTGCCCTCCTATGCCCAAATACATGTGTGGGTTGGGGGGGTGGGGGGACTTCTACAAGTAACGGACCTGTACGTGGAGGACGTTGTGAGTTCGATACCTCTGTAGATAAAGCTGTGTGAAAGTGAAAGTTACCTCCCTCACCTTATCACTGAGTACCTGTTGCCCCCCCAAAACCATTATGTGATGGGTGGGGGGGCAGTGTATATCAGATACACTTGACATATTTAGGTGGAAAATTGCTGTAAAAACTGTAAACTGAGTATGTGCCGTGATTACAGTGTGATGTACAACAGTAGTCGTTAATGCACTCACACGCACCAAGGATATTATCATTCACGAAAACTAACAAAATGACGAAAACTACAATTGAAAAAACATTTTCGCTAACTAAAATAAATTAAAACTATAATTAAAAGAAAAAAAAACGATAACTAACTGAAACTGTATTGTGTCCTTACAAAACTAACTAAAACATATAAAAATTATGGAAAAACTTCCCTTCGTTTTCGTCTTTGTCAACGTCAGATTGATATGAAAGCGATTTATTTCGCACTAGTAATTTTAGCTAGCGGCACCATACGGTACTTCACAGTCTGTCACTTGTCGTTTAGTTGTCTTCTCATCCCCACTCTACCTGGAAACATGGAGATGAAAGTTGGGAGAAAGCAGCAGAGTCCCTTATGAGGTTTATTTGAATACGACGGCGAAGAAGATAAAAGATGTGACAAAACTAAAATAATACTAAAACTAAACTAAAACTAAGCATTTAGAAAAAAATGAAAACTCATAAAAACTAGCAAACCAGCTCCAAAAACTAATTAAAACTAACTGAATTAGAGAAAAAAAAAGTCAAAACTAAATAAAATTAACTATAATGAAAAATCCAAAGCTATTATAACCTTGGCACGCACGCACGATGATGTCACTCCCGTGTGTTTGCGTCCCCTTGGGAGAGTGTCCTCGCCCCCCAGTTGAGAACCACTGCTTTAGAATGAGTCATTTGTATCTATCGACAGAGCCATGTTGCACCATCATGTTTGTACTAAAGCTCTTGGTGTGTGTTTGTAGCAGGTGGTGTCCAGCAGCAGCCCTGGGTTCCACTGGGAGCACATGTGCCACATTACAGCTCCTACGTGGTTTAGTTCTGTCCGTTCTAAGCGTCATGCTGATCTCAAAGAATTTAATGATGTCTGTCTGATCTCCTAATTTGGTCATTTTTACTTGATTTTTTTTTCTCCCTTGGGTAGATAAAACAGGCCACGTAGTTAAATGGTTTCTTTTTGGCTGCTTTAGTTACTTCAGTGTCCTGCTGTAATGGGCAACATTAATACAGTTAAGTTATGACCAATGTGGATCAAACATTTGTGGCTGTGTTTATGCTGTTATCTTATAAGGACCCAGTGTGACTTTTGTGGTAGTTGCCAAATGAATTTTCTCTCTTTATTTAAACTTTCCTACATGATTTATTACTATTTATTGTGACATTATCTTCTGGATTTTGCACTTTTTCCAGTGGAAGTCATATACTTTCCTATGTTTAATTAGCTGATCATGTAGATGTTTATAAACGCTCAGAGTAAAGTCAAAGGTTATTATATCAAAACAGAAAAAAACTGAAGAAATAAGGACTTTTTCAGTAAAATGTATCATTAACTGAACATAAACCCAGTGTGTCCATCCACTGTCATTGATCCAACTCCATGGGTTTTACCTGTGAATCAATGTTGTAGAAGATGACGGTGTTTCCACCTTCGCTACAAAGCCTCTGAACGTCCAAATGGGTCAAATCTGATGTCCATGAAGTATGACAAACTGTATTTTACACCAATTATTTACCTGTATTGAAAGGATTAGCGGATCATCAGTTTAGATCAATAGACGCTTATGGTCGACAGTGGATGTTTGGGTCTTTATTAGGGGTGTAAGAAAATATCAGTTCTGCAATATATCACGATATTTCATTTCACAATACTGTATCGATTTTAAAAAGTACTGTATCAATATTTTTAGGTATTTAGTCAAATGCAGATATTGTGGAGGTTCTTTTTTTGTTTTTGTTTTTCTTTATTGTTTATATCTTAATTATTATTATTTAACACTGTTTAATGGTTGTTTGAATCATCCTAAAAGCACTTTTTACTGCCTGAGAGGCAGATGGTAGTTCCTTTGGAAATTAGGAGAATTAGAAAAATGTTGTGATATAGCATTAGATCCTGTTCTGATCAAATAAAAATGTGTTTAGTATTTGTACATATTTCTGGTGTAATCCAATTCTTCTTTTCTTTCAGAAAAAAAAAAAAACGAAATAAACAATTGCTGTTTTAACAGTAAGATGATATATCGTAATATATTGTATCGTGATCCTAGTATTGTGATTTGTATCGTATCGGCAGATTTTTACCAATACACAGCCCTGGTCTTTATGAGTTAAAGATACCTTTACATATGCAATTATTTGGTATCAGTATTTCTTTTGTGTGGTTCTTATACAGTGATATAATGCAATGCAAGTTAACTGTCACTATATTTGTGTTTGGACCAGATGTATTACCTTTTTATGCTGAAAACACACACCAGTTCAGGTTTTCAGCTGCCACCTTAATAGAAGGTAATGTCACTAAATAACATGACAACATGAACCTTGTATGTGGTTGTATTATGTATTGTAGCGATGTAAACCATGGAACCATGACTTTAGTCGTCATTTAACATCCTTATTTTAGCCCTAAACACAATCTTTTCATAATCCTATCCGAGGAGCCAGAACATAAGCAAACCTTACCAGTGAAAATGACATTGTCACCATTTTGCCATTATCTTTCATCATCTGGCATTTTGTGTATTTTCTACTGTTTCCTCTGAGCTGCAACTCTTCATTTATATAATTTTGGAAGTCACTGGCAATCAACCTGTTCTGTCTTTTGGTATGAGGGCTTAGTGGCTGAGAGATAATGACATAAGAAGCACAATTGTTAGTGATTGCTTAATTTTACTTAATTGCATAATGATAGTGAGTGTTTGAGCACAGAATAAGTGGACTGGTCCTTATCAAAAGTTTGGAAGTGTGATTGTTAGTTGAAAGGAAAGTACTGTAATATACACTTTTCCACACTCATGTATAGGGCTGCGCGATATTGGAAAAAACTGACATTGCAATTTTTTTTAATCCTGCGATATATATTGCGATATGAAAAAATACTCAGGAGGATATAATAGCTGTGTGGTGTCAATGCAAATGGTCAAACACATTGGTTGTGTTTGTTCTCGTGTCGACAGGTGGAAGACACTGTCGATACAGAACACGTGTTTCAATATCATCCTTCTTGTAGCTGAAATAATTCCAGATAACTGACGTTGCTTTTCTTTCTGGCACCAAGTCTTCATTTTCAGTGATTTTCTCTTTTCTTTGCTCATTTTTCAATGTTGTTACCAGCGACTCACTCCATATGCAGAGGCGTGGTCTGCTTCAGCAAACTGATTAAGAACTATTGTGATTGGTGGATTGCTGTGCGCAGTGTGTGTCAGGTACCCAGGTTGAAATTAGGTGAGAACACGTTTCGTTTATTTGCCTCCTACACTGCAGAATCTGCGATGTGACTATTGTTCCAAAGTCAAGGCTTAAATCTAAAGGTGACCGGGCCTTTTCCATCAGGGCCCCTCGACTTTGGAACAGCCTGCCCAAGGAGATAAGGCTTGTGGAATCAAGGCAAGGCAAGTTTATTTGTATAGCACATTTCAGCAACAAGGCAATTCAAGGTGCTTCACACAAGACATTGAAATACAGTGACAGGGAAAAAGAAACACATTGAAAACATTATAAAAGAAACATGTAAAAGGTGATTAAAAACAGTAAGTAAGAAAACAACACATAAAACCTATATAAAAATATAAAAACACATATTAAAGTATGAGTTGCAGTGCAGGGTTTCGAAAGAGAATGTAAAATTTAAAAAGTGAAAAGCCTTTTAGTCAAAGGCAGCAGTGAACAGGTGAGTCTTTAACCTTGACTTAAAAGAACTCAGACTCTCAGCAGACCTGATATTTTCTGGTAGTTTGTTCCAGATATACAGAACATAGAAACTGAACGCTGATTCTCCATGTCTAGTTCTGACTTTTGGAACACAGAGCAGACCTGCACCAGATGACCTGAGTGGTCTGGATGGTTCATACTGGGCTAGAAGGTCTCTGATGTATTTTGGGCCTAAACCATTCAGTGCTTTATATACTAGCAAGAGAATTTTAAAGTCTATTCTCTGAGAGACAGGGAGCCAGCGTAGAGACCTCAGAACTGGACTGATGTGGTCCACTCTCTTGGTCTTAGTGAGGACTGGAGCAGCAGCATTCTGGATCAGCTGCAGTTGTCTGATAGACTTTTTAGGCAGACCAGAGAAGATACTGTTACAGTAGTCAACTCCACTAAAGATAAATGCATGGACAAGTTTTTCAAAGTCCTGCTGCAACTTCAGTCCTTTAATCCTAGAAATATTCTTGAGGCGATAGTAAGATGACTTTGTATCAGTGACATCTTTTAAATCACTTCTTAAAACACATTTTGTAGACTTGCCTATATATGATGTCTGTCCCTTTTTAATTTTAATTTTTCAAATTTGAATTGTATCCTGTTTGGTTATTAATTTATATTCTCATACATGCTGTTGTTTTATCTCATTCCTTCATTTTTACATTGATTTTACAGCATCATGTTACGTTACCCCGGCCCTCTTTACTCCGATTCACTTAATTTATTCGAAGTGTCAGGTTTTTGCATTTGCTGTCCATATCTCTCTTATTGTGTTGCTTCTGTTTTAATGTCTTTACTTGCATCTTGCATCCTGCTGTTGTGCCCCACTGCTTTGTCTGTCAAAGCACTTTTTAAACTTCGTTTTTTAAGGTGCTATATAAATAAAGCTAATATTATTTTTACCTCCGCCAAGGAGGTTTTGTTTTTGTCGGCGTTGGTTTGTCTGTTTGTCTGTCTGTCTGTGTGCAAGATAACTCAAAAAGTTATGGATGGATTTGGATGAAAATTCCAGGAAATGTTGATACTGGCACAAGGAACAAATGATTAAAATTTTGGTGGTGATCGGGGGTGGGGGGGCCACGGGGGCCCACTGATGTGCCTTGGCGGAGGTCTGCGTTCTCCAAGTGCTTTTCTAGAAAAGACAGCACAGACCTCCGCCAAGGCAGATCAGTTGCCCCCGTGGCCCCCCCACCCCCAATCACCACCAAAATGTAATCATTTGTTCCTTGTGCCAGTATCAACATTTCCTGAAATTTTCATCCAAATCTGGGGCACTGATCTGCCTTGGCAGAGGTCTGCGCTCTCCAAGTGCTTCTAGTTATTATTGTGCACATGTACATTGCGATGACGATGCTCAAACGATATATTGTGCTGCTCTACTCATGTAGTATATTATGGTACGTGAGACATATGTAAGGTACTCTTATGTTTGTCAGTGCTGTTATGTTTGTCTTTGTTTCACTGTTTCCTCTCGTGCTGGTCCTTTGAGGATGTCTTTGTGTCTGCTAATTGTAAAAGTGCAACCAGAAGGACGGCACAATGAATGAGCAAAAGCGTCCCTTGTCCGTGTTCTCCTTCCTCCCATGACACGAACAGATGAAGGTGGTTTAATACCAGCCCCTTTCTGCCCTTCTAAGACCTTTCATTGACCTTTTTGTGTCATTTAATTCCATGACAATTGGGGATCTGGTGGTGCAGTGAGGATTCTGTTATCTTGTAGTCCATGAGGGTGTGGTATTATGTGGTGACAACTTCTAATGGGTCAGCCCTTCAAAGTTTGATGCTTTTATGAAGTTAAAATGCAGTCAGTCGCTATTAATAATGTAAAGTTATCGTTCAGCCCAAACCTTACAGGACCAGCCTCCTACAGCATTCAAACCTTTACATGAACTCCACTGTCACATATGTCATTTATACAGTTCCACCCAACTTTCTCAACAAGGTCAAGGACAATATCACATTATTTTGTAAAATCAGTTACTGTTCAAGGTAATGGTATGCCTGCCTTTCTATTCCACAACCTGAGAAAAAAAAGCCATTTATTTCACTCTAACAAACAATGCAATGTTTTCACACCCTGAACAATCCAAAGATTCATTTTTAAACAACTCACTGTTGATATTTTAACTTGAGTTCAGAAATCAATATTTGGTGGAATAACCCAGAGTTTTGTATTCATGCATCTTGCCACTCTCATCCAGTCTTTCTGTATGCTGCTTAATGCCACTCCTGGAGCAAAACAACAACAAAAAACAAACCAAAAAAAAAAAAAAAATGAATGCAGCCTCTTTTTGTTTGATAATCATCTTTTTCTTGATCCCGAGCCTTTCAGTGGGGTTGAGGTCTAGGCATTTGAAGTGCTCTGGTTGATTTTTCCTAAAGCTGTACATGTTTTGCTTGTGTGCTGCAGTAGGCGGTTGGATCAGACCATAAGGATAATTACCAGGGCTCGGAGTATCCCCACTGTGAATCCCTGCCCTTTCTCGGCCCAAGAGAGCTCTTCTCTTGCATACAGCTTAGTTTGCTTTTGTTTCTTTTAGCATAATTTGCTCACACATGCACACCGTCACTGCTGATTACACCAATTACTCTCATGGAATTTTTGGTTGTGTTTTCATTTCATGCTTTTCGATGAAATAAATTACTTGTTTTTTGTTTTTTGTCCTGCGTCAAATTTTTTCGACAGCTACAGAGACAGTACCTATACTAAGATCATGACTCACTTGTTATGTTTTACTGTTTCTTAAATGAAATTTCAATATGAACAGGTGTTGCTACCCAGCTTAGTCATTTTTGCTGTCTAGTATACGTAAGAGACAAAGGAGGTATGGCAGTTTAGTGTGTGCCAGACTAAAATCCATTGCTACACACACAAGCTGCCTGTTCTTTTCCATTTTCACGCTGAGATTTATTCGAACCAATCTGTGTAAATAGATAAAGCCGCTCCCTCTAAAAACAAAAAGACACCTTCGCGTTTACCTCAGCTGACAAATGATCAAACATGACAGCGACTCATGCATGAGTTACTGCCTGCCGTCTGTTATGACAAACATAACTAGCATGCAGAGATCAATGAAAGATGACAGATTAGGTTATTTTAACCTCCACAGCATATCAAAACTACACCGCTCATTACCTCCTCTCTAGATGTCTTCTCTGAACTTACCTTTGGAATGAAGACTGCATGCAGTCACAACCCACAACTTTCACCCCTGCTGGCCTGCTTGATTGACATTTGAGTTATGTCCTTTTAATAAGCATGCATTAGCAGATAGAAGGTCTCCTGGGGCTCGAAAAATGCCACCTGTCAGATTTCATTGATGTTTTGTTTGTTTGAATTCATGCTGTGGTTAAAATCTATAAGACTTAATGGGAAAATTATTATGTGTTCAATTGTTCATAACATCTGGGGAGAGGGTACAATCTGTGAGGCACAAGGACTTCCACTTTCGTCAGACAATGTATTAATCCATAAAGACCCAGTGTTACTTTTCCGACAGTTCCCAAATGAATTTTTCTCTCTGTTTAACCTTTCTTAAGCAGTTTATCACTATTTATTACAGTATTATCCTCTGTATTTTGTGTTTCTTCAATAAAAATTCCCATATTTAATTTATTGATCATGTAGATCAGGGGTGTCAAACATGTGGCCCGGGGGCCAAAACCAGCCCGCCAAAGGTTCCAGTAAGGCCCGCAGGATGAATTTGCAAAAAATTACACTTAAGATATTCACAATCAAGGATGTCGAACTCATTTTAGTTGAGGTTCCACATACAGACCAATGAGATCTCAACTAAAATAATAGCATAATAACCTATAAGTAATGACTCCAAATTTTCTTAGTTTAATGTGAAAAATATATTACATTACACCTCTAAATAATGACAACTCCAAATTTTTCTCTTTGTTTTAGTGTAAAAAGATACATTAAATTATGAAAATATTAACATTTACAAACTATCCTGAATGTGAAAAACCTGAAACCTGAAAAATGAAATTTTAACATTATTCTTCCTGTTATTAAATATTTTGTGCCTTTGTAGATCCAATCCATAATATGCATGTATAAGTGGTAAGTTGAGGTGGAATAATGTTAAAACTGCACTTATTTTTCTCAAGAAATTTCCGTTTTTTCAGGTTATTCACATCAGTTTTGTTTTGATAGTTTGTAAATGTACATGTTTTCATAATTTAACTTTGATTGCACTAAAACAAAGAGAAAAATTTGGAGTTGTCATTATTTACAGGTTATTATGCTATTGTTTTACCGGTCCGGCCCACTTGAGATCAATTTGGGCTGAATGTGGCCCCTGAACTAAAATGAGTTTGACACCCCTGATGTAGATGTTCATCAAAGCTCAAATTAAAGTTAATTGTCATCATATCAGAAACAGAGAAAAATGAAGAAAGTGTGACTTTTTCAACAAAATTCATCATTAAATGAACATAAACCAAGTGTCTCCATCCACTGTGATTGATCCAACTCCATGGGTTTTATCAGTGAATCAATGTTGTAGAAGATGACGGTGTTTATATGTTCACTACGGAGCCTCTGAACGTCCAATTGGGTCATATCTGATGACCATGAAAAGATGACAAACTGTATTTTACACCAATTATTTACATGTATTGATAGGATTAATGAATCAGATAATATTGGTAGATTATTTTGGTCACCAGTGGTTGTTTGGATCTTCATGGGTTAACTTAGCAGTGCTACTTCAAAAATGAAAATAGAATTAGCTTAATTTCTGTTTTGGATGTGCATTGTTTCTTTACTTGCATTAGGAAGCTTTCAGTGTAATGCATTTATGTTTCTCAAGTGTAATTTACAGAGATGCCTTTACATATGTTGTGAATTGATACTCATAAAGCCCATACACTGAAGCTGTTCCCTATTTTGAAATTGTATCCACACTCTCAGCTCTCAAAACAACCCACACTTGACTTGTCTCAAGTGTGAATTATATGTGACTCAAGTTGCTGCTTTCTAAACAGTAATAATGGGTGATTTTTCCCTCTGCACAGAGAGCAAGGAGCTCCTGGACTTTGGTGTCTACTTGATTTGCAGACTGTTTTGACAGCAGCAGTCTTGGTTTCTCTAGGTTAGATTTTTTTTTCTTTTTTAACACATCACACCTATATTCTTTTTACACAAACACTCGTTCAGGTCTGTGATCACCTCTGATGCTGAAAGGCAGAACAACGAGAGATTTGCATGCACCAGGACAAACGTCACAAAAAGTTTTACATGACAAGGTTGAAACTTTGAGTATCATTATGGTGACATTATTGTGAAAAAAAATATTGTGGAATAAATGTAGACCTTTCATTCAGTGTCTTGTGTTGAACTTATTGGAAAGATTGTGTAGTTTCAGAATATAACATCAAAAAATGTGTATGACTTGTCCTTGTGTGACTTTTTGCATGATGTTTGCTGAAAAGTGGGTGAAAATTACTCTTTTTTAGTGACAAATAATTTGAAAACCCATATTAATCCTGTTGCTGCTTGCAAATTTTCATTGAACTTGCTTACTTTTAACCTTAGAAGACGAGCTTATGGTCTGGCCTTTTGAATGAGTATCAGTTTCAGTGATTTCAGTTCAAAGTCAATGACGTCATATCAGCCAGTTCCTCAGAAAACGTCCTGTGACAATTTTGTTTGGATTGTTTGGCTTCTAGGTAAGAATTTGTCTTATAATTCTTTATGTAGAGTTGATATTATCATAAATCTGTATGTATTAGACACCATTCTCTTTCTTTTTCTGTTGTGAATAAAGGATTACCCAACAACTAAGTATATTCTAACATTAGATAAGTCAAATTATTACTTTTACTAACCCTACCCCCATCTGTTTTTAGTTTGTGAAAAAAATACATACCAAAAAAAAAACCCCTTGCATTCACTCAATTTTCAATATCTAGCCTCCAAAATTTAATTAATTATGCCCACCTACATGGGCTACAATTAGTTTATACTATTTAGGCCCATTTACTTTCCTAAAGTGAGGTCAAGTTTTTTTTTACAAACAAATTTTCATATTCGTTTTTGAAACTGCCCACCAATTTGTTAGATTTTGACTTGCTCTGTCAATGATGAAGCCAATTTAAAACAGCCAGAATCACTTTAGGAAGGCTTCTATATATCAATTTATAGTTAAACTAATAAAACAACTCTTACACATGTTTTGGATTAATGCCTAATTGATATATTTTTTTTTAAATTTCAGACTGAATAGGGCTAAGATGCCAAGACCAAAGCCATCCAGGGGTGGAGGAAGGCCTCCTGGGGAGTATTCAAAGCTCACAAATGAAGAGAAGAAAGCATGTTATGTTTGATTTTTGACAGAAGTTAAATGGTTAAATCAAATAGTGCGTAGGTGAAATTTCAATTTTTTTTTTGTTTCAGCCTTGTTTCAATAAAGACTCAGTGATTTGAAAACCACAAAAGATTTTGCATAAATGATTTCAGATTCAGATTCCTGAGAAAATTTGACCCTAACCGGATATATTTTCAGTCCATAACCAAGAACTTGAATTTTTGCCCTTAATGTCACTAAAATGACACTCAAACCTTGAACCTTGTCATATGTTAAAAGCTGGCACAGTGGTGCAGTTGTTAGCACTATCCCCTCACTGCAACTAGGATGTAACGATTACCGGTATAACGATAAACTGCAGTAAAATTGCAGATGGTTAGTATTACCGTTTAAATTCTAATTATCATGATAACCGTGTTTGACTACTGCACTTTTCCGGAGAAAACACCAATGTAAAGATCTGCTTTTATGTCAAATATTTGAGTATAGTTTTCATTTATTACAGTTTTAATTGTATATACCTAATATTTGGAACCAATATTCACTTTGAAAGTCTTTGAAGAGGTTCATTAAGCATCTGTGTGTTATTTATGCAATAAATTATATATATTTTTCAAATCGGATTTTATATATTTTTTGTGCTTTCTGGCCTTCTGTGTTTTTATAATAGGTTAAAGTGAAAAAAATAAATTAATAATAATAATAATAATAATAATAATAATAATAATAATAATAGGCATATGATATGGATGAAGTTGTGCTGAAAAAAAGATCCCAAACATGGGTATAGTAAACATTTGTTTATATAGTATATAAAGGCAAAATCAAAAGGACTGAAAAACGGCCAAAATAGACTGAGACCACTAAGGGTTAATATTTGAATGTTTCTGCAACAGAAAGTACATTGTGCCAATTATTTATTTGTTTTTTACCTCCGCCAAGGAGGTTATGTTTTTGCCAGGGTTTGTTTGTTTGTTTGTTTGTCTGTCTGTCCGTTAGTGTGCAACATAACTCAAAAAGTTATGGACAGATTTTGATGAAATTTTCAGGGTTTGTTGGAAATGGGATAAGGAAGAAATGATTAACTTTTGGGGGTGATCCGGAAGAAATCCTGGATTCTGGATCACTTTGAAATTTTCGTTAACATTGTGGTAAATGGGGCCAAAATTTTTGTTTCCCAATATCTCGCTTAATTATTGACCAAAACTCATGAAATTTAACTCAGGAATTGACAATGGGGTCCTCTATCACATTTCAAAGGCTGATCCGGATCTGATCCAGAAGGCGAATTTTATCTCAATTTATATAAAAAATGGGGGTGCCCTTACTTTTTGGCCTACAGTGCCTTTAATATTAAAGGTAGAAATTTCTGACAAGCACCATCGTGTAGCTCAGTCAGTTCCGCATCGGGAGTATGCCACCGGATTTCATGTAGCTTTAATAATTAAGGAGCTAGATCCAGAAGAAAACCGCCATTACGAGAAATGTGATTTTCGTGAATAACTACTGAACTAATAAGGATATAATTATGAATCCAGTTGCTAATGGTATGTTTTCATGGTCAAGGAATCTTAAAATATAGGTCAAATAAATATGGGACTAATATTTATGGTGGAAATCACAATATGGGGGAATTGTGCAAATCTCATGCAATTTGACTCAGGGATTTACAATGGGGTGTTCTATCAAATGGCAAAGACTGATCCGGATCTTTCAAAAAGTTATGGACAGATTTGGATGAAAATTTCAGGAAATATTGATACTGGCACAAGGAACAAATGATTAAATTTTGGTGGTGATCGGGGGGGGGGGGAGGTGCCTTGGCGGAGGTCTGCGCTCTCAGAGTGCTTTTCTAGTTTTGTTTTGTTTTGCTTTTTAATACAACTTGGTTAAATTATTTCAGTGTATGTATAAGTACTTTTTGAACATTTTGAGCACAATTTCAACAATGCCGCGATAATAATGATAACTGTGATAATTTTGGTCACAATAACTGTGATATGAAATTTTCATATCGTTCCGTCTCTAACTGCAACAAAGTCCTGGATTTTATTCCAGAACTGACTAGTTTGGGCATTTCTGTGTCATGTTCTCATTTTTTTTAAATCCACTTAAACAATTGGTCAGTATTGTTGTGGTTCTGGTGGGTCTAGTGGGACTGGTGCATTTGTGTGCACTTGCGTGTGTGCTCTATAAACCACTGGGCCATGTCCTCCTCTTCTCAGTGAGCCGCTGAGCTGACAGAGGTCGTAGTCAGATCCACTGTGACATTTACAGCTCAGAGGCTTATGGAGACTCCCTGCTGTAACTGGCAGTCTGTGATTATCTCACATCCATGCCCACCCGCAGTCCAACAGCATGGGGCTGAAAATGTGGATAGAAAGAGAAACAGTAGTAGATTTCTTAAAGAATCAGTTTGATTTGGATTAAAGTATAATGAGCAGGTGAAAGCAGGTGTGAAAGACTTGCCAAAGAGAGCAGATTGGGCACTTCTGTGAATTCTCTATACAGTGGAAATTTTTATTAATGAGGCTCAGAATTTCCTGTCTCTTAAGGCTTTTTCATGCTTCTTTAACATGGAAGAGTACAGGTGACCTACCCTGGCTCACAGGATGTTCTCTGCTGGAATAAATGCCTCTATTTCAGCTGTGCAGTACTAAGTTTCACATCCTCCTTCCTTCTGTTGTCTGTGTGAAACTGTTTTAGAAATCCACCATATTGTGTGAAAATGTTCTCTTTTATAGTGATTTAGTTGCTTTAATTCCACCACTTGCTCTCTTCAGTTACACATTTGACCAAAACAACTTTTCTCCCACTATTGCCTTTACAAACACTCGTTACCAGACCTTTCTCCATCACTAGCACAGTGCTAACAAAGTGTGGAGATCTGTCTGGCGATGCTAGATGACATTTGACCCAAAGCAAGACCACAAGTTGTGTATCATTTCATGCCACAAACAGTTTCATGCACACTCTGATATTCTCACACTTTAGTTATTGTGGTCCTTCTTTGTCACCAGTAGCGTCCACTACAGCAATGTACAGTTGAAGCCAAGAAGATCACATCATTGTCATATTCTTAAGAAATTAATTACATTAAGCTTTGACCAGTTCATTGAATTTGACCAAAATTAATCTATGAATGTGTACATAATCAGAGTCATCTTAGAGTTCTCTGGCATCCAATGAAAGTGGTACCTTTTATGTAAACCCTCATTTGGACAGATTGCTTCTCCTTTGCAAGAAATCAGTATGTGGACCTCTTTGAATTCAGAACTGAAATGGAAATCTGATTGAAATTATTTTAACCTGAATTTAAAACTGTTTTTAAAGAGAGAGCAGTCATATCACAAATAACTTACTCTTTCTTGTACGTTTTTTTTTTTTTGTAGTTAGCATTGTGTAGTGCTGTATTTTATTTTATTTCATTTTTTTTACAGTTTTATTTTGTGTTTAATGTGCTGTAAAATCCCGGCTAGGATCTTGCATTACAAATGAGCTACGACTATAAATGCTTTGGTCTGTGACAATAATCTGTGCTATATACTTATCCCTAAACAAATAGACACTAAACAAATAAATAAGACATCTTGCTGTTCGTTGGTAGAAACCTATAGAAATTAGCAACAGGGAGCAAACAGGATACTGTTTGTCTGTATGATATTTGCATATTCCAATGGTGCGGCACTTTCAGTTCTGAATATACTAATATCTTGGAAGAATGCACATGGTATTTTTGATTACTTAACATATTAGCGTTTTACTTTTTTCTTACAATCTTCTTGCAAAACGTAGTGCCTGTGAATAATAATAATGATGATAATATAGCGTAGAATACTAAATATATATGTAAGTGGCATACGTATCACTCCTACACTGCACACACATACAATACATGCCTGAACTGTAAAACTCCTGTTGTTCAAGAGGCCATTTAACTGTCAACTGGTGACCCTTGGAGAGCTGTGAGCTGTCAGCTATTGTGAGAAGCAGATGAGTGAGGAACGGAAAAGAAGGGGGAGGAAGGTGAGAAAGACATTAGAACAAGAGTGGGTGCGGTGCATCAGGGCAGATGTGTCCTTCAAAGGGCATGAGGGAACATTTCCTCTTTCCTCTGATCAAATCATTTTCATTTATTAAGACTGAAGTAACCTTATTAGCGTAATTTCATGCAACCTTTTTTTTGTGACAGTTTTTTGTGAAATCTTGTGTGATTTTTTTTTTTTTTTTTTGACTGGGCAGTGTATATCGGATATACTTGATGTATTTAGGTGGAAAATTGCTGTAAAAACTGTCAAATGCCATCCACGTAGTAGGTAGGGATGTAACGATATGAAAATTTCATATCACGGTTATTGTGACCAAAATTATCACAATTATCATTATTATTGCGGTATTATTGAAATTGTGCTCAAAATGTTCAAAAAGTACTGATACACACACTGAAATAATTTAACCAAGTTGTATAATGAAAAAAATAAATAAATAAAATAATAGGCACAGTGTACCTTCTGTTGGCAGAAACATTCAAATATTAACCCTTAGTGGTCTGAGCCTATTTTGTCTGTTTTTCAGTCCTTTTGATTTTGCCTTTTTATACTATATAAACAAATGTTTACTATACCCATGTTTGGTACCTGTTTTTTCAGCACAACTTCATCTATCTCATCTGTCTATTATTTTTTCACTTTAACCTACTATAAAAATATAAAAGGCCAGAAAACACAAAAAAAAATATAAAATCCAATTTGAAAAATGTATATACTTTATTGTATAAATAACACACAGATGCTTAACGAACCTTTTCGAAGACTTTGAAAGTGAATATTGGTTCCAAATATTAGGTGTAGAAAATCAAAATTGTAATAAATTAAAACTATACTCAAATATTTGACATAAAAGCATATCTTTACATAGGTGTTTTTTCCCCTACAAGTGCAGTAATCAAACACGGTTATCATGATAATTAGAATTTAAACGGTAATAATAACTGTCGGCAATTTTACCGTGGTTTATGGTTATACCAGTAATCGTTACATCCCTAGTAGTAGGAAATGATCATTGAGTACAAATTGGCGTTGTCATTTTCCATGCATAATATGACTCCTATTCCTTTTAAAGGGCTCCATTAATTTTACTGAATCACATAACTTCTTGCTATACCAGGGTTAGTTTAAGCAAACTATGTAACTTCATGAAAATTAGTTACAAAAACAATTTATAGAATCACTCAGTCATCACTTTTGACCCTCTAGAAGTCTGTGTATTTTCACAATATTTTGACACATTCCTGGCTTGGACCTTTTTTTTGTCTTATAATGGCACTGCTGTGACAATCGGAAAATAACAGTTTATTTCTGACTCTATAGCTCCTTCCAACTCTGCACTTGTTATATTTAATTCCACTGTGCTGAGAGAAGTGACAACAACAAATGAGAACTGTGACATAGTTTATCTTTAAGTCACTTTATTGTGATTCTTTAGAGTCTGCTAGCACTGAAAGTCTTTATTTACTTAGAGTTTTCAACATGAGTTTTACTGACATATGACAAATTGTACTCTATGTCTTTGCCTTACAACTGAGAATTTAACCTGCTTTGTGAAAAATATTGCGATTTTTATACAACTATTGAGCCGAACGACAGTATTTTGTTGTTCATACTACCTAGGCTTACTGAAAGGTTCTATTCCGAAATGTTTTTAGTGCAGTGTCTGTGTGGGGAAACATTGACCCAGGGGTAAAGGAAGGCGGTACATCCCAGTCTGAAGTTAAGAGCTGAATAATTGCTTACCGCTGTGAAATCCACTGCAGAGGAAGGGAGAAAGAACATGAGGAGGAGAAGGTGAGCAGGGGGAGGGGAAGCACACCGAGACGTTCAAGAGGGTGATAGTGCTATTTATACCTGCATTAGTTATCTCTCACTGAAGTTATCTCTTTATCCTTTCTCCTTTTCCTTCTGCGGCTTCTCATGTTCACTCATTTTTTTAGCCTGCTGCCTTGTATCTCTTTGACCTCTTCTGCACCGATGTCACTGGTATCCTCTTCAAACCTGATGTCCCTGGAGATAGTTTTCTCTTTTTTCTTGATTTTGCCCCAATTTCCATGCTCATTTTAACACTGTGAACCAGTTGAGCCGATAGCCAAGTGATTAGGCTGGAGAACACATGGGCACTGAGTCCCTGGTGTTTGGCTGACAGGATTATTTGTGGACTATCCCCCCCCATTCCCCGTCTTGTCGACAGGACTTTACAGGTCGAAACTGGTGCAGATAGTTTTTGATAATATTAGTTTTCTAAACAAAATAGACCAAAAGATGAAAATCACTCTAATCTTGATTTTTCACTTTTATATTTATTGTACTTTAGTTCATATATGTGCAGTTAATAAAATTAAAGATTAATTCCTAATTTTTCTTGCTCCACATTATTATCAAGGTTCAAGGTGACTTTATTAATACCCATAGGTAGATTTGTTCTGTAGTTTGGAGAGGGCGTCTCCAACGTTATACAGAAAAGACATTAAAAACAACAGGACTCATACAGGGGACAGATTAAAAACAGCACAAATGACATGGACAGGTGCTCCCAGCAGCTCACTGATCTGATGTTTGTTTGTTTTTTTTTCCATGACTTTTTACTGCTTGTTTTATTTCTAAGGACTAAGTAAGATTATTTAGTTTTGTTCCATATTCAAAATAAAATAAACAAAAAAAAATCATGATTAAAACAGACTAAGAATAAATAGATAAACAAGAAAAGCACTCAGAGAGCACAGACCGCCGCCAAGACAGATCTGCCCCCCCCCCCCCCCCCCCCCCCCCCCGATCACCACCAAAATGTAATCATTTCTTCCTTGTGCCAGTATCAACATTTCCTGAAAATTTTATGAAAATCCATCCACAACTTTTTGAGTTATCCTGCTAACAAACAAACAAACACGCACGCAAACACACAAAGCAAAGTGATCACAATACCTCCTGGCTGAGGTAATAAAAACCAGACTAAAATAAATAAAAGTCATCAGATATCACTAAAAATGCCAATATAAAACCTGTTAAAAGCATTAGGTATCTGTCTTTAAAAAAGCCACCGTAGGTTCATTTCTTCTGTGTAATAAAGGCAGTAAATCCTGAGGAAATCATCCTAAAATATTAATATATTGTGATCCTATTTTGTAAAAAAAAAAAAAAAAAAAAAAAGGCAGAGCAGGGTTTTTTTGGCCTGTCTTTTTGAAGCATACATGATTAGGATACTGTGTAACAGAGCCCATGCACTTCCCTCTAACCTGATAAAAAAAAAAAAAAAAAAAAAAAACTTACCTTATTTCCACATATTTACATATTTGCACTGAAGACTTCTTGAGCTTTAGCACTTCGCTGAAGGCGAGTTATTTCCCAGGCTGTCACGGCACTCAAACTCATGATCATAATAGGTCATAAGCAGCTTCTCTGAAAGTCTCAACTGTAACAACTTATATCTTGAGCTTCAATGATTAATACTTTACTTTATATCCACTTTAGACAGTTAAGCCATAATGGTTTTCCAGGCTGCCTTCTTCAGCATTTAAATCACACAACTACAGCTTCATGCAGTTCAATTAACAAGCAACACTGACAGTCACAGTTCATCTGATGAATTCTAATCTTGCAACTTCAGAGGATGCAATTAATACTAATTGCTCTGCAGACCACCAATGCCCCCAGCACAATGAATGTGTATTGTCGGAGATATTGAATTCTCCCCCCAATCTTACATTGTACTGTCCAAGGTAGCGGCAGTCTTTGGTGAGTAGATAACCTAAAAGTGTGTGCATTCATGTGGTTGAGCTTGCATGTGTGCATGTGCTTCCCATCTGTGTGAGCTATCACCCCGAGGTCAAGTGGAGAGTGCGACAATCTCCCAAATGCAATTAGGAAGTGGCCGGCTATCTAAAGCAGCCCAGTGAGACTCTGATGAATAGCTCCTGCGTGTCTTTCTTTAACTGACTGTGGCTGCACCATTCAACAATGGCATACACCCATGCACAAACATAAACACACACACGCACGCACACACACACACACACACACACACACACACACACCCTGCAGAATGCCAAACAGGCTCTAAAGAAATTGAGAGATTGTTATTACTTTACAGAGCTTTCATTGCAGATTTTTTTTTTTTTTCTGGAGGGGAATGAGGTTGGAAAATAGATGCTGATGTTTTTGCACCAGAAGACATTTCAGGGGCAGTTTTCTCATATAGTCTGATTTTGAGGAATTTTGTAAATTATCTGAATGCAGCCTAAAGGCATTTCTTGATTTATTTTTATGGGCAGATCAGTGTGTATGTGTAAGAACCTCCTTTCATCAATACAGGCTTTATTGTAGATGGCGTAGCTGGTGCACATAATACAAAACATGTATTGTCAAGTAGCAAATGGATGTATTTCAGTGTAACTCAATAGAGATCACTAATAATTGTCATAACTTCGAAAGTCGTGACTACCTTCTTGTCACGGAGCTTTGCTTTTGTTTGGATCCTTTTTCATGTTACCTAAGAGTAGACGAAATCTTCCAGTGTAGATTTATTAAAACCATGTGTTGCACAGAGTCAAATCTAAAGAGTTACAACAGGCTTTTGACAAATTACCCTTCAGTTAACTGCATGATGCTCAGTGTCCTCATATGTCTGCTCCAGAAACCTTGAAAGAGTACAGAGAAAATCCCATTAAAGCCAACAGGAGAAGGGCTTAGCAGAAGGCCATGAACTCTCATTTGTTTCCATCTTCCATCCTTCCCTTTGTATCCTATTCTTCCACCCACACTCTCACAAAACTAGAACCAAAAGTGGTTCAGCTCATATAATTAATGTAACTACTAACTACAGTGCATGTCCATTTGCATCAGGACTTCAAAATGAGACAGAAAAGGAGATTTTAAATTGTACGTTTAGGGCATTACTGACTTCAGATTTTTTCAGATCGACTTATTTGTCAATAAAGTCGAAGTCAAGTCGACTAGTCGTATGATGATGTCATCACATTGACAGCGGAGGAACAACACAGACCTGGGGCGGCGATAAGGGGGGGTGAACATGACAAATTCATGGGGCCCAGCATTTGTGGGGGGCCCATAGAGCAGTGGAGGGGGTCCAGTGGATACAGGTTAGAAATTGTGAAAATTTCGTGTAAGATCCAATGTGTAACAGAGACGTAGAAGTCGGGAGTCGGACATGAAAGTGTGTTAAGTTTCAGTTTCGTTTCATGCTAGCAGCTGACAAGATACTGACTTTATGAAGGGTCTGCAATGTGTATGCTTTCATGGGGCACACAACTGGTGGCAGCACCTCTGACACAGACACACAACTGTTCAACCATGAGCAACTTGTACTAACATTCACTGTAACATTAACAATGTCCAGTAAAGAGCAGAATAAATCATGCAAGACACAAGCATCATAGGGGACGCCATGGCCTAGATGGCTGGAGAGTTGGCTTGTGCCCAAAGGGTCGCTGGTTCAATTCCCTGGACTGGCAGAGAGTTGTTGGCTGATGTGCCCTTGAGCAAGACACTTAACCCCCCATTTGCTCCCCAGGTGCCTGACATGGTAAGCCCACTGTTCCTAACATGCAGTTCATGTGATGCATGATCTAGTGATGGGTTAAAGGCAGAAGACAAATTTTGATGTGTGACAAACTATTACTGACAAAATAAAGATTCTATTCTATTCTATTCTATTCTATTCTGTTCTATTCTGTCAACAGTCCTTCTCAGACATTTTAACTCAAACAAAACATAGGCTAACACTTTGAATTTTCTTTTAAATTTAAGTGCACAACATAAAGTGGGAAAAGGTTAAGGCAGCGGCAGCCAAGAAGCACAGCATGGTAAAGAAAAGAGCGCATTGTCTTTATGAAATAAATGAACAGAATAATCTAAACACACTGACTGGCTGAATTATTATTCAGTATTGGTCATGCTTAGATGGCTCACAGAACATTACTTAGATGACAGTTTTTAGCTTACCAGCTGACAGGCCGTAAGCTATTGTCATCATGCGGTGTCTGTCGTCGTCGTCTGTCATCTGTTGTCTGTCGTCCGTTACAAAATTTTCAATCGTCTTCTTCTCTGAAACTACAATTCTGATTGACTTCAAACTTGGTATACAGCTTCTTTATGATGATGTCAACAAAATTTAGAGAAATTATTTGGATCCGGATCTGATTCTGGATTTGGTGCCACTTTGAAAAATTTCCCCATTATAAGACATAGGAAGTGGATCGATGCAATAACTCAGTAATTATAAATGATATCAAGTTGAAATTTCTACACTACAGCCCTGATGAGGAGATGACCAAAACATAATGGCCACATGCTGATCAGGATCTTCTTCTGGATCCGGTAACCTATGGAAAATTTAACATGGGCTCTTATAGGGAAAAAATTTCAATCGTCTTCTTCTCCGAAACTACAGTTCTGATTGACTTCAAACTTGGTATACAGCTTCTTTATGATGATGTCAACACAAGGTATTGCAATTATTTCGATCCAGATCTGATTCTGGATTTGGTGCGACTTTGAAAAATTTTCCTATTATAAGAGATAGGAAGTGGATTGATCCAATAAATCAGTAAGTATCAATGATATCAAGTTGGAATTTGAATTTTTTTACAGATCTGATTGGAATATGACCAAAACATGGGCTATTTCTGTAATATAATAAATACACATAACTGGGTGATAATAAATGGCATCTGGATACATTTCCCAAAGCTTTAAATTTGGCCAGTAAGCTACAGGGCCATTGGTCCTATTTTTCTAGATCACAGTCAGTTTACTAATCCTACTGAGTTGTCTTCTTCCTTCCGTCTTGGCCTTGCACTAGTGATGCGCAGGTCAGGTTTTTTTTTTTTTCAACCCGCTTTTGTGGAATTATTTGACCCACCCCACAAATAAAGTGACATTTTTTGGACCCGCACCAACCCGACCTGGGTAGGCGGATCCACACATCGGTACCTTGCGCTCCATGTTTTTATATCAAAACATGAGGGTATCGACATGCGCTGAATCAAGGCTGATGGAAGGGAGAGAGAGAATAGCACATGACTAGTCGACTCCTCCAAAGTAACGTCGACTTGTGCCACAGATGTCGATGCGTCGAAAAACTGGCTTTTCTGTTAGTGCCCTAATGCATATGCACAAAACAAATGCTCGAGCTAGTTCTACTGGTACATCATGTGCTTCACTATGTTACATGAGGTTTTTCTTATATTGTGCCCTGCTTTTTGTATTTAAAGGACACCATTATACTGACTATACAGGCACTATACTGACTAAGCACAGAAGGAGCAATAGTCTAAACAAAAGCACAGTTTGAGGCGTGAAAGATAATGAGAACGTCTACACTCAGGCTGTGAAGTGGCTTTAGTCAGTTCCCATTCAGTTTCCTTTTCTTCTGAGGAGAGCGAGGGGACAGCTGGAGCGATGGCTTAAAACACATACCCTTATGTGCTCAACCACAGCCATGTGCGCCATGTGCCAATACACGATTAAGACCAAGGTGTTACTTCACCGCAGACTCTTATCAACAAAGAAATTCAGTCGATGCATGTGTGTATGTGTCTGTACATGTCTTTGAAGGGGGTTTATATAGTTTTGTACTTAATTATATTATGTCTGGCTGTATATAAGTTTAATGAAGGTCCAGTACTTAGGGTAAGTGGGTGGGAGGGCAGCTGGATAGGAACTGGATACAACAGTTTCATGGTCAAGTTGTATGTTTCTTGGTGTACATTTGGAAATTGAAAATAAAAAAAGACCTTGATCAAAAAAAAAAAAAAAAAGAAATTCAGTCAAAATGAATTAAACCTGAAAAAAATATAATCTTATGAAAGCTCTGATCCTAGTGCAAAATGATAGATTATTAAATGCAAAGAGATTTTTTAAAAAACCACATTTGTTAAATATATTAATAATGTGTCCACCTGAAAGGATATAATCTTGTAGAAATACAACTTCTATTTATTCATGCAAGATTGAGACGCGTCTGTATTTTGCATAAATGTAATTTATTGAGTTAGGTGTCGCATTATATAGTAGTGTACCTCAGACTGAAATCATGTATAGTACAGCACAGTGTAGTGTAGTGTAGTATAGCCTAGCATAGTATAGTATAGTATAGTATAGTATAGTGCAGTGCAGTGTAGTATAGTATAGTGTAGTATAATATAGTATAGTGTAGTGTAGTGTAGTTTAGTATAGTATAGTGTACTGTAGTGTAGTATAGTATAGTGTAGGGTAGGGTAGTGTAGTGTATTATAGCGTAGTGTAGCGTAGCATAGTGCAGTGTAACGTAGCGTAGCATAGTGTAGCGTAGCGTAGTATAGTATAGTATGGTATAGTTTGTATTTATGTATGTTAGGTATATACATTCATTATGAAAATACATGAAACAAATCTTACTGTATTGTAGTGTATACACAATGGAGTCTATCTATCTATCTATCTATCTATCTATCTATCTGTCTGTCTGTCTGTCTGTCTGTCTGTCTGTCTGTCTTCTTAGGCATATACTATATACACCTGCTATGGCCATGTGTCTGTTTATACGCCCTCCCTTCCAGATGCACACAGCAGCAGAGACAATTTGTATCCTTGTTTCTGTAACCAACCATGCTACTGAGTGGGTGTTGAACACTGACAGACAGGTCTTCAGGCAGAAAGGTTTTCTCACACCTAACTAGCTTGTTGACAGCTTGTATTTTATTTCAAACCATGGGCTTATTCTATCCCAAAACTATACCCTAGCAAAATATGGTGTAAATAATTATCCAAGGAAGAATACTTGTTTAGGATTGATTGCTCATATCAGATAACAAAAGTAAGTGTGAAACGGTCATGACCTTATATGACATGTGTAAAGCAACAATAACAAAGATGTTGAATATGTTGGACTTGGGTAATATTCATTCTCAGTGCTCATCACTAATAACCCTGACTTTATACGTGCATAGATATGAGTTTGAAAATTGCAGCATCTTAAATGTTTGTTTTTGAGCTGAAAAAAGCTCAAGAGATGTGATGTCATTTTTGAAAACAAGGGCGAGATTTGGGGGAAGACCAAAACAAAACGCAGCTAACACTAACAGGTCAGACGAAATGGAAGGAATCAGTAGTGGCTTTTCCATTGGACATATGCGCAAAACTTTACCGATATTTACTAAATGTCGAAAAAACTGAAGTGCGTAATGTCAGTTTTGCCTTAATGTCGCTAATGTGATGATTTGTTTATTTATTATCGTGAGATGGCACAAGATGTCATTCCCTAAACATGGTGATGAACGTAAATATGGTGTTGATTTACAGATATATTCATTATTATTATTTATTAGCCCTCTATCCCGTACTAAATTAAAAAATGATTGGGTTTCCTGGTGTGTCGACACATACTGCACCATGTGTCTTTTAAAACTCTTCTTCGCTCATTGTATCATCTGGTTGTTTTAAATTCACATGACTCTAGTTGCGGAAAGGGGTCTTTCCATTGCAGTTTTGTGTGATACTCCCGAAAAACCATCTCTTTCCAGCGCAAAAGGTTTGGCGAAATTGTATTTTTTCCATTAGGTTCATATTTATGCACAAGTTATATTCACACAATTTGAGGGTCAATGGAAAAATGACTACTATATATCAATTGTTGTCTTATAATACAGGGTGTGTGACCATGAAAAACAATACTTTGACATCAGTTGCTGCTCCGTGGAATTCCCATTCCCACAATGTACTTCCAACAAAATTTCTGAAAAAGCCCAAGTGATGTTCAGTGTGGACTGTGTTTATGATGGAGTCATCTTCAAAGTTGTTCACCATGAGGGAAGTGATTCAGGTGCATTAAGCATGGAAGGACTAATGGATTAGTGATAATCTGGCTCACTCAGGTTTTACAAATCTGAAAAAAAAATTGTGATGAAAGTCATATGCTGCTTTAAAGACCCAGAACTACTTATGTGTCATTTCCAAATAATTTTTTTCTCTTAATCTAACCTTTCTTAAGTGATTTATCCCCATTTACCTTCATATTTTTCTCCGCATTTTGCAGTTTTTAGTGTAAATCATGTGTTTTCCTATATTCAATTTACCGATTATATAGATGTTCATTCACTCTCTATGATGGTGTTTCCATGGTAACTAAGAAGCCTCTGAAGGTCGACATGGGTCATATCTGATGACCATGAAAAAATGACAAACTGCATTTTACTTGAATTATTTCCATGAATTAATAGGAACAGTTATTAAACATCTTAGGCCAGTAGATGGTTTTGTTTTTAACGGAGGATGTTTGGGTCTTTATGAGTTAAAACATACATCAGTCCGTATACATTACCTCCTTCCCTGTATCCAGAACTGACAGCTCTCCCATAAATCAGTCCAAATGAAACAAGCTTTAATATTCAATGCTCAGCTTAGGCATCACTAACTGAGACGACTGCACTCTGAGAAAGAGAGGTTTTTCAGGGGAAATCCTTATACAGCTGTTTATTTGCAGATTCTTGATGCCCAATTCTGTGGCACCAACCAGGATCAGATCAGATCAGATAAGATAAGATAAGATAAGATCAGATCAGATAAGATAAGATAAGATAAGATAAGATAAGATAAGATAAGATAAGATAAGACTTTACTGAGCCCACCATGGGGAAACTTCACAGTTGACAGCAGTAAAATACAACACACAAGTACAAAGAAAAAAAGACAGGTATAAAAAAAAACACAATTGAGAATTGAAATATAAAAAGAAAATGAGAAATTTGGTTTTTATATAAATATTGATATAAATAGAGAATTAGAATAGAGGAGTCCAAGGATCTTACAGGCATCCACAGATGACATGAATAACTCAAATCAGAATCAGAAAACTTTATTAATCCCAGGGGGAAATTTTTGTTTGTTACAGTTTCTCCATTCAAGTATAAAACAAAGTAGCAAGAAAGAAATTAACCCTTTCATGCATACTGGTTACTACAGTGGACAGTTATTCTGCAGCTCTTCTCTTGTATATTCATGGATTTTGTTTTGGTTTTTTTGCACATATCTTTATTAAAGTTTTAACACAGTACATATCTTTTCTGACATGAATTGGTAACATTGTGTAGCTCTCCCCTGAGCGTAATAGTTACAGTTTTCACGCACTTTATCAGTAAATACATGTTTCTTCGCTTCAAATATTAAACGCATGGTATCTAGCTGAGTGGACATTTTTGCAACTTCATGAAAAATAGGTTCATGAGAATTATTATTATTATTATTATTATTATTATTATTATTATTATTATTATTATTATTATTATTATTATCATTATTATTATTATTATTACTTTTTAGTTTTTAAATGTATTTTTTAACCTTTTTTTTTTCATAAGAAATTTTTCAGTCACATTGTTTTTTTCATGATAGATAGATAGATAGATAGATAGATAGATAGATAGATAGATAGATAGATAGATAGATAGATAGATAGATAGATAGGCTTTATTACAGACTCATGGTCCACATTAAAAAGCAAACAGATAAATACAAACACGATTAAAAATTTAAAAAAATTAAAAAAAAAAAAAAAAAAAAAAGAGAAAGAGAAATGAAAACACTCAGGGGAAAAATCCTCTCATAATTTGTGCATGAAAGGGTTAATACAACACAACAGAATAAAATAGCACACACACACACACACACACACACACCAATATATACATATTAAAACACTCTATTAAACACAGTTAGAACAGCAATCTGTACAATATGTATATAGACAATATATTATCAATATGATAATTAAAGAAATATACATAATCAGTTCAATCTACATATTATGAACCATAAAGCTTGAGTATTGATACAAACTGTCTGACCGTCTGACCGTAGACTCACCGTAGCCCGTCTCCATGGAGATTTACATTATATATTATATTAGTATGTGGTCTCGTGGGTATAAAGCGCTGAATGGCTTCCATGTAAGTATTTCCTGTTTCCTTTTATTATAATTTTTGTGCCTGTGGAGTGTGTGGTGTACAGTGTGTCTTAAAATATAATTGCGTGCTGTATTTGTGGTATGTGTTTGTGTGTTTGCATGAATGAGGGTGTATCTGTGGGTCAGCAGTGGAATGGAGTCTCATTAATTTAATGAGGAACAAGGCTAAGTGTGAGCTCAGTACTGAAGGCGGCAGAGTGAAGGAATCAAGGCTTAAAGCTGCTTGATACTCTGCTTAGAAACAGGCTTTAATCAAGGTCTTCCAGCCCACCACCACCATCACCATCACCACGCATGCACACACACACACAGAGAGGCGTTTGTGTCCGCCGTTCTACACAGGGACAGACGGACAGATGGAGTCACAACAGTGTTTGATTAAGAAGAGGAATTAACATGATTGAATTTTTGTTTCTCTGTTGAGACTCAAACGCGGGTTCACATGAGGATTTGGGGTCGTTAGAAGTCACTCATTAAATCTTTTAGTTATGGTGCGGTTTATGTCACTGAATAACAAACACGATGCAAGGTGACACAGCGCATTACAAACGGCTCATATTTAAAGAGGATGGATGTTTCCACTGGTGGGCCACTAATAAGAGACCGATTGGATTGGAGTTTCAAATCTAAATTCCAGACTTCTGTCTTGCTGATGTTGCCTCTGTTTAATGCTGCCGGTGGGCCACATTATTGGACAAAGTGAAATACTCTCCCATTTTCATGCAGGCGATACACAATTGTACCTCTCTTTTAACCTAAATGGCTTTAGGACAGTGTCTGTTTTGCATAATGGTCTTCTTGACATCAGGAGGTGAAGTGCCCAAAGCCTCCAGTTGAAGATGACAACAGTGAATTAAAATCACAGGTCCTGAACCCTTTGTACTCCACTTAATACCCGGATTACAGTAATGTTTTGTTTTAAATTATTTTTCATTTATTTTTCTGTCTTGTTTGCATATTAATGAGAATGTTTCATAAAAAATAAAGCTCTTGATTGTGAATAACACTGTTAAAATATGCCTTTTCAGTTTAAAAGGTATTGATTTGTTCACCCTTTGTTCAATTCCTATTATTTTCTTTACAGATTGACCTTTCTCTCTGTGGCTTGACTGCTGTTTCTCAATATTTATGTCGTATAATTGCTGTGCATTATGCTTTTACACTGGCCCATATTATAGCTTAGTGCTGGTTCCAGGTAATGCTCAGGCTTTCGTGACAGAGCTGCAGTACTTATCACAGCATGAAAGTCTTAGGTGAACATATTGACTTACAGTGCCACATCAATAGAACAGAGCTTTAACTGGTGTTATAAGGTACATTTATGTTCAGTTTCTGATACGACAGGCTACACTGTGTGCTCTGCATGAGGGAGGCTGTATTCCTGAGTTTTACCAATGGTATTATTGTGAAATCTCTACAAGAAATGGCATATTGTGTTACTGCTACATCTAATAAACATTTCATATATATTTAGATATTTAGATATTTTAGATCTTGTTTTAAAAGATCACTGTATACCATTTTTCAATTTCTTAGCTGGTAAAAAAAAAAAAAAAAAGTGTAATCCCTGTATCAAAAACCTTACTGTAAACATTAGGGATGCACCAATATTTATACCAGTATCAGGTATCGGGTCCAATACTCAGCGTGTGTACTTGTACTCATACTCGTAAAACAGCTAAAGTTTACTTAGGGGGTCAAATGAGTGGCCATTTTTGTCAAAAAAAAAAAAAAAAAAAAAGTTGTAAGAAATGCATAGAACTGTGTTGAAATAATGCTAATACATTTGTGCACAGACTACTGATATTATTTGACAGTGGAAGCTATATTTTCAGAAATATTGGATTTTGAATAGCACGCGTATGTGAAAACTTTTGCTGGTGGACGGACGTGACATTACCCATGATGATCTGGTCAGTACCAGTACTTTATTAGTAATAAACTTATATACTTACTATTGCTAATTCTCCTCTTATTCATAAATGTTAGTATAGTGGATCTAAAACAATAACAGCTGACACAAAAACACAAAATGTGGCAGTGGACGGATGTGACATGGTTGTTACAGATCCCATCATACTGATGCTCGGCAGCCATGTCACCGTTTCCAAAAATGATCCCTGTGCAAAAACTAGTATCAGAATTATTTATTGTATAGTTTATCATCATACTAAAGAGTAAATAACAATATAGAATTGTTATTTCTTTATAAAAATGCTTATTATTAGAAAACTGTTGATTTAAAAAGTGACGTGTGACATTCTTAATGTATGTATTGGCGTAACATAAGCAGGATGGATCAGCACCATACTCCATATTGCAACCTGTAAAAATAAAACATGTGATATGTAGTATAGAATCTTGTAAGAAAAACTGGGGAATCTAAAAGAATAGAATATTTGTTTTTCAGGTAAATTCAGTTAAAATATAACTTGGCCATTTGTGACATGAAAATATAGCATTAATTGTGATGAAATTGGACATTTTTGAGCTGAAAACATAGTTCATATGACCATCAACATGTTGCAACAGAACTGAAATCCTGTAAATTTGGATAACTTGCATTTACCAACACAAAGTTCCTTATGGGATTCACTTATGTTGATTTCTTATGCACAAAGACATAAATAAGACCTCTAAGCAAATTTTAGCCATTATGATAAGTTATTTGATGATGAGAATGGGGGTGGGAATAAGTAAGTTTTTCTTCTTCCCACTCCTTTTCGAGTATAGATGAATGATTTTGGAATTTTGAATTTGCATGTATTCTGTAATGCTCGAAATCAACAAATACAATGAAATGAAAATTTGAGGACGAAATACAACACAAAAAATGAACAACCTGCCCTTAATTTTTGCACATAAAGTGAATTTTGTGTTTTTGATACAGTATCACAAAATATAACATCGCTACTAAAGTATATTGATGTCTTCTTACATCCTTGGTCACTCAACTTTTGAATATACTCGTCTATAAATGCCCTGATTATAGGATTTTCCTCTTATCTAAAAAGGGTTTTGCACTGAACAAAAATCACCAGTGCAGGAAATGTCTTTTTCTATACTACTGTACTGTACAAATGCAGTCGATAGCAGTTAATATCTCAATGTATTTTGTTGAAGTAGAACTGGTTTTTTTTCCATTATTTCCATGAAAAAGAGCATGGAGAGCATCATAGGGGACAGCAATTTCATACATAACAAATCCCACCCCCTCTTCCAGTTACATAATTAGGTACAATCATAATAATACTAGGAATGACAATAATGAGAAGAAAAGAGTGAGGAAAAAATCTCTGAGTGTTGGTGTGAAACTGATTCACTCTTACAATAAGGGTAACGAAGAGCATGTTAGGGTTGTGCAGCTGTTTGAGGACAGAAAAGAGAAGAAATGCATAAATGAATTTTATATAACATGACATTTCTCTGCTTTGTTTTGTTGTATATTTTTTTCAAGATGGAGAGATTTCTTATCTCTACATCATATTTCGGAGTATGGTTCATTCTCATGGGCTTCATCTGTTGGGATTTGAAAATAGAAAAGACCAAGGCACAAGTAGAGGCTCTTGTCAAGTTTACACCACTGATGTATTCAGTTTGTCTACATAGAAAGAAATGTGGTTCTGTTTTGTGAAAGACATAAACAGCCATCTGTGACCAAAAAGCATCTACTGATCTATAACTTCTGAACCACTAATCCTGTCAATACATGTAAATAATTTGACAACCAAATGGGTCATCACGACTCAACACCATTCACCAACACAACCCACTCATTTAACAAATAACAGTAATTGTAGATGCTTTTTTTTAATGTTAAGTTTGTCCTGTGGTTTGTTGAAAACATCACTTTTGCACCTTTTTTTTTTTTTTTTTCAGTTTCAATACAATAACCTTTGAATTTGGTCAGAGATTTTATTAACCTTTTCATGTATAGTGGTCACTCCAGTGGACAGCTGTTCCCCAGCCGTTCTCTTATATATTCATAGGTTTGGCTGTTTTAGTTCCATATCAGCCAACACAGTGGACGCTTATGCACCATACCATACACTGACATTCATACCATTACTGTAACTTTACTGTTCTTCATAAACCTGATCTGCAGTAACATGTTTTGTTTTTTTTTTGTTTCATTTTTTTATTGAAGTATATACAAGAGAAACAAAGGTACTTACATATGCCAGGGTACACTGATGTCAGCATTAACCATGTTTGGATACACCATTAGGTTTAGATTTGCATATTTTTAAGAAAAAATAACAATGAAATCTGACAAACAATACAATGAAAAGAATACTAAGACATAGTCTGTATGAAATAATTAAACTGATGACATAAACATAAGAAAAATAAATAAATAAATACATACATACATACATACATACAAATTTAAAAATCCATGAACGGTTGCCATTTATTGTAGAATTTGTTCAGGTTTCCCTGTTTTGAATGTCCAATTTTCTCTACTTTTAAAAAAGACATAACCTTACTAACCCATTGTGTGCAGTGACATGTTTGAGTGCAAATCAATTGCTAGTTGTTATTAGACTGTAATTAACCGTTTTCATAAACAAAAAGGATTTTTTTTTGTTTTGGTTTGGGTTTTTTTGCATATTATCCCTATAAAGTGAATAATAACTAGTATTAGACTATGTTAAAATGTGAGAAAACATCAGATTAGCAGCATTAAAAATGTTTTTATTGCATAGTTCTCACACAGTTTATCACTTTCTGATATTGCCTTTTAAATACGTTTTTCTTTGCTTCAAAAATTAAACACGTTGTCCAGTTGAGTGTACATTTTTGTAACTCCATAAAAATTAGGTTCATTAAAAAAAAATCAGTCACATTGTTTTGTTTTTTTTCATGCCTAAAGAGGAATAAAAACACTCAGGAAAAAAAAAATCCAGACTAAGGTTCTCATAATTCATGCATCAAAGAGTTAACATCTACATGAGCAATAAATTAAATATAGGAAAATACAGAAGAATGCAGAGGATATAATAATAAGCAACGATAAAGCATTGTAGGAAAGGTTAGATGTAGAGAAAAAAATCAGATGGATGTTACTACAGAAAGGTCTTTAAGGGTTAAGAGTAATGTAAAAATGACCTTGAAGACCAAAACAGCTGTTAGCAACCAAAAGCATCTGCTCATCTAAAATGCTTAATAACTTTTGACCCACTATTCCTGTCAATACATGAAAATAATTCAGGTTCTCAACACTTTCACTATCTGATGGACTGACTGACTGACGCCTTCTATGGACTGGCAGTCTTTGTGGTTATTTTGTTATCTTGTTTTGTTCTATGTTTGGACGAGCCTATGTCTTCTGTGTCTTATATTGTCCACAAAAATCCTCAAAAATAAAATATATATATTGGAAAAAAAAAAAAAGCAGTTTCTCAGCTTTTCAACATCCTCAAATATGACCCATTTGGACGTTCAGACACTCCGTAGTGAGTGTGGACACATTGTTTCATTCTGTAACATCGACTCACCAGTAAAACTCATGTAGTTTTACAAACAGTGGTTGTCCAGTCGCCTGATTGGTGAGTCACAGTCTTGTCCAGCCTCCCTGTACACTGATGGCAGGGGATGGCTTTATCAGTTCTTAATAATGACTCCCATTCTCTACAGCAGGGGTGTCCTAATCCGGTCCTCAAGGGCCGGAATCCTGCACACTGTAAAAAAAAAAAAAACATTAAAAAATGGTAATATTCCGGCAGCTGGGGCACCAAAAAATACTGTTAAATAACGGAAAATAACCATCTCATAAAAATACGGTAATTTTCCATAATTAAAAAACATTTTTTTGCCCTAACTTTACATGAGATTTTGCTTTTTTTTTTAACTTTTTAATGTTTAATAAAGAATATTTTCATGTATTAAAAAAATCTAATTACCTATAAATATACATATAAATAATTTTCAATGAGACTAAGTTGTATAATCCACTGATAAAAACTGTATTTTGACAGTTTATCAGTGCTTGTACATGTTATACATTCACAAAAATACATTTATTCAACCTTTTTGTTATGAAACCTTCCGTAATTACACAAGATATTTGCCAATTAACAAACAAGTCTTGTAAACTTACAGAACAAATACTTCTTTTACTGTTAATTGTCAGTAATTTTATCTTGTTTTATTTGTTGTTTTTTTTTACAGTATTAAACTTTAAATTAACAGTTTAATCTCATAAATAGAAAAGAAATATTTGTGAAATTACGATACATTTGCAAATGTATTTTAACTGTGTTTTTCTGTGAAAAAAGAAAAATGGAAATTTTTTGGTTATTCACAGTTACAGTTTTTTTGTGTTATTTTACATTTGACATGTAAAATCACAGTCTATTTTTGTCATTTCATTGATATTTTCCTGTATCTTAAAAATACAGGAAAAATCTGTAAAATAAACAGTGAAAGTTTTGTTAAATTACAGATTTTTTTTTTTTTTTTACAGTGCATGTTTTAGATATTTCCCTCTTCCAGCACACCTGGAAGCCATTCCATCCTTATCAGGCTTCTGCAGAGTTTGATGAGCTGATCATTAATTGAACCAGGTGTGCTGAAAGAGGGAAATATCTAAAACATGCAGGATACGGGACCTCGAGGACCGGGTTTGGACACCCCTGGTCTACAGGGTGAATTTCAGCTTCTTTCCTCTGGACGGAGGTTTTTAGTCCCAAGGTGCAGGACAAAGCGTTATAAAAACAGCTTTGTTCCTGTTGCTGTCACTGAGCTCAATAAGAAGTAGTGACATTTCACTTTATTTTATTCTATTTATTTATTATTGTGATGCTTAAATTTTAAAATGTTATGTTCTTATCCTGGTTTTTATCCTAGAGACTGTTTTTATTTCCCTAAGGTTTGTTGTTGTGTTTTATTGCATTTTGTTTTTATTTATCTTGATCCTATTTATTTTATCTTATCTTTTTACTTATCCTTGCTGCTATATTGGTGAATGGCGGAACACTGAGTGCTTTTTGTCAGGGTCTTTGTGTGTTTTGTAATGGAAGACGAAATGCAATCATTTTTTTTTGCAAAACAAATCTACCCATGGGTATAAGTAAAGTAACCTTGACCTTGACCTTAGATGCTTGTTTAGTTAATGATGCATTTAGTGATATATTTTTTGCGGGAAAAAAAAAAAAACCTCCCTTCTGCATCAGTTTTCTCTGTTTTGATATAATGACCTTTGAATTTACTTTGAGCTTTTATGAATGTGTACATGATCAGTAAATTAAATTGAAGTAAATATGCAAAATGCAGAGGATACTGTTATAATAAACACTGATAAATCACTTAGAAAAGGTTAAATGCAGAAAAAAATTAGTGTAAGTCACCACAAAAATAGGTCTTTTTAACCCATAAAGATCCAAAATATCCATCGGTGACCAAAATCCTTCACTTATCTAAAATATTTAATACCTGCTGATCCACTAATCCTATCAATACATGTAAGTAACTGTTGTAAAATGCAGTTTGTTATCTTTTCATGGTCATCAGATATGACTCATTTAGACGTTCAGAGGCTCCGTAGTAAATGTGGAAACACCGTCATCTTCTACAACATTGATTCACCTGTAAAACCCATGGAGTTTGACAACAGTGGTTAGAGACACTTATTTTATCTACAGTTAATGATATATTTTGCAGAGAAATGTATGTTTTTCTTCTGTTTTCTCTCTTTTGGATATAATAACCCCCAACTTTAATCTGAGCTTTTATGAAATTATCTATTTTTATATTTTCATCTACATAATCAGTACATTAAATATAGGAAAACACCTGATTTTCTCTTAAAAATGCAAAACACAGAGCCTAATATTAGAGTAAATGATGATAAATTGCTTAAGAAAGGGTAAAAATAAAGAAAATTTTATTTGGGAACTGCCACAAAAGCAGCACTGGGTCTTTATGGTTTAATAAAAAACTAAATCATGAGCAGAATGTGAGATACTCCAACTGCATTCCTTAAGAAGACTAAGTAAGATGGATTTTTTTTTTTTTTTTTTTTTGAATGAAGTCTTCCTTTTAAATAGTATATATATGTAATAGCAACATTTTAGGCTGTGGATATAGAAAAAGAAAGTGAGAAAGAAAAAAATGAACTGAAAAAAATGTGTATGAATTAAATGCTCTGTCAAGTCCTGTTATTTATGGTAGGAATAAACAAATTTGTTCCATTTCCTTGTAATCCTGCGCTGGTTTGTGGAGCATCTTTTTCCCATTAATTGTATCTATCTTGTCCTTTTCCATTATATTGGCAATTTAACATATCGTGAAATACATGTTCTTTGACAGCTTGACATTTTCTGTCGATGCAGTTTAAGCCGCTCAGCCGTTCTGTGGAGTACCATCTATTTTAGATGATTGTTGTTATCGAGTTGTTTTTGCTGACTTTTCCACTTTACTCTCAGTCTGCCATGGCAACAAGCCGGCTCCCTCAAGCAAAAATCTATGCATTTAGATATTTACTTTGAAAAGCGACCCCTCTGTCCTGACATATAGGCTAAAAGATTAGACTTCATTTCATCTGTACACCCCAAAATGTGTGAAATTACAGTGTTTCCTTTGGTCTGGCTGAAGACTGCTGGGCAGGGAAGGAGGGTGTGTGTGTGTGTGTGTGTGTGTGTGTGTGTGTGTGTGTGTGTGTGTGTGTGTGTTTGTGTATGTTTTAAGTACACATTTGCTGACACAGTGGGAATCCGTCTGAAATCTCTGTCATTACCATTTACATATACATTGGCACATCAAACTCCTCCTCGTCGCTCCCTCTCTCTCCCTCTGCTTCAATTGCTCTCTCTATCCCTGCTCCACTCCATGACTCTGTTACATTCCCCTCAAATGTAATCCAGAAAAATGCATTTGCCTCAACAGATGAAGCGGAAAATGGATTTGCATCCAACCCCAAACTGTTAAGTGGAAGTACCTTTTGCTTCTCCCGACCAACAAGTCAAGGTTTAAGCATATGGGCTGCAGCAGCGTGGTATAATCACTGGATTTTTAAGAGCAGATTGCCCCTGTTTCGAGCCCATGTAACACTTCATTTGCTTAGTGTGTATGCATGAGTGTGTGTGAATGTATATATATATATATATATATATATATACAGGGTGGGGAAGCAAAATTTACAATGAACATTTAGTTGTTTTTTCTCAGCAGGCACTACGTCAGTTGTTTTGAAACCAAACATATATTGATGTCATAATCATACCTAACACTATTATCCATACCTTTTCAGAAACTTTTGCCCATATGAGTAAACAGGAAAGCAAATGTCAAAGTGTGTGATTTGCTGAATGCACTCGTCACACCAAAGGAGATTTCAAAAATAGCTGGAGTGTCCATAAAGACTGTTTATAATGGAAAGAAGAGAATGACTATGAGCAAAACTATTTCGAGAAAGTCTGGAAGATACTGTTAAAGAAGAATGGGAGAAGTTGTCACCCGAATATTTGAGGAACACTTGCGCAAGTTTCAGGAAGCATGTGAAGGCAGTTATTGAGAAAGAAGGAGGACACATAGAATAAAAACATTTTCTATTATGTACATTTTGTTGTGGCAAATAAATTCTCATGACTTTCAATAAACTAATTGGTCATACACTGTCTTTCAATCCCTGCCTCAAAATATTGTAAATTTTGCTTCCCCACCCTGTCTATATATATATATATATATATATATGTGTGTGTGTGTGTGTGTGTGTGTATATATATATGTATATATATGTGTATGTATATATATATATATATATATATATATATATATATATATATATATATATATATATATGTGTGTGTGTGTGTGTGTGTGTGTGTGTGTGTGTGTGTGTGTGTGTGTGTGTGTATGTGTGTGTGTTTGCAGGCAGGGTCATACCTTATCACCCTCTGTATAGACCACCCGCTTGGTTTGTTATTACATTGCCATATAATGGAAAATTTCACTCCGATAAGACCTCAGAGAAGCCGATTGGAGGGCCAGGCTTCTTGAAAATGGTTGAATGGTTGGAGATCAAACCTCGAAGCACAGTGTGTTCTGCAGCGTCATTATTTCACCATGAAGGAGACTCGAGAAGTTGAAACAGGTTAAAAGGAATACATAGAGGAACAGATAGTGCAGCAGTGGGATGTGCAGACAGGGAACAGTCGTGGAGAAGCCAGTGTTGAGAGGGAAAACATTCCTTTGTATTTGTCAGTGGGGTTTGGAGCATGCAAGCAGAATACCCATAGTTCAGTTGCATTCTGTTTCCACTGTGTCCCGCTATGTTTAGAGAAATATCAGCAAGGACAGGGTCAGAGCACTGCAGCTTTTCATTCCCTCTGCAAAGAGATTTCCCAGATCTCTGAAATGAACACTTGTGCAGAGGATGAACTCCACAGATGATTTCTAACCCTCAACAAGATCGACACACAGGCACACACAAACACAATACACTCATAGGGTATGACAGGATGCTCTGTAGACATGACAAATTTCATCTTTTGTTGAGCTGCCAAAGTTTGACAGAAATCAGAAGTCATTTTTCTCTTAACTACACCCCAGGAGCTGTACACTGTGTTTTTGTGAACAACTCATGCTGAGAAAGATCACGGTGTCCACAAATGGGACTTCAGCTGAAATTTGAAGTGATGGCCAATGCAGTAAACAAAATGTCAGCAGTGGGTATTGTTAGTTTTTACTTCATTACCCACAGCTTGATTCATCCTCAATTTTCACAGCTACTTTGGAGCAACTACTGCATTTGAGAACATGATGGCAAAAACAGCAAAGAAACAAAACAAAAAGGACAAGATTTTACAATCATAAAAGAAGTCATAAAAGAATGATCTATTTTATAGACTTTGCACCAGTGCAGTAGCAGTCATGGTTTATTTTTTGCAATTTCTAAAGATTCCTAGGGAGATAATAAAGTTAGAAAGTCCATGTTTATTGAAGTAAAGCGTCAGCTCAGGCTTCGTCTTTCAGTCTAGGACTCATGTTTTTTTGTGCCTCTGCATTAAGCCACAAAGTCCTCAATTTTCTCCCTCAAAACTCAAAGGGGTCAATTCTCTTTCTTCTTAGGGAATAAGATTATCAGAATACTTTTATTCTTGAAGCAGGCGTAAAAATCAAAGTTAAAAACAGTCGATGCTTGTTTTTTCATTTGATGTCTATCTCACTACCCTCTCTCTCACCGTCTTCACATTGTTTTTTGGGTTTTTTCTTAATATAGAACTCCAGACTTACCAAATAAAATGGTATAAACTTTATGTTCAATCTGCAGCTTCATTGGCAGCCCTGTAAAGCACTATATATTTGATATTGGGATTTTTTTCATTTACTGAATATAAAATGTTCTTTTGTTTCTGTTTTTCTGTGTGATTGCAGGAGAGATTTGTGCCTTTAAGATCTACGGTCAGGATGCTCCGTTTGAGGCTGTGGTTCTGAATCGCACATCAGGAGAAGGAGTCCTGAGAGCCAGCAGCCCGGTGGACTGTGAAATCCAGAAAGAGTACACTTTTATTATCCAGGCCTATGACTGTGGGGCTGGACCAAGCGGGGCAGACTGGAAGAAATCCCACAAGTGAGTCCAACGATGTGTTCATGTGTTCAGCTCTAGTTAATAACATAGACTGCTCACATTTTTTTCTACCTGCAAAGAGCTTTGGCTTTACAGCTGTGGTTGATGTGAAAATGGAAAGGTTTGCTGGCAGTGACAGACTTCCACTGCTCCATCAGCGATGATGATACAAATCATCAAGTGAGAACCCATCATGTTTTCAGTTGGAATGGTGATTATCCATCCTGTTGAATTTTATTTCATGAGGAGTGTTCATTAAAGTCATAAACAAGTGGTGCCAGGCACAACAAACCCCGCCCCTCACACGTATTATAACTTTTTTTGGCATCGATCCAGCTGATGTCATCCTGTCTATGTGTGTGCTGATGTCAGCATATCAATTGCCTCTATATATGTGCCAAGTTTGATGTAAATTTAAACAAAATTGATATTTTTATAGACATTTGAAATTTCACTCATTATTAGTAAATGGAGAAAAAAAAAGATTTAAAAAATTTTATATATAAATCAAGGTTATTATCATTAATGAAACCTAACAAAATGATGAAAACTAGAATTGTAAAAACATTTTTGTTAACTGAAATAAATAAAAACTAAAATTAGAAGAAAAAAATGATAACTAACTGAAACTGTATCATGTCCTTACAAAACTAACTAAAACATATAAAAAATTATGGCTAAAATTCCCTTCGTTTTCGTCTTTGTCAAAGTCGGATTGTTACGAAATCGATTTATTTCCCTCAAGCAATTTTAGCTGCTTTCACCATATGATGTTTAACGGTCCGTCACCTGTCGTCACTTGTGGTTTAGAGTCGTCTTCTGGTCCCCACTCTACCTGGAAACATGGAGACTAAAGTTGGGAAAAAGCAGCAGAGTCCTGTCTGGGATTTATTTGAATACGACGGAGAAGAAGAGAAAAGATATAAAAAAAGCTAAAACTAAACTAAAACTAAGCATTTAGAAAATAACAAAAACTAATAAAAACTAGCAAACCTGCTCTAAAAACTAATTAAAACTAACTGAATTAGAGAAAAAAAAGTCATAACTAAATAAAACTAAACTATAATGAAAAATCCAAAACCATTATAACCTTGATCCATCCATCCATCCATTATCCACCGCTTATCCGGGGCCGGGTCGCGGGGGTACCAGTCTAACCAGGGATAACCTTGATTATAACCTTGATAACCTTGATATAAAATTTATATAATAAATAAAAAAAATTAAACTTTGACATATTTTTCCCAAAATGTAATGATATCTATTGTGGGTCACAGGCAATCACCCAGTTTGGTGTACATTCAACCAATAGTTTTGCTGCTACAGACATTTGAAATTTCGCCCATTATCTGTAAAATGAAAAAATAAATAAATACATTTAAAAATTCATAAAAACTTGAAACTTTGACCTACTTTTCCCAGAATGTAATCAGATCTATCCTGGATCATTGGCAATCTATGAACCCAATTTGGTTTGAATTCAACCAATAGTTTTACTGCTAGAGTGTTAACAAACAAACAAACAAACAAACAAACAAACAAACTGAACCAAAAACAATACCCCTTTCCTGCCCGTTGGGGGTTGGGGTAAAAATGTGGCAATTTGATCCTATATCAGTCACCACATTATGCTAAATAGTATTTATTGTAACTTCACCCACATGCGAAACTACCATTTATTTTCTGATAAAACCTGCAGGTCTAGATCAAATTATAAAAATCCACAAGGAAAAATGAAAAATGCGATGAATAAAGTGAATGATATACACGCAGCCTGGCCAAAAAACAACAAAAAAAGAAACCCACTTTTTAACATACCCCAGATCATAACTGCCCCCAGAGCCTTGTACTGTAGGCACTAGGCATGACGGGTAATCACTTCACCATCTCATCCTGATGCACCCATCACTCTGGAACAGGGTCAATCTGGACTCATCAGACCTCTTTCCATCGAAACACTGTCCAGTTTTTATCTGAAGAATTCATTGACATATCTGCACCAAATTTATACAGTGGATGCATCTTGGCATGGAGCAGAAGCCAACTGAAAATAGATTACCTTGATCTACTTTTTCAAGGTCAAATGACATCAAATGGAGACATGACCCCCTTTTTGGGATGATATGTTTGCTTGAAACAGCCTTGTGCAGTTATAATATCTGAGTACTTTCAAATGTAAATATGTATGTAATAAGTTTTACACAAAGACAGTCTAATCTAAATTATAGGGCAGTAACTTTCAACAGAATCTTACATTACATTTGGCTGAGGGGTATTAAAAATGTGCAGCATGTTATGTTTATGCTCTGAAAATAAGAAGCTACTCACTACATGAGATGGTTTGGACTTTTGGACCAAATACAGGAAGATTCTAACACTTTTGTCACCACTAAACAAAATAAGTAGAAGGGAAAACAGAACCCAAATTAACAACACATATATAGGATGGAGGATATTCTACATTCTTCAAACCAGTGTGAGTCACCCGGAGATAATGATGGACGTTCAAGTGTGAAAATACAATAAATAACAATTATGACTGGATTCAGCAATATCATCACGCAAATATGCAGAAAATTGGTTCAGGAAACAGCCTCAGCCAGCTGGTCAAAATAACACTGTGTCTTAGAATCGTGTTGTAGGTTCCTGCTTAGCTCTGTTTGCAGACAGAAAACAGTCACAGTAAAATTACTTTTCACCACCATTTTATGCAACCTTTGTCCGTGCTGTCAATAGCTGCAACAAACACTGAACTTAACAAACTTAGTAACATAAGCACTTAAGAATCGAATGTCTTCATCAGTTTTATGATCATTAGCGAGGAAAAACAAAGTGATTTCTCAAACTTCATTCTTTGTGCTTCTTTGTGGTTTTATCCCTATATATCTTTTTTTTTGACTCTGAAAGTTGTTTCTTTGTGGTTCTCTCACTGATGCTTTGTTGAAAGACCCCCTCACTGCAAATTATTTGATTCTTACCAAGATAAAAAAAAAACAAACAAACTTAGATATAGAAGTGTTAAATAATTTTTCTTGTTTTACGAGTTCATTTCTTATTTTAAGTGTTCATACATCTGTAGAAATGCTTATTTCTAGATTTAACAATCTTAATTCAAGAAATCTTGTCAAGTGAAATTGTCTTACTGCATGGACAGATATTTCACTTGCTTTGAGTACCTTTTTCCTCAGATTTAGGGTGTTTTCACACTGCGTACCCGAGTCCATATCCGAGTACTTTTGGCCCAAAAGTCTGCTTAATTTATCAGTGTGAATGCAAATGTCTCGTGCTCGAGTACCGTACCTGCTCGAGTCCTGGGTACAGACTGCGTGGACTCCAGTACGGTACGTTGCAGTGTGAAAGCGGTCCATGCCTGAGAACGGTAGTGACATAATCACCACTCCGACAACGGAAATGACCTAATCACCATGAGACCATAGACTCCTGTTGTCTCCTGAAAAAGCCTCAGATCTGTGCAGCACAGGCTCACCTTATCGACCGAACCACTCAGTGATAAAGCAGGACAACGAAGGTCACTCTTCTTCACTTTGCCTCAAACAGGCTAACAGACAGACAAGTATTGCCTGTGAACAGAACAGTCGCTCGGTTGACAACGTAAGGGTTTGTCTTCTTCTGACTTCCGCATTTGTTGGATAACGACAGAATTCCTTCCACACCGCCACCTACTGTTTCAGCCCTGTAACATCCACTCGTACTCAGGCACAGTTCGCAGTATGTGCTTGTGAACACAACATCTGCGGGAAAGTTGTGAATGTATCCAAATACGATACAGACTAGGGTACAGAGTGTGAAAGTGTTTTTATCTTGTTTTTAGACACCCCTTTTTTGCAGAGCTGGTGTTATTTTCAACACCATGAGAGGGCAGTAGAGTGACTCACTACTCCCTCTAGTGGTCACATAACACTGAAAATAGATTCAGTGCATCATCACAAAAAGACTCTTTATTATGAACACTCTAAAGCAGTGGTGGCTGCTCGTCTTTCAGAGAGGAGAAGCTCATTGTCGGCTTACATAAAAAAAAAAAAAGTCAGGTTATTTAAACATAAATTCGACCCTCCGTTCCTTTTTAAGAAAATGGTCAGTGACCTTATCGTACCAACTAAACAAGAAAACGCTGAAATTATGTTAAATTCATACAAGGAAGTACAATGAGTGTGTTTTATTTACAGTGCAAGAAATGAACAAGTAATTTCGTAGTGGTTTCTCTCTCGATTTCACAGCAGAATGCGCGACGATATTAAACTGAACTCTGTCAAGTGAAGGAGTAGATCTCAAAATAGCTGTCAATCAAACGGGATTCAGCCTTTTGACTGATCCTCCAATCAGCACGTAGAAGCCCAGTGAACCAGCCCAGCCAAGGTCCACCGACAGCTCCATTCACCCCCAGAGACACTGAGCATCCAGGGGCAGGACAACATCGTGGCATTTATCCAATTACCATCCAGTTTTGAGGCAATGAAAAAAACTGTTCCACTCAGTCCCACTGAAGTGCATGGACGCTGAGCGTCTACGGGCAAATGCCCTGAGCATAGATCGTATGAGAAAACAGCGCAACGGGAATGTATGAGAAGTGAACAACATCGAGTCCGTTGGTTTGTAATAAAGCTGACTCTGAACAAACTCGTCTGTGAGATGAATGTGTTCTAACACATTTGTAGTCAATGAAATGTCAGCACAACCGTACATATTTGACCATTTAATTTTCGTAATTTCAGGGGAAGCCGAGCTTCCCTTGCAGTCTTTGAGAAATCGCCTTTGCCCTAATGGCACTTTAAAGTTGTATTTGAATATTTTAATATGTACAATTACTGCATGTAACTCTAAAACATTAAATTACAGACAGAATAGTAAGAGAGTGGAAACACACAGATATATTACAATGACAGTACACTTGAGCTCCATTTCTCTTTATATCTAGATGTTCTTCCTTATAACTCTATAACATTTTTCCTCCTCTGTTCTTCAGTTCTACAGCAGTGACAGCTTAGACTTGGAGTTCTGTTGTCAGGATATTTCCCCCTAATGGTCCATCAATATACTGTGCGTGCCTCTATGTGTGTGTTGAAGTGCTATGTGAACAAGACTGACAGACAGGCAGACTGGCATGGACAGCAGCAAATCAGATCCTCTGGTCCTTCAGTCAGAGACAAGACACTGCTAAAATAAGCCTCTTTGTGCTAAAAGGAGAGAGAGACAGGAACGTATCAGCTCAGGGATCTGTGATGAATTTCTCCGGTGGAAGATGAACGACACGCGGTGCAGCGGTTTGTGTGTGTGACATTATCACGGCATGACATTCTAAATAGGCCTCATTAAGCTAATGTCATTAATTAGCCAGATGTGCTTCCTCAGATACACCACAGCCGTTGACAGAGAAGGTCACCAGTAAAGCAAACTTCATGATACATCTGAGCGATTGCTTCATTTATATACGTTCCTGCACAAACGTTATCAGATTGCCTTATTAGCATCTTCGGCGGACACTTCTAACACACCATATTGTGTGTTTGTGTGTGCGTGTTTGCATCAGGGACTGAAAACAAGACGGGGTAGAGACAATTAGAGTCAGTGTCGGTTTACAAGGCTGTTATATAAAAGTTCAGCCGGGGTTAGATAACAGTGGAAACCCATTTTGCAAAGAAACACTAATAATCCCACATTATTGAAGGTTTTAATCAACCCCTCTAAATCCTATTTGTAGGGAGTAAATTTCACTTTGCCAACACCACAAGGATCTTTCTGTGTCTGCATTCAACTGAAAGTGTCCACACCAGAATCACCAGTAAAAAAAAAAAGCCTGTAATTAATTTGTATTGTCTGTAGTAACTTAAAGTGGGTTTCACTTCTCTGCTCTATCCCTCTCTCTTTTCTCTATCCCACTCTTCCTACTTTGTGTCCTTTCTTTTTCTTCTCTCATCAATCATTTCCCTCCACCCCTCTGTCCTTTTCCCTCCTCTATTTCCTCCCTCCTCCCTCCGTCCATTTCAGGGCAGTGGTTCACATCCAGGTGGACGACGTCAATGAGTTCAGTCCTGTTTTTCGGGAGCCCATGTACAAAGCATCAGTAACTGAAGGAAAGATCTACGACAGCATTTTACAGGTATAGAAAAACATATTCAGTAATTATGTGTATATGGCGGGATAAATAAAGTCTTACGTTATGTTATGTTATGTTATGTTATCTTATCTTATCTTATCTTATCTTATCTTATCTTATCTTATGTTGTTAGAGTTGACCAGCAGTTTTTTTTTTTGTTTGTTTTTTTTAATACTTTATTTTTATTTGTTTTATCAGCAGACAATACAACACAGAAACTAGGGGTCACTGGTTGAACACAAAATATTTGAATAACACACAGTATTAATTACGCAGTTTTGTTTATAGTTCAGCCATTTTCTCCAGCACCTTATGAAGATGTGTTCCTTGAGCTGTAGGTAATAAGTCAGTTTTTCCATGGAGTATATTTCCTCTATTATAGCTACTGATCCTCACGGGGTGCATCAGTTTTGAGCCAGTTCCTTGTAATGGCCTTTTTGGGAGCAATTATAAGAATTTTAAAGAGGTATTTGTCTTCTTTCTCTAATACATCTCCAGGTTGCAGTCCCAGCAAAAAAAAAACTTGGGGTCCTTAGGAACTGTGAAAGTCATAATGCCCTCAATCATTTCACAAAGCCTTTCCCAGAAAGATTCAATTTTGTACATGTCCAGAAAATATGAGGGTGATTAGCACAGTGTTTTTCAACCTTGGGGTCGGAACCCCCACATGGGGTCGCCTGGAATTCAAATGGGGTCGCCTGAAATTTCTAGTAATTGATGAAAATAAAAAAAATAAAAAGCTGACTAATAAAAAAATATATGGTGAGTTGACAGAGACAATCCCAATCCATAAAAGACATGAGAAACTGTGAAGCTGAAACTGAAGCACTGTGGTACTGTGTATCTTTCAAATGTTCATTGTGGTTGGTTTAAGATGCTGCAGCTCTTTCATAAATCATAGTTTGAGTTAAATTAATTTTAGCAAAAAAAAAAACAAAAACTCTCCGTTTTGAATGGGCAGGGGGTCACCAGAAATTTGTGATGTTAAAATGGGGTCACGAGGCAAAAAAGGTTGGGAACCACTGGATTAGCACATTTGTGCCCATACTGTCTCCAACAGTATTGTTGATGTCCCTTTACTTTAGTAGTGATATGTGGTGGTTGACCTGCAGTTCTGATATGCAATGAATCAGTGGTGCAAGAGAAAATGGGCACAGCAGTTGTGTATTTGTGAAAAGGCTTTTAATGTTTCATTCAGCTTACAATGCTTGAATTTTGTTATTGTTTTTTTGTTTTTTTTTCCTTTTCACTATAACCTATCCACTCGACTCCCTCTCAGCTGTTACACTGAGATCCTATATGACCCATGTAGCTGAATAGCTAAGTGTTGTTTGGTCTCTTACTGCATGAAATTATAGTCCTTGTGTAAACCCAGAGGTGGAGGAGACTAAATGGTGGTCTGACAGGCTGAACAGGACTAAATTTCATTACCTTTACCTGTGACATCTGGAGCAAGTTAAACATCTGCTTTGTGTTCATTCTGAAACTCTCAAGGTGACTTGGCAACCAAAGGAATATCGTCCATTCACATTAGGACAAAAAAATTCTGATTGGGTGCTAAAAACTGCATCCCAGGTTCCATCTTTAATCCTCCTTTGAGACCACAGCCTCTTGTCACCTGCTAAGTGAAGGTTTTAGAAGCAACATACACCCTCATTTTACTTGCATCCATCCATCCATGATCAGCAAGTCAACACATTTACACACAAATTAATTAAATGCAGTTGAAAACAAGTGGTGCCAGGCACAACAAACCCCGCTCCTCGCATGTATTGTAACTTATTTTGGCATCGATCCAGCTGATGTCAGCATGTCTATGCATGTGCTGATGTCAGCATATCAGTTGCCTCTATATATTTGCCAAGTTTGAAGTAAATTAAAACAAAATTGATGTTTTATTAGACATTTGAAATTCTACCCATTATAAGTAAATGGGAGAAAAAAAGATTTTTAAAAAATTCCTAAGAAATTTAAACTTTGACCTACTTTTCCCAAAATGTAACCACAGCTATTCAAGGTCACTGGAAATCCATAAACTCAATTTGGTGTGAATTCAATCAATAGTTTTGCTGCTACAGACATGTGAAATTTCACCTACTATAAGTAAAGGGAAAAAAAAAAAAAGATTTTCAAAATGTATAAAAAAAATGTAACTTTGATCTTCTTTTCCCAAAATGTAATCAGATCTATTCTGGGTCACTGGCAATCTGTAAACCCAGTTTGGTATGAATTCAAACAATAGTGTTAAGAAACAAAGAAACAAAGCGAACCAAAAACAATACCCCTTGCCTCCCCTTTGGGAGGGGGGAGCTAATAATGTCAATAATTGTTGACATGAATCTAACTTAATGTCTAAACATCTGTACAAGCCATTTTATGAGGTGACCAGCTGTCATTGTAGTGAATACATGTACACTGTTGCCCATAAATTTGGAATAATTTTGTTTTCAGTCATTTTCCTTTTTTATTCTTATTTATGCACATCAGTACTAACCTTTGATTAGACGATTACAGACGGAGTCCTTGTTCCATTTTGTCTATCAACAATAAATCACATTGTCACAATCATTTTGTGAGGAGAAATAAAAATATGTTATTTTAACTTTATGGACAGTCTATTTAGAATACAATAAATAAGTCAGCTGTATTTAGTTGTAGTGACATTTTAAATATATATTGATCAGAATACAGTTACATTCTTAAAGTCAATATATTACTTAAGGGTATGTATTACTTTATTAAAGTCTGCCCTGTTTGCTCTGACAATTCAGTGAATGGAGTTCCAGTGGGCTGCATGTTTGACTGAACACTAAGTTCACATTATTATGATTTGTGTATCTCAATGTCACCCAAAACAGAGATAAATAAAGAAAAACACTCTCTCCTGGTGTCATATTTATTTTAAGATGATTTGTTGGAGGCAATAAACTGCAGTTCACAAAACAAGCAAAAACAAAAAGTTTTATGTGAACTGTAAAATCTGTCTATATATTTTATAACTATGTGTAACTATAAAGTGGTAGAGTTTAATTTCATCTGTATTCACTGGATTTCACTGTAGTTTGCACACGCACATTAAAGGAAACACAATTTAGAGATTAATAGGTTCATCTTGAGTCATTAAAGTCATATTCAGTTAATATTTCTGTGGTTTCTTTGTGTTTTGAGTGCTGTTGCTGTGTGTTGTGATGTTGCAGGTGGAAGCCTGGGATCAGGACTGTTCCCCACAGTACAGCCAGATCTGCAACTATGAAATTGTCACTGCAGGGACGCCGTTCGCCATAGATCGCAATGGTAAGAGTTTTTTGAGTTTGGCTACTAGTTAAATGGTACTGATGTGATTAGCAGTGACGTATATGTCTGGGAGAAAGGAGAAAAGTAGGATAACAGAGAGCGAGGCTGTTCTCATGTCTGGAGCCTGTGTTTTTATTTAATGAAATTATTCTTCTGACAAAATTGCATGAGCCATGAGCACTTGACCAAGAAAGGTTTTTATATTAAATTAAAATAATCCAGAACAGAGGCCACCTTATGTTTTAAAGTAAATGATAGTCCCTTTATACATAATACATGTAATTGAGGACAACCTTACCCAAAATAACCTGATCTAACCTTAAAGAAGCAGACCCAAAAAAGCTATGAACAAACAAAGAAATGTTAACTATAAAATCTGCCTACTTTTCTCGGATTCTCTCGTTGTTATCTGTGAGTGTTATTGTGCAGAATGGTGTCTGTACAGAAACTGAGGCTGTCATGATGCATTCACATTCATCTTCTGAGGAATCGACATCTGACGTTGTGTTGACCTAAAAGCAGGACTTGTATGGTCTCAGATACTTTTGAGCAGACTTTGTGTCAAGACGACTACAAGTCTGTTAGTCTACAATTGTTTTGATTCACATTTACTAACAAATGTAATGTTTAACTGTCTTAAAATCATACTGAATATGTGTTAGATGTATTTAGTCAAGAGTTTCTGGGGCGCCTGTTTCCACCACTTCTACACATTCCAAGGCTCACTGTGTTAAGGCAGAGTTTTTCAACCCTGGGGTCGGGACCCCACATGGGGTCGCCTGGAATTCAAATGGGGTCGTCTGAAATTTCTAGTCATTGATTTAAAAAAAAAACAAAAGCAACATACTAAAAAAAAATATACGGTGAGTTGAGAGAGACAATCACAATCTATAAAAGACATGACAAACTGTGAAGCTGAAACTGAAGCACTGTGGTTCTGTTTATCTGTCAAATATTCATTGTGGTCAGTTTCAGATGCTGCAGCTCTTTCATAATTCATAATTTGAGTTATTGTTTGTTCAGTATTAATTGTCAGCCTTGGAAATCCAAGCTGGACTGACTGTACATATCCTGACCAAGGAAAATAAAATTCTCACTTTGTGCAGTAATCTACACCTGGCTTTTCTGCCTCCGTCCATAATAATATACATTATATAGACTAAATGTTGTCTAAAATTAATGTTTATTTGAAACATAGTATAGCAAACTATTACATGATCAAAAACAAATTAATTTTAGCAAAAAAAAAAAAAAGTCTCAGTTTTGAATGTCTGGGGTCATCAGAAATTTGTGATGTTAAAATGGGGTCATGAGCCAAAAAAAGGTTGGGAACCACTAATTTAAGGGTTTCAACCTGCAGAAATAAATGTGTTTTCATTAGTGTAAATTCCCTGAAATGAAGAATTGTTGTATTTTTGTTACCATAGGATGCCTTAATATCCAGGGTGCGATTTGTTGGGGGGGGGAATCAACCCCCCTCTGGTTTTTACATCCCTACATCTACTCAATGAATTTCATCCTCAGGGGGGACAACCAACCAGTTTTCTTACACCTATATCCTACATTACTGGCACTAACGTTCACCTGAACCGAACTGTCTCAGAATTTGTGAACTGGGGCACTGCAAAGGGGGGGTAAACGTGACAAATTCATGGGGCCCAGCATTTGTGGGGGGGGCCATAGAGCAGTGGAGGGGGTCCAGTGGATACAGGTTAGAAGATGTGAAAATTTCATGTAAAATCCGCTGTATAATAGAGGAATAGAACCCGGGCACTGGACGTTGAAAGTATGTAAAGTTTCACTTTCATTTCATGCCAGCGTTAGTTACATTAGCTATGGACTGCAAAAAAAACCAAAGCAAAAACACAAACATTCCCCCCCTCTGTTTTTTTGACAAATCGCACCCTGTTAATAACCACAGACAGGATTGAGTCAATTTTACTGCAGGTGCCGTCCAGCATTAAGGTGCATTACTGTTGTTTATTATGTTTAACAGAAGAGGTAAAAAACCTTAACAAAATGACTCTAACTTGGTGCTATCCATATTTTTTGCAGCCACCATAGGGGAGGTTGAGGTGAGGGTTGTGATTATAGGCTAAACCTTTATGTCATGTATTGAGGCTGCATCATTAAATCTGTAAGAGGCAGAAATCAGCAGAAAAAACTCCAGAACAGGAAAAAAAAAAACGCACCTTCCTTCTGCAGCTCTCTCCTCTCAGTCCAAAATCAAAAGATTAAATGTAAAAGCTGTCAAACAGGTATTTACTTTCAAACCTGAATGAAAACACCAACAAATAGACAAAATCTATGCATCACATTTAGCGAGTAAATTTTCTAAGGAGTAGATGTGGGGTTCTGGAGTCCTCACTTTTCACTTGTGTTGCAATATGCTAAATGCGACGCTAAAAAAAATATCAATCACTACAGCTTTAGCATGTGGTTCATCAGAATTCTGTGTAGTTTATGGAAATGGTTAAACACACTTTAAGAAACACATGAGGTTCTGCAATTCCAATTCTAAAAAAGTTTGGATATGGTGCAGAATGTAAGTTAATAACACAATGCAATGATTTCTGTCATAAACCCATACTTTATTAACACTAGAACACAGAAAACAAATATCTATCGAATTATTGCCAGTCAACCTGATTGTAAAATGTTCATTCAAGTCTCACTTCTCCAGCTTTTTCCCAAGTTTTTGGACACATGTTGCTGCCATCAAATCTAAAATCACCCTATGTTTTTTTTCTAAAATCAATATTTTCTCATTTAAAACATTTGCTAGGTTTTCTAGATCATATCATGAATTAATTATTTGTGTAAAACATTTAATTGATTGATTGATCATTGCATTACGTTCGTATTTACTTTTTGCACAATGTCCCAACTTTTTTTTGATAAGAGTGACTGTGCCTTACCATATCAGTTTATTTTCATTTAAGTGTGTATTTCCGCTGCGTGTTCGGTCTTATATTTCATTTAAAGTTTGAAGGAAGTCTTAAATTCCAGACATGCTGGTGTATTGTATGTCTTCAGTGTGCAGTTTTTATTCTACATTTCAGTTTGCGAGCGCAGGTGAATATCTTACTAAAGACAGAAAAGAATGAAGTGTTGTCTGACATCACACATGAATCATTAGTTCAAGTAGTTGTGTAACAGATATCATGTTTTAATCTTACATAATCAACCTTAATCACTGTGTGTCTTAGTAGGAACTGATGAAGAATGTACACTAAACAGCAGATTAGGGGATAAGACTTATAATCTTAGTGGTAGGCCAAAAACGTTCACTCCTCAATAATGTTGAAGTAGTTTTTCATCAGTGTAAGGCTCCAGAGTTATTTGACAGAAATCCACTTCCAACATTAACAGCTTTTATTTTCTCTCTTTTCTTTTCCTCACTCTTTGCATCTCAAATAGTTGAGTGGAGGTGTATTTTATTTCTGATATGCTATTCTGAGCCTATCTGCCTATATGAAATCTAAGCTCAGGGCTTTGTGTTGCCTTCTCCCACAGCCTCCGCATCCACAGTGTTGATCCGAATGCAATGTAATTCAAACTGAAGTGAGACTGGAGGGCTTTGTGTGTGTATGTGTGTGTCGAGTTCTCCCAGTAGATCCGACACAAGCACATCCTGCTTACCGCACTGTATCTCTTTATCTCTTTGTGGGTCAGATTTATTATTTTGTTTTTGTGCCTTTTGAAATAACCTCTTGGTCTTCTAACTGTATTTTACAGTAGCTGGGCTCATCTCCGTTTATATACTCTTTATTTAGTGCACAGAGGGAAAGCCCGGCTCATTTCATTTGATTGCCTTCCAGGCACAATAATACTGTAGTATTGCATTGATTTGTTCTGTTCTTCTAAATGGTGGTCATTTTATGCACCGGAGTAATAAAACGTAGAGTTAGATGTGCAGAGATGCAGTATGTTTCTGTATATTCACTGAGTAAATTGTGCAATTTAAAAAAACAAACAAAAAACATTCTATTAAATGAACTGAGAAAAATGGTCCTTTCCACTGATGGCAAATAATTTAACTCTGCCCACAATAAACAATAGATTAACTTGTAGTTTTTGTTGCAAGAAATACAGTTTGTTGAGCTTTGGCCTGACATTTTTTTGCTCCATGTAATTACACATGAATAAAATGAGATAAAATGTGATAAAATTCCAAGTCTCGTCTAAATGAGTTTTAAATCAACTACATGAGTTTTGGAGTTGTTAACTGAACGGTGACAAATCAAACTGCTTTTTACTCATTTGAAAGACTTGCAGTCAGTTTGACAGTTTTTGTAGACTCACCATATTTTGGGGAAAATAATTTGAGAAATATCTCATTTGGCTGCAAACTAGAGTGACAGCTGCTAAACCAAAGAAATCAATCTAACTCTTATTGTAAGAAAAAGATGGTTTGCATCACTACTGTGGTGTTTTTATTATTACCATTCCAGTTTAGACTGAAATCCAGGTGGGTCCCATTTATCTACAGAGTCTGATGTTAGAGTTTATTTACTAATGACCCAAGAAATAAAAATGTCAAATTAAAATATCACCTATTGGGTCACCTGGTGTTAAAAGTACAGCAAATATGGAGCACCTTTCCTGGACTCTGTTGTTCACACCAGCAGTGGATCAAATACTCACTGTACGAGTTTTCTGAAGAACTGTCAGACTCTGACCTTCCCACCTTTCTCCCTCTGACATTTCAAGTTCAGCTCTTTTCTTTTCTGCACTGCTGTGTTCTGAACTGATTTCAACACAGAAATTAGTTCAGGTTGTTTCCTCTCGTTTCCTCTCCTCTCCTCTCCTCTCCTCTTGTTTCCTCTCCTCTCGTTTCCTCTCGTTTCCTCCCCTCCCCTCCCCTCCTCCCCTCTCCTCCCCTCCCCTCCCCTCCTCTCCTCTCCTCTCCTCTTGTTTCCTCTCCTCTTGTTTCCTCTCCTCTCGTTTCCTCTCGTTTCCTCCCCTCCCCTCTCCTCCCCTCCCCTCCTCTCCTCTCCTCTCCTCTCCTCTCCTCTCCTCTCCTCTCCTCTCCTCTCCTCTCCTCTCCTCTCCTCTCCTCTCCCCTCCCCTCCTCTCCTCTTCTTTCCTCCTCTCCTCTCCTCTCCTCTCCCCTCCTCTCCTCATATAATCAACCCTCTAGATGTGAACACAAATGAAAAAACAAAAATACCTTCAGTCGTCCTCATAAGTCCAGACGCAGACCGACTGTGATGGCAGTGACTGATGCTATGAATCTTCAACACAAATAAGAATGTGACATTGTTTTGAAGCCTGTTGTTTATTCTGAAACACATTTGTATGGAAATCTCACTGATAAATAATAATCAACCCAGACTCCTACGTTATTTTCACTGATGTGCAGTTCTTTGAAATGTACGTTATTGGTGGCAACCTGCAGCCGTTGTAATGCATACTTATGAAACCTACTGCATATTTAAAGTTTAGTTCAGCTGTTGAAGCGAACTTAACCCAAGTATTTTATGCAGGGTTATTTAAAACATGTTAGTTTTAACATCTGCTATATTTTACTGTATTCGTACTAACACTTTCTTTGCACCATGTAACAGTTTATAAATGAGCCACAGGAATATAGCTATAACAATCACACTGGCTTGTTATGCTAAAAATACATTCCATTGTTATTCTAGTGATAGCTAAATGATAATTGTGTTTTCAGGTTATCCAACGCTAAGTCTGTACTTCTGTGAACTCATTATCTCAGGAACAGTTTGAAGAAATGTCTTTAATAGCGGCGCGAAAGTTCACTCAATAAGAGTTTATTTAAAGTGATGCATGTTAATTGGTTCATTTACTGAAGTATGCAGTGGAGCCAAATCAGTGGGGCTAAAACTATTCAAAATTCAGTCCCAGGGAGTTCAAATGTAATGCCAAAGTGTAGAAAAAGAAATAAGGCGTTAAAATCAGCCCTCACTTCAGAGTAATGGATGAGGAGAAAGTGTTAATCATGAATAGAATCACTGGAGGGCTTTTAATATGAAAGTGTGACAGGAAGTGTTACTTGTGTTAATTTCATTTATTTTTTTTATGTGATAGGAATGACGCTCATTAATCGACTGAAACACAAGTAGCTGTAAATAAGCCAGAGTTAGTGAACAGGGCTCATTTTCATCTGTTGACGCGGAAGTTAGCGGAAGCATTAAAAGGCAGTTTAAAAACAGAAGCAATCTAGGAAAGAGAGAAAATATTCCAAGTAATGTAACAGAATAGAATAGAATAGAATAGAATAGAATAGAATAGAATAGAATAGAATAGAATAGAATAGAATAGAATAGAATAGAATAGATCTTTATTGTCACTGTCACAAGAACAATGAAAATCAGTTTAGCAGCTCTGTTCTGTTTAGCAGCAAAGACACTTAGTGCAAAGAAAGACTGTATAAAAATATAATTCAAACTATCACATAAATACTGAAAAATGTAGGCATGTGCAAAAAGCTACAGGCTAAAATATTAAATATACAGGGTGGGGAAGCAAAATTTACAATATTTTGAGGCAGGGATTGAAAGACAGTGTATGACCAATTAGTTTATTGAAAGTCATGAGAATTTATTTGCCACAAGAAAATTGACATAATAGAAAATGTCATAGAATGTTTTTATTCTATGTGTCCTCCTTCTTTCTCAATAACGCTTCCTGAAACTTGCGCAAGTGTTCCTCAAATATTTGGGTGACAACTTCTCTCATTCTTCTTTAATAGTATCTTCCAGACTTTCTCGTAATAGTTTTGCTCATAGTCATTCTCTTCTTTCCATTATAAACAGTCTTTATTGACACTCCAACTATTTTTGAAATCTCCTTTGGTGTGACGAGTGCATTCAGCAAATCACACACTCTTTGACGTTTGCTTTCCTGATTACTCATATGGGCAAAAGTTTCTGAAAAGGTATGGATAATAGTGTTAGGTATGATTATGACATCAATATATGTTTGGTTTCAAAACAATTGACGTAGTGCCTGCTGAGAAAAAACAACAAAATGTTCATTGTAAATTTTACTTCCCCACCCTGTACATATGCTACTAAGTACTACTAAAACTACTGAAATGTACAAAAGCTAAATATATACTAAAATGAGAAATATGCACAGCAAATAAGGATATATGATATATACAAAGTAAGATTAGGATAGGATATATATCAGTATATAATACAGTTCAGTGTAGTGTCCACACATCCATTTTTAAATCGCTTCTAGTAGGTAATAAGTAAAATAATAATCTTTGTGATTTTACTATTGTGTTTAAAGTTTTTTATTTAAGGCTGTGGATACTGCTGGAACCTGTAAATTTCCCTCTAGGATGAATAAAGTATCTATCTATCTATCGATCGATCGATCGATCGATCGATCGGTCTGTCTGTCTGTCTGTCTATCTATCATTAAAAAAAAATACACTACAGTATATATAGATATAGATAAGATATTCACCTGCGCTCACAAACTGAGACGTTGAATAAAAACAGCCCACTGAAGACATACACCAGCATGTCTGGAATTTAAGACTTCCTTCAAACTTTAAATGAAATATAAGACCGAACACGCAGTGGAAATACACACTTGAATGAAAATAAACTGATAAGGTAAGGTGCAATCACTCTTATAAAACAGATGGGACACTGTGCAAAAAGCAAATACGAACAGAATGCAATGATCAATCGATTCAAATCTTTTACACAAATAATTAATTCATGATATAATCTAGAAAACCTAGCAAATGTTTTAAATGAGAAAATTTTGATTTTAGAAAAAAAAATAAGGTGATTTTAGATTTGATGGCAGCAACATGTGTCCAAAAACTTGGGAAAAGGTTAGAAAAGTGACACTTAAATGAAAATTTTACAATTAGGTTGACTGGCAATATTTTGATAGATATTTGTTTTCTGTGTTCTAGTGTTAATAAAGTATGGGTTTATGACAGAAATCATTGCATTGTGTTATTAATTTACATTTTGTACGGTATCCAACCTTTTTTTAGAATTGGAATTGCAGAGCGTCATGTGTTTCTTAAAGTGTGTTGAACTATTTCCATAAACTACACAGAATTCTAATGAACCACATGCTAAAACTGTAGTGATTGATAGTTTTTTTTAGTGTAGCATTCAGCATATTGCAATATATTATATCTGTACAGCACTAAGGAGATGGAGGACCTCGCTCAGGTAACAGTGTAGCTTTACTCAACATTAGATTTTTGGACGCCTTTGTGTAAATACTTAAGCTACATTCAAGAAAACTAATGTGTTCTAGATATTTGTTCAGTCAGTACATTTACCAGCTTTTATAAAGATCGATGCATGCGTTTGTGAGTTATAGTTGTTAAACTCATATATCTGCGCTGGCAAAACACTACCCTGTTTGCCTTGAGCCGGGTGATCGTTCACAACAATTTAATGACAACTTACATTTCACCAAAAACACATTAAATTCTTTCAGATTCTGTGCTTCATATATTATGAATCTGTATAAACAAAGATGTAAACTGAAATTCACAGAGACATACAACTGTGAGGCACTAATTCTAGTTTATTTATTATTCAGTGGTGTAGTTTCTTGTGTGTGGTTTGTGTTTTTTTTTTACTGTGCGTATGTGTGAGAGTACTGGATGATAGTTACCTGGGTGTCTATCGTCAGTAACCGAGGCACGTTTGGGAACAGTGACGGGTCCATAGCATTTCCTGTATCTTCCACTATTACCCAGGTGACAAGTGAAGATAATCTATAATTTCAGTTTTGCATAGACTGTTTACAGAGGCTTTGATAAGGAGATCTCAAATGCAATAGCCCTTGAATTTTCAGTGAAAGGTTGCACTGATACAAAGGAGTTCAATCAGTCTGTTTCAATTACTGATAAATGGAAAATGTTTATTGTTTTAACTTTCAAAAAAAAAACGTAACTGCTCATTTTTCCTCTATCAGCAGGATGACAGTAATTATATTTCCTCTTTGTTTGTGTTTCCTTCAGGTAACATTAGAAACACAGAGCGGCTGAGCTATGACAGACAGCAGAGCTACAAGATTATGGTGACGGCCTTTGACTGCGGTCAGAAGAGAGCCAAGGAGGACGTGGCTGTGCATATTGATGTCAAGCCTGTCTGCAAACCTGGATGGCAAGGTCAGAGATAAAGAAACTACCGCTGAAGTATGCCTTGTTTTTTTAACACTGAATAATTGACAGAATTATTAACAATAGACTTTCTCCAACCTTTTTATCAAGCCGTGCCATGAACATTTAAGTAGGCGGTTCAATGCAGCTTCAGAGCACATCTTTTCCGTCTCTGAATTTCCGTCTCATTTTAGAACGAATGTCTCTCAAGGAAATCAGAAAACCTGACAAAAACCTCCAGAGGAAAGTTGAGTGCAGTGTGTATTTTTTTTTCTCCTGTAACATGCTAGCAGCTTGGCATTCGAGCCAGACCGTCTCTCCTGCTGCTTCAGCTGTCAGCGCTGACAGCATCTCAGGTGTCAAGCTCACACAGGAAAGAAAGAGGAAGACAGTGAAAGATAAGAGGGGAGAGGGGAAAACGAGAGGGGAAAAGAGATAAAGAAATAGACCGAATGAGAAGGCAACTCAAAAGAGGAAAGAGACAAACAAAGTAGTGGTCGAGGTGAGAGGTGATGATAAAATCCTACCGTCTTGAATACCACAGACATCATGGAGTTACAGTGAGATAAACAGGCTTTATATTCTGTTTTGTATCATATATGCTCAAAAGTCAAAAGGTACTTGAGAAAGTGTCTTTATATGGTTACTGTGACGTGTGAAACTTAACCCATAAAGACCCAAATAGCCACCAGCGACCAAAAGCATTGTCGTATAAATTTTACTGCTGCAGGTGGGAGACCTCTTTGGTCCCTTTGACGCTCTTCCACACTGTACTCTGGCATGTTAAATTTATGTCTCTGTCCTCCCTAATCTGTGTAGCAGAGCTTCGTCAAGTAAATGCACACAGAGTCTAGTCAAAGTCGGAGACTGAGCAGAATTGGAGCCGCATAAAGTGTTCATTCATGCATAAAATAAACACTGAGTTGATATCTGCAGAAACAACCGACTTTTCGCTCTGGGAGACCACTTTTATATTGACAAATGTAAGTTGGGTTTAGCTACAAACCATACCCATTTTTTATCATATTTTCAACATTAATCTAGTCACGTCGGAAAACTCCTTTTCAACTTGTCCCCGATAGGGTTGAGGTTTTCAGGACTGGTCAAAACATATACATATACATCTAATTCCCAGTATTAGTTTATCATATATTAATATGTAACTTTTTCCCAGAATATGTAAATTATTTCCCAGAATGTCCAAAATTTCCATTTACGTGTACTTCTTTTGTACACCACATTTTCCTAAACTTTCCATGAGCTCACATGTTCTCTTTGCCTGCCCCGTTTTGTAACTTTCCATAAATTCACGTGTTCTTTTGATGGCTACACGTGTTCGTTCTTTTGTGGGTCTTCCAGGAAAAAAAGTCAGCTACTCCGGTACAATCTACACATTACACTAAGAATAACTTCTGGCATGCAAATGAATACAGGTTAAATACTTTTGAATACAAACTGAATACTTTTGATTAAAATACTTATTTTTTGACACCACAGCCTCTACTTATCTCTAATGTTTAACCCTTAGGGGTCCGTGGTCAAAGCCCCGTGATTGAATTACATGACATTTTCAACATGTTGTAGCGTCGGAAGTCGGTCACATAGACCACTCAATTGCATTCAAAAGTGTGTACTTGAAACACTCTCCCACTTTTTATTTGATGTTGATAGAGCAAATACAACCGGAGATATGACGGTTTGAACTCAGAGCAAACAAACGTGCATGAAAGTATGAAAATGAGGAGGTGGTGGTGGTGGTGTAGGGGGGGGGTCATTATATTTCTGAACATATCTACGTCATTTTTTGTCCTTTTTCAAAACGGAAAAAAATGGCTGAATCTGTGGATTCTTATTCACAGACTGCATTAGCCTTACAGGTAAGGGTGAGAATGACCCCCACATGAACTGGTTTCGGAAACCAGGGGGACTGGGGGTGGGAAGGAGGGGGAAGGGGGGAGAAAACTGGAGAAAATGCCTATGTAAAGATATGCTTTTATGTCAAATATTTAAGTATAGTTTTAATTTATTACAATTTTGATTTTATATACCTAATATTTGGAACCAAAATTGACTTTTAAAATCTTTGAAAAGGTTTGTCAAGCATCTTTGTGTTATTTATGCAATAAATTATATACATTTTTCAAATTGGATTTTATATTTTTTGTGTGTTTTTTGGCCTTTTGTTTTGATAAACTAGGTTAAAGTCAAAAAATTATTCTCAGATAAGATAGATGAATTTGTGCTGAAAAAAATATACCAACAAGGGTATAGTAAACATTTCTACATGTAGTATAAAGGCAAAATCAAAAGTACTCAAAAACGGCCAAAATAGGCTCAGACCCCTAAGGGTTGATACCTGTTGATCCACTAATTCGATCAATACATGTAAATAATTGGTGTAAAATGCAGTTTATAATTTTTTCTTGGTTATCAGATATAACCCATTTGGACATTCAGAGGCTCTGTAGTTACCATGGAAACACTGTCATCTTCTACAACACTGATTCACCAGTAAAACCCATGGAGTTTGATTAGTGACAGTGGATGGAGATGCATGTTTTTACCTTCAGTTATTGAGATCTTTGCTGAAAAAGTCATTTTTTCTTCAGTTTTCCCTGTTGTTAAAGAATAACCTTTGAACTTACTCTGAGTTTTCATGAACATCTATATGATTAGTGAATTAAATATAGGGAAAAATACATGATTTACACTGAAAAATGCAAAATACAGAGGAAAATGTTATAATAAATGGTGATAAGTCACTTAAGAAAGGTTAAATGGAGAGAAAAATTTATTTAGTAACTGCCACAAACGTAGCACTGGGTCTTTATGGGTTAATGTACCTTTCAAACTTGCATTTCTATTCATGTTTATTCACTTAAATTCTGTTGCAGTTTGATAAAGTAATCAAAATGAGATTAGCTTTCCATTAAAGTAACATTACTGTGTACATTTAATTACATATGGCAGGAAATTGACAGGATGTTCGGCTACATATCGGAGTGCATCATGTCATTTTGTGATGAGAGAGGATAATGTAATAAGAAAAATCAGATGTACCCAACTTTTTAAAAGAGGTGATACATTAGTGATATAATAGTACATCCTGAAAATAACATGAATGTCATGCCGTTTAGGTTTCAGGGACAATGATTCAGTACGAATTACAGATCGGTGAAGAGAGAGAGTCATTTAGTTTTAAGAAAGAGGTCGGAAATGGAGCATTGCTTTATATAAATGGGATCTTTGTGTAATGTTATGTGGGCCTAGGTACTAATAATAGTGTTTTACCTGCAGCTGATCATGAGCATGGAAGCATGGAAAAGCATGGGAAAAATGATGTACTGCTATGGGGTCCGCAAGCAAACACTGTATTTTAGCCACTCTGCTTCTTAAACATATGATGTGTTTATTAGTATTTTCACAGTTTCACTAATAGCTGTTTCTTATGGAGAACTGAAATCATTATATCATTTGCATAGAAGCCGACCGACACCTGGGTCGTTTGTCTTCTGCTGCCTTGATCAGTATTTTTATTCTTAGTTTCAATCCAACTATAAGTGTTCAAAACTCCATATAGTCACACAGTCTAACCAATCATGGCAGCAGTAGATGAGCAGCCCAAGTAAAATTACTCATTTATCTAAGGAGCTTCTCGCTTCACAGCTTCAGTTCCCTGTTGAAAAGAGCTGTCTGACAGCAAGGAGAAGTCATGAAAGTATTGTAAATATAGAATACATTTAATCTGATACAGGTTTTTTTTACGTGAGCACAACACCGTCTGAGCTACAGGCCTCATCCACATCACTGTGTTTCCATGTGTTGGTTCTCCTGTGTGCTTCTCCTAAATGGCATCATGCTGACTGCGATCTAAACATATACAGTGGTGGAAAAAGGGTTTTGGATATCCCATGAAATTGTGATTGCATTAAAAATCACTCTCATGTCATTGAACTCTACCAAGTATTGTTCCATTCTCCAAACCCACATGCTCCTTTCTGCACATGCTCTGTTCCATCCAGGTCCAAACTGGATGTTTTTGTAAGTTGTAAGTAACCACATCCAGGGTATGACATGATGAAACTGTCAAGAATTTAATTGTATTATTTTTTTCTTGTTTTTTATTTTATTTATTTTTATTTTACCTGTATTTAACCACAAAGTCCCATTGAGATTAGGAATCTCTTTTGCAAGGGAGACATGGCCAAAGTAGCAGCCAAGCAAAGTCCAAACAACATAAAACACATACATGATACACAATGAACAACAAGTGTTAAGAGAACGCAAACCTCCGCCAAGCACCCCGAGCGGTGTGCATGTGTGGATCGACTATTTCTTTTCAAATTCAACAGTTTCAAGGTTGTTCCATACAGCAGAAAAAGTTGAAGCTTGGTACCATTCATGTGTATGTCAAATTATATTAAATTCCAATCAATATTTGTTGAGTTATAATGAAAAATGTGTCGTAAATGGGATTTTCAATGTTAAATTGAAATGTCCACAGAGTCCACATTCCACAGTGGATGTGGATAATTTTGTGCCAGATACAAGATATTGTTATAAGCTATGGGTGGATCAAATTGGAGGCTAATCGGATTCGTTTTGAATTTTTTATGAATTTTCAAAAATTGCTCAATGATGAGAGATAGGAAAATTTGAGATTTTGTGACCTTGCTGTGACCTTGAACTTTGGCCTACTTGGCCCAAAATTTAATGGGTTTGTCCCAGGGCCTAGGCCTATCTGTGGGTAAATTTGGTAAAGATGGTTGTAATAGTTTTCCCGTAAAGTTGCTAACAAACAAACAAACACTAAAACAAACAAACACACAAAGCAAAGTGATCACAATACCTCCTGGCAGAGGTAATAAAACGCAATAACAACAATTCAACCATGATGGCATCAAGAAAAACAGTGACATTCCTCCTTCACTGCATTTGTTGTTGACGGCAAACAAAAAATTATTTGCATTTACGCCGTTTGAAACACAGAAAAGATTTTTTTTGTAAATATTTCATGATAATAGTTGGCACCGTGTAAAATTTTAAGGGTGTCCAAAAAGTGTTTTCCACCACTGTATGCTAGATAAGAGATAAAAATGACATACAACCCCTCTTCAGACTAAGCTTATAGTTGAACATGCTGATTCTAGGCACTAAACATCCCTGTAACATAACATCAGCTGCACTGTATGTAATGCTCTTCTTTTGTTCTTGGATATAAAAATATGCAAAAGCATTATAATAATCGGTGAAAACAAGATGTTTCCCAGAGTTATCCGTACACTGAATTATCATATCCTGCTAAAGCCTTCATCAATTTTGTGTGACTTCTTTGTTATTTCAACTTTTAACAGGGGCTGAACTAGATAATGTAGTTGTAAAATCATTAACCCACAGTAGTTTAAAGGTATGAATGCATAATAATGCTATGATGAATTCATAAGTCCTTTATACACATGCTATAATCATATTTATTGCTTGTGTTTAAAGGTCAGAAAGGCTTTGCAGCTCTGAAAGACTCTTTAGCATAAAGCTTTGATATGTCTCGCTCCTCCTCGCCTACCAATTCACAATCCAGTTCAGTCTGCTGTTGTGAATGTGTTTCTCAGGAGAATTGATGTTAAATTGTGTAGGTTTAGCCAGAGCTGCCAGGTGTCCACCTACACAAACACACTGGGTTGTGAATTGCTTTCACTACCCACATTCAGAGATTCTCATTCACACTGAGGATAAATATAACTCCTGGATAATGAAAAATAACAGCTGACAACAGAACCGACGGGTATAAGTCTCTAAATCTGTCATGTTCTGAAGTGATTTTACTCCTTTGACACATGAAAACTTGTACTATCCAAGTTCAAGGTTTCAGGTTTGTGGTAATTTCAATAAGATCAACTTCCAAATGCATACAAAGGCTCGTGTGCTTATGTGAAGTTCGTGCTGGAGTTTGTGTTGTTCTGGGAGCTAATCATTTGTTGACACCAACAGACATCAGCCTAGTGTTTAACACTTTTCCAGCTCTCATGGAGCAGAAGGACCACCCAAATCCTCTACAAGTCAATGTACCATCTGTTACTGTGGATGAAGGATGAACTGAGATAGGGGTTAGTGTAAAAATGGAAGTTTCTAACTCCAGTACACGACTAGTTCCCAGCACAAAACAAACTCATGATTTCACATATTAATCCTTGAAGGAAAACCAAGATTAGACACAAAACAAGTGTAGCACCAACAGTTTAAAGGGGTTATATGTAGTATTTATATTCCAAACTGTTAAGAGCAGGGGACAGTCACATACTCAAACATGTTTATGATTACCCAAACCATCCATTCATCCATCCATCCATTTTCTACCGCTTATCCGGGGCTGGATCACGGAGGTACCAGTCTAAGCAGAGATGCCCAGACTTCCCTCTCCCCAGACACTTCCTCTAGCTCAGGAGCGTCAAACTCATTTTAGTTCAGGGGCCACATTCAGCCCAACTTGATTTTAAGTGGGCCGGACCAGTAAAATAATAACAGTGAAAAAAATAAAATTATATTATGATCAGGTTTACATCTAAAAAGTTTCCTTAAAAATCTGAATAACATGAACAACTTGAATTGTCTTAAGAAAAACGAGTGCAATTTTAACAATATTATGCCTCGGTTTATCAGTTTATCATTTACACATGCGTATTACAATCTCACAAAACATTTAGCAACAGGCAGAATATTGGTATATTGGTAAAATTGCATTTACTGTTCTTAAGACATTTCCTTATGTTCATATTTGTTCAGGTTATTCACTTTTTTTTTTGTAAAAGGATAGTTTGGTATTGTAAACATTTTCATGTAATTCTAATTCTTTACACCAAAAAAAAAAAAAAAACAAAGGGAAAATTTGGGGTTGTTATTATTTACAGGTTATTCTGATAATATTTTACTGGTCTGACCCAGTTGAAATCTAATTAGACTATGTGTCTGTATGTAGAACCTGAATTAAAATGATTTTGACACCTCTGATTGTTAATATCTTCAGTGTAATTTTTGCATTTCACAAATTCATCCCATGGGCCAGATTGGACCCTTTGGCGGGCCAGATTTGGCCCCCGGGCCGCATGTTTGACACCTGAGCTCTAGCTCTTCCAGGACCCAAACTAGCAACAAGTCAATATTGCGTATCCACATACTGTATCACTCAATGAATAAACGATAAGGCTTATTCTTTACACACATCTGTAATATGGAATCATCAAGTTTTCTCTTTCAAATATCACACTCATAGCTGGTTACTTTGACAGGTGTGCAAAATAACACTGTGTCTTACAATCTTCATGTAGGTTACTGAATCAGCTGATAGTTTACATTAGAGCTCTGTTAGCTTAGCTCTGCTTTTAGACAGAAAACAGTCACAACAAAACCACAAATCACATCAGTTTTCTGTTTCGTTTGTGCTGTCAATACCTGCATTAAAGATGTGTTTAGAATCAAACAAACAAGGTCAGTACTATTATAATTTAGTCTGAACTGTGGATCAATAAACGGCCAACTTAGCACAGCTAGTAGCTTTATACCATCACAAGCTTTGTAATCAAACTAACCTGTGTTGAACAAATGCTGTAATTTCAGCATCAAACTCCATTCTTTCATTTACAGCTGTGTCCAGTCGTGAAAACAATAACAGTGCTTCTAGATTTTATAACTTTGTCGCTTTTTTTGAGTAAAAGTTGTTTCTTAAGCTGTGTTTCCACTACGTGGTACCGTCTGAAGTCGACTTGACTCAACTCGGCCTTTGTGCATTTCCATTACATAAAACAACCTGGAATCTGGTACCCGGTACTATTTTTTTTAGCACTTGTTCGGCCGAGGTTCCAAAACAGGTGAAGGGATCCTAAAATGTGACATGTAAACACTGCAGACCACTGACTGGTCAGAGAGTTGTTTCTGTGCCATTGTGTCATCAATGCACGACCCGCCATTTTAAAAAAAAAAAACAGATTTGGAAGTTTACAGTAAATATACCGGTAGGCTAATCCATGATGACACGCTGCAAAATGACACTGTGGTAGGTCGAGAAGGTTCAGACATTTCTGAAAAGATTCAGCATGAGCTTGACGGGGCAACACGCAACGAGCGAGTTTATCAGCAACTCTCTGAGCAGAATTCACAGAAGTTCACACAGCATCGTTATAATGACCAGGTACTCTAAAGTTGGTAGTATCCTGTGATGGAAAAGGCCTCCAGGAATAGTACCTGATATCCAAGTCGAGTCAAGTCAAGCTGGTACCACGTAGTGGAAACACGGGTTTAGTGGTTCTCAAAGGCCCTGTGGTGTTAGTTTTTTCTCACCATTGGAAACCAGCAGAGTGACTCACTACTCCGTCTAGTGGTCACATTAATCCATCGGACCGTCAGTATGGATATCCTCAATGCATATCTTTGTGATCCAATACCTTGGCATCTGTGGTATAATCTCAGCATTTTTTGTTCTAAACATTCTAATTATACTTTTAGGTCATATTTGAGTATTTTAAGGTAGAAATACTGCATATAGCTCCTTTAATGAAACATTTTAACATCCAGAAACATGAGTATTGGATCCAAACACTAGGACGAAAATCTAATCTTATAAAAACAGTAACCTTACACTATTGTATTAATTTATACTCTTATTTTAAACACAGACCATAGATCATCCTCAAAATATGAGTCTTGCCCTAAATATGTTCTAAATTTTAACCTCAGAGTAGGATATTAACCAGTATCTGATACACAGTAGTCACAGACAGGCAGATCTGAATTTAGGTTCAAAGTTTAGCTATGTTTAAGAGAAGCTGAATATTAAAGAGTGTGTGAACGCAGGATAATATACCTTCAGCTATTTTTGGCCCTTAAACAGTACAAAGGATGGAGTGCAAGTGGGAAATTAAAAGGAAACGATAAAAAGAGACATGGAGCAGAACAGTGTTACGATAGGTTAGATGTAGTCTTTTGTTTCTGCTGCACAGTTAAACCAACACGATGTTAAAATATTTAAGCATTTTAGCTTTTCGGTCTTACCTCAGCCATGTAATATTTGCAATCTGAGACTAATAGAGCAGTCAAGCAGTGTCATTTGATATTTGGTTTTATTCTAATGTAAACTTTCATGTGAATACCAACGGTAAAATCAACCTGGACTCAAAAACTCACAAGTATTTGATGCAAGGTTATCTGTAATTGCAAAAGATGAGATAGCAGACACTGCTAAATAAACAAATTACAGCCTACAAACTGCTAACAGATTTGACTCTTAAAGGTTGGAACAAGCGTGTGGACTATGAGCCAGGAACTGGAAGCAAGCAGCTGTTTCCCAAGATGCACTTGGAAATGTGTGGAGGCCCCCTGTCTGGTGTGAAGGCGATGGTGGAGCTACAGACCAATCACATTGGGAAAGGCTGCGACCGTGAAACGTACTCTGAAAAGTCTCTGCAAAAACTCTGCGGTAAGTAGAGCAATAAAAAAAAAAACATCGGTCTAGAGAATAAGAAAAATATTGATGAAATGAAATGCTTTATTAAAAATATGAACCGCTATTAAGGCATAGAGGGGTATGAGAGAGCAAAGGGTAGTAATAATAAGACAGAACAAAAGGAAAATTTAATTTTTAGAAGAAATTACCCTATGACGCCTTAAGCTTTGCAGTATATTAATATGCATATGCTTGTGCACCATTGGAATCTTGAAGGTTAGTGTGACTTTAAGTTTGTGTTTAACTGCCAGTACAAACCTTTAGCTATATTTACCATACAATTAAACATTGTTTTACTCTTACAGAGTATTCTAATTAATTTACAGCCTTTAATTGTGTGAAATTGTCACTCAAGATATAGACTAACAAATCTTAATCTGTTTTCACAATTAAAAGTATTATAAATAGTATTCATATTCCAGACTATCAACATCAGGGGGAAGTTATGTAACAGAACACAAGCACAGTTGACAAATCACTTATAAGTTAATGTTACGTATCGACAAACAGTATCACTCACTTAATAAAGTCTGAAAGTAACTGTTTACACACATCCATATGAAAGTATCATCAGATTTTCTCCTTCACATGCAAACTCAAACAATGGACTAAAAAAACACAGCATCGTATAATCTTTACGTGCTGCGTCAGCTGATAGTTTACATTATAGCTCAGTTAGCTTAACTCCGTTTATAGGCAGAAAACAGTTAAAACCACAAATCACCTCTGATTTCATCCAAAAAGATCAGAACTGTGGATCAACGAACGAAGCTAATAATATCACATAATAACTTTATACCTTCATAAGCCTCATAATCAAACTCATGTAGAAGAAACACTGAGATTTCAAACTCCATTCTCACGCATGTGCAGTTTGTTAAGTTTATACCAAACAGCTCAGTAATAAAGAAGTTCCAATACTAAGATTTAATGAATCATGATGGAAAAAAGAAGCAGTTTTGTTTTTGGTGCCGCCATCCTGGCATTGTCATATTTTCTGACTGACACCTCCAGGTGCAGCTTCAGGCAGCACTGACCTCCTTCCTGCCCCGAGCCCTTCCACAAACTGGACGGCGTCTCTGCTGACTGACAGCGGGCGAGACAGTGACCTCATCTACAGATTTGATGGACGTCAGGCCGCTAATGTTCCTGATCACGTGGTTCCCCAAAACCTGACCGACCAGTTCACCATCGCGACGTGGATGAAACATGGGCCCAGTCCAGGACTCAGAGCAGAGAAGGAAACTTTAATCTGTAACTCTGACAAGACAGGTGACGAAACAATTTCACACATGCCCACTTACAAGCATGAAAATGTAAAACGTAGAAATATTATTAATATTCACATGTGACCTTTAGTTTTACATTTTACAAAATGATTTCTTGGATGTTAATGCCTTAGGTGACAGTCATGAGAGGAAAGAGGGAGACACAAAGTTTAACCCTATGACCACCAATGTGTCTCAGTTATTATTACCCTGCCCCCCCAAAGGGAAGGCAAGGTTTTTGGCTCGGTTTGTTTGTTTCTTTGTTTGTTTGTTAACACTTTAGCCACAAAACTATTGGGTGAATTCACACAAAATTGGGTTTATAGATTGCCAGTGAACCAGAATAGATGTCATTACATTTTGGGAAAAGTAGGTCAAAGTTAAAATTTTTTATGAATTTTTTTAAATCTTTTTTTTCCCCATTTGCTTATAATGACTGAAATTTCAAATGTCTATAAAAACATAAATTTTGTTTCAGTTTACTTCATACTTGGCACATATATAGAGGCAGTTGATATTCTGACATCAGCTGGATCGATGCCAAAATAAACTACCATATGTGCAAGGGACAGGGTTTATTGTGCCTGGCACCACTTGTTTTTTAATGTAGCAGACAAGTTTTGCTCCCACAGTACTTTAAAATAACTTTATTTTCATGTAACCTTTTTTGCATTTTCAGCCTAATGCAAAAGAAGCTGATCTTTGTTGAGATATAACACAATCAAATATCAAAATTTTCTCCTCAGTGACCTCAGACCAGTATATCTGTATGTGCAGGCAGAGAAATAAGGATCCAACTGTTTTATGCCGTTTATTTCCAAAACTTGTTCAAATCCTACATCCATCCTAGACTCTGGGCAATAAAGAGTCAGTGTAATACTCTGAATTGCTTTATCCAATCTGAGTTACAGGCAAGAATACAAGTAGATTTGTCACATGTTTTATAGAGCAGCCTTTAATATTTGTCTGCATTATCCACATTGGTATGGCAATGCTCATTGTGCAACCTTTTAGTCATAAATATTACTTACTGCATATCTCTCATAAGCAGCTCTACAGGAAAGATATCAAAGTTAAGGTGCCCTTTGACTAAAGCAAAACCATTCACACTTTGATTTCCTAGATGCCTATGTAATGTACTCGGATCATAGAGATCCTTTCAGAATAATAAGGTAAACCCAGACCAAAGCTCTCCATGGATCCTAAAAATACTGAACTTTTGTGTTCTTCAAGTCTAATCTGAGCTGTCTGAACACTGTAATTAAGCATGCCATCTGCATGTTTCACACGTTCACAATGGCCTCACAGATGGCTTATTAGCTTAGGAAATGTGTCGTCTGATTTTGTAATTCAAAACCGCAGGGTAGTTGATGTCTTTTTTATTTACAACTTTCTGACTACGATATACAGAATGGTGTGTGATGGCTTGGTGTTGTGCCCTGTCCACACTAATATGGATCATTTTCTGAGATGGTATATTCTTCTGTCCAAACAACCTTCATCTTACAAAATCTCTCTGTTCATATGTCAATGCAAAAACAGCTACAAACCAGTCAAAACACTTAGATCACAGGTGTCAAACATGGGGCCCGGGGGCCAAATCCGGCCCGCCAAAGGGTTCAGTCTGGCCCCTGGGATGAATTTGTGAAATGCAAAAATTACACTGAAGATATTAACAATCCTTTTAGTTCAGGTTCCACATTCAGACCAATTCAATCTCGAGTGGGTCAAATCAGTAAAATACTACCATAATAACCTATAAATACTCACAACTCCAAATTTTTCTCTTTGTAAATGTAAATATTTTCATGTATTTACACTAAAACAAAGTATAATTTTGCAAAAAATGTTAATAACCTGAACAAAAATATGAACAACCTGAGATGTCTTAAGAGAAGTAAGTACAATTTTACCAATATTCTACCTGTTACTAAATGTTTTGTGTATCTGTAGATCCACTGTGATCTGTAAGTTATAATGTACATGTGTAAATGATAAACTGAGGCAGAATACTGTTAAAATTATACTTATTTTTTCAGTTTGTTCATGTTATTCACATCGTTTGAAAGGATAGTTTGTAGATGTAAACCTTTTCCTGATGTAAATTTGCTTTTTTCGCTCTTAAACATAGAGAAAAGTTTGGCATTGGCAATATTTATATATTATTATTTCACTGGTCCGGCCCACTTCAGATCAAATTTAGCTGAATGTGGCCCCTGAACTAAAATGAGTTTGACATCCCTGACTTAGATAAACCATTGTTTCTAATGGACTTAAAGGGGTCCTATTTTGCTAAATCCACTTGTATTAGTCTTTGGTACATTTATTGTGTATCTGGGGACCCTAACAGTTCAAAAACTTTGAATTTGATTTGATTCAACTTTATTGTCATTGCACATCTCACAAGTACAAAGCAATGAAATGCAGTTTGCATCCAGAAGTGCTTAAGCAGTGATTAAATATGATATGCTATAGATTAAATTAGCATATGATACCGTATTTTACATATTATACAGTGTATACAGGGAGTGTGGTATGAATGCTAAATTGTATTCGTCTGCCTCAATGTCTATTATGTACAGTTGTGCCTCCAGGTGCTGCAAAGCTATCTTTATATTCATTTTGGCAAAAATCAAGTGGATTTCTACAACTCGTTTTAATTCCTGCTTAATTTGTTACATCTATGTTTATGTTTATGTTTACGCATTTGGCAGACGCTTTTTTCCAAAGCGACTTACAGGGGAAAACCAATTAAATCACTCAATCAATCAAATTTTATTTATATAGCGCCAGATCACAAAAAAGTTATCTCTTGACATTTTATATATAGAGTTGGTCAAAACCAGACTCTAAGTCAATTCTACAGAAACCCAACAGAATCCTCCTGGAGCAAACACTTGTGACTGGTGACAGTGGCGAGGAAAAACTTCCCTTTAACAGGCAGAAACCTCGAGCAGACCCAGACTCCTGGAGGATGGCCGTCTGCCTTGACCAGTTGGGGTTAAAGAGAGAGAGTAGAGAAGGGGAAAAAGAGAGAGCAATAGAGATAGGGACTGGGGGAGAGGGGGAGAAGGGGGGAGTAGGGGGAGACACATGGAGGCGGTTGAGGATAAGTGAGTGGTGATGATGAGGGCAGGGAAGAGGCCGGACCACCGCAGCAGGTCCAGAGATAATCGTGAAATAATCTGTGGTTGTCCTGGGAAAAACCTTATTAGAATTTTTAAAATGGAATGTTTGAAAGTGCTAGGACAGGAGGTGCTCTCGGAAGAGCTGGGTCTTCAGGAGCTTCTTGAAGATAGGCAGGGATGACTCTGTTCTTGTAGCACTTGGTAGAGCGTTCCACCAACGTGGAACGACCCATGAAAAGAGCCTGGATTGTCTTGTACAAGGTCTGGGGACCACCAGACTACGTTCCCCAGACGAGCGGAGTGGTCGTGGGGCGACATAAGCTTTTATTAGTGCACCTAAGTAGACAGGAGCAGACCCACGGAGAATTTTGTAGGCTAGGATTAAACTATTTATGGCTAGGCTAGGATCTATAACTATTTATGTCATAACATTTGCACATACAAGGTCAAGACTTCCAACGAACATTTCTCAGAGTACGACATAATTATTTATCAGCAGCAGCGGTTGTAGTAAAAACTGAAAATATGTCCAAATTTTGAGCTGATTACCTAAAATTTTCAGTTGTTGGTTGTATTAATGAACACAAGTGGCTAAATGGGACAGAAAGCATGGTCAACAACCTGGAGGGGGTGGGGCGTGAAGTGGTTCATTTGCATTTAAAGGGCCAGCGCTCAAAACGACCTTTTTGGTGTCATTACTCAGAAATAGGGTTGAAGATGGACCTGTGGAGTTGAATTAATGAAGAATTCAGACCCAAGTAGACCACAGGGAAATGTTTTAAAATGCATAATTCCATTTAGAAAAGCAAAATATCACTCCTTTAAAACTGTGGACGCTATGGATAATACTGGACATAGCAGAGGCTTTAGTCTGTCATTAGGGCAAGCAGCAACAACAACTTTATTATAAACTTAAGTTACTTGAACTGTTGTTTCAGGTTGACAAAGTATATCCTCTACATGAGGGGTGTCAAACTCATTTCGATTCAGGGGCCACATTTAGCCTACGTTGATCTGAAACGGGCCAGACCAGTAAAATAATGACATAACAACCTACAGATAATGACAACTCCAAGTTTTTGTCTTTGTTTTAGTACAAAGCCTCTCCATTAAACTATGAAAATATTTACATTTTACAAAAAAGATGTGAATAACCTGAAAAACTGACATTTCTTTGGAAAAATTAGTGCAATTTCAATATTGTGCCTCGACTTATTATTTATACGTGTCTATTACACACAATGTTACACAAACATTTGGTAACAGGCAGAATATTATTCAGATTTTGGAGTTTGGAACTAAAATTAAAAAAATTCTACAACATTACATCACAAGTTACAGATGACAGTGGATCTATAAATGCACAAAACCTTTAGTGACAGGTGTAATATTGTTAAAATTGTACATTTCAGTTCATTCATATTTGTTTTTATTTATGTATTCACGTGAATTTTATTGTGAAAGGATAGTTTATAAATGTAAATGTTATTAAATGTCTTTTTTTTCACTTAATTTTTTCACAATTTTTCAAGACAAAAATTCATAGTTATCATTATTTATAAGTTACTATGTTATTATTTTACTGGAGATCACACTGGTCTTTATGTGGAACCTTTATTGTTAATATCTTCAGTGTAATTTTTGCACTTTCATCCCATGGCCCAGATTGGAACCTTTGGCGGGCCAGATTTGGCCCCTGGGCCACATGTTTGACACCCCTGCTCTACATGATGTGAGTTACATAACGCCATAGATTTGGTCCAGTCCATCTTCCAAAGGTATCCATTCTGACCTTGATCTACTTCGAGTCATGCACTGATTTTTATTATTAGCTTATTATTATTATTATTAGCTTATTGTTGTCATGCGGCATCCGTCGTCGTCGTCTGTCATCTGTTACAAACTTTCAATTGTCTTCTTCTCCAAAACTACAATTCCGATTGACTTCAGACTTGGTATACAGCTTCTTTATGATCATGTCAACAAATGTTAGTGAAATTATTTGGATCCGGATCTGATTCTGGATTTGGTGTGACTTTGAAAAATTTTCCCATTATAACAGATAGGAAGTGGATTGATACAATAAATCAGTAAGTATCAATGATATCAAGTTGGAATTTAAATTTTTTACAGATCTGATTGAAATATGACCAAAACATGGGCTATTTCTGTAATATAATAAATACACAGAACTGGGTGATAATAAATGGCATCTGGATACATTTCCCAAAGCTTTTAATTTGGCCGGTAAGCTACAGGGCCATTGGTCCTATTTTTTTCACCTGAGTTTGATGTTTCAGGTGCATATTCATTATACAAACCAATAATAGACGTATACAAATTGAAGTGTGATGCCATCATTTTCCAGTATCTCCATTTTCTCTGTACACATGGATACACATGAACTGGAGTTTTAAATTTTCACTTTGGAAATTGTTTCTAAAAATCTCAGTTTCTTATTGCCCAAATGTAGAGAAAAATAGAATAATCTGCATTAGTATGGACATGGTACGTATGGTATAGTATGGGGCATAAGAAATCCACATGTAGTCAGCCCTGTGATTCTCCTATCTGAGCGAGATGATTATAAAAGTAACATTCAATTATCTGTTTCCATTATTTCCTTTTGCAGAAATGAACCGCCACCATTATTCTCTGTATGTTCACAACTGCCGCTTGGTGTTCCTGCTCAGAAGAGACTTCACTCAGGTCGACACTTTCAGACCTGCAGAGTTTCACTGGAAACTGGAGCAGGTGAGAAGTGTGTGTTTGCATATGTGTACTTCTTTGTCCTATTTGAGTGCAAGCGTGGAATCTGGGTGATTTTCTACAGCAGGTGAAGGGCCATCAGTATTTGCGTAGTGGAGGAGAGGCTCTCCATTCTAATTACCGGAGGCCCTCCATCACTTTCTTCTGCTCGCTACAAGAGATAAGAGGGTTGAAGAAACACACACACACACACATATCCAGAGTAGAAAGTCTGTTTAGTTATGGGTAATAGCTCACCCAGCAGCAGATCTCTATTATCTGTCATGCTTCTGAGGAGTTGTAGAACTAATTTGCAGTGAAACCAACTTCAGTGCAGCGGAAACCCTTTGAGAGAAAAGGTTGCATCATATCAAGTTGCTTCAGTAAAGTATACAGTAAAATTGTTTTTCTTGCTGAATGTTGCAGAGTCTTCCATTTCCGAAATGATAATGCGGTTGCAAATGAGCTTACCTTACATAAACTCTGAGTTCAACCAAACTGAATACATAAAGATTAGAGGTGTGAATCTTCACTGCCTTAATGTTTCGATTCTATTATGATGTACAGATTCATCACATCTTAATCTAATGCCTTTTCAGTCAGTTATATTAGCACAAGTATCTCCATCACTGAAGTCAATGGGATGTGTATCTCAATGCACTGCCAGCAGTCTGATCCATTAAGATTGAAGATACTATACATTTATAACAACTACCAGTGCTGTACAATGTGATTCACCTCTAGTGCAATCAAGTACATTTTGATTAGATGTCACTCAACACAATGCAACTTGATGCAAAGTATATGATGCTGTGCAACCCAATCTACTTGATAAATCTGTCGTCATGATGCCGTAAAAGTTATTTCTGGATTCAAATGGTCAACAAGAGTAGAACCTGTATATTCTTTTACTGTCTTTTCTCTCTTTAGTGAAGCACCAGCTAGGGTTAAATTCAATTATTTAAGCCAAATATAGTTAATGTAACTCTCCATAGTCAGAGTTTTACCTGCTGTACATCATGGTCTGCAGGGACTCGTTTAGGAGATGGACACATCAGATTTACAACTGAATAAAATGATGAAATTAATCTGAATAAAACATGCTAGTCAAAGGATGTATTTTTTTTTAGTGTCTTAAATACTGTCTGTCCGTTTGCCTTGGTGCATCACTTTACTGAATGAGAATATGTCGACGTAAATTGTTACTTTATTTAACTTGTCCTCATCTGGACAACACAAATACAACAAGACACAAAATATGAAGATGTGAAACACCTCAGAGGTCATACTCTATATCAGGGGAACCTGTAAAGATTTGGTTTGTCAGACACACTGGGAAAGAGTGTTCATTCGCTAACTTTATTTCTTTTTTTTTTTTTTCTTTTTTTTTTTAATGGGCTCAGCTGGCTGACAGGCAGCTGTCTTTACCGATAAGGCAGCAGCCGACACCAACTGTACTCCCAGTCATCATTGCCCATTTTTCTGACACCTTTGCTTGTGTATCCTCTTTTATTTGGACATTTTACCAGGGAGTATCTCACACTACTTTTTTTTTTTTCTCCTACTTGTCTTGTCCAGCGTCCCAACAGCAGAATGGTAGTCTGGTTCCTTTTGGTGCTGAACAAATTTGCTTTGCCAAGGGTAACTTCACAAAGTATATGAAGCGCCCTTTGATATTCTACTGTGTTTATTATGAGTTTAGTTGAACCACATTTCGATGCCGGACCTGACATGGGGGGTGGGGGTGGGGGGGTAGAAGAAGGGGAGAGAACAAGAGAGAAGAAGGTGGAGAAGACCCTCACAAGTATCAACAATACAAACAGCAACAGCCATGGAGACAATTATAATGGTGACAATAACTACAACCAGAACTGAGTAAACTGGGTAGAAGAAAGAGAAAAACAAAACAAAACAAACAAAACTACAAAAAAAAAAACAAAAAAAAAAAACAAAAAACAATGAGATACATAAGACCTATGAAATGAAGAATATAAGAAAGCATGAACAAAATGTCGTATACTACATTCGCACAAATAATACCTATAACAAATAATACCAGAAACAAATCCACACAACATCAGTTGTTCACATTCATCTGCTGTGACAGAGTGAACCAGGCAACAGACTGAGGTGAAGAACACAGACATGCAACCACAACCGCACTCCTTCCAAAGATCAGGGACCGACCAAGAGGGCCCCAAGACCCGGCCATTCGCTAACTTTAGCTCGAGCCAAACTTTTTCTTTTTTTTTTCATTCATATAAAAATTTTAACTTTTCTTATGGCTTAGTCCACTTCCTTGGGTGTTTGTCATCACATGGAAAGTAACAGAATGACAACTGGATGTGCTTTGTGGACTCAGGGACACAACACAACAGCATATTGACAGTGTACTGTGGCGTTTCAGTCAGGGCCTTCAGTAAGCAATATTAAACCACACACACTTATCTTCCACACCTCTGTACAGTAAACACACTCATATACAAATAATGTTCAGAGCACAATGTGCACGACACAGTACTCCTTAAACAATAAAGCACTCACCCATCACATATAAAGTCCATGCATTTGTCTTTTCTGACAAAATGTTCAATAACATTCTAATGTAGTTTTCCTTATTGCTTCAGTTGATCCAGTCATTCTTTCTCAGTAGAGAAAGATGTCAGAGAAGACAGGCTTGTTTGTCCAGTTGTGTTTCTTGCATAAGTTTTAATCTGTTTGTGAGCTGCAAACGACCGCTCCACAGAGGCTGTAGATGTTAGGATTATTAGGATCAGGCATGTGAGTGCATAAAGCTCTAGCATATCGTCTACAAGGCCAGTCCTCCTCAGGAAAATCAGATCACTTATCCTTTTGCTGTGAAAGTTTGACATGTTGTTCATGACTTTTAACTCAGATTTGAGTTTGTTCAGGTCAAACTGTGCTGTATTTCTCCTTCAAACTCTGGAGCTCTGCCACTGGAAAGGTCTGCTTTAATTTGTCAAACTGTTCAGAATCCAGCGATCCAACAAACATCAGTCTTTGGTGATTTTCAAATCTGTTCCTAACTTGTGCAAGTATGTTGTTGATCACAGCCGTGTGAAGCTCTCAATCAGTCTTGTCAAACATATCACTGAATGTAACTTGCTCCCTTTCAAGACAAAAATCTGTAATTCTGGTCAGACTAAGCTTTATGTCTAAAGTCTTGCTTTGTAGAATCCCAAAGAGTGCACCAGCAACATCAAAAATGTCTGTATAGATGATGCAAAGTGTACAGTTTCCCAGTCAAAATTTCAATCTCAGGTATGTGCTGGAAAAGCTCAACTGGCTCCACTTGTCTGTTATGGACAGTGCAAACAAGCCTGGTTTTGAAATTACACATCAGTTGTATGCAGCAGCCATTTTTGACTAAAGTCATCTAGAAGAACAAAAAAATGCAGATAGTCCACTGAGATTTGTCAAAAGTATCTTGTATTCTTTAATTTTTGATGCTCCCTGGAACACCACCAGGTTCAAAGTGTGTGCATAACAATGCATAAAGAGGGCCTGAGGGACTTGGCCTTTTACAGGAGTCTGTACTCCATCTAGCCCCAACACCATTACAGCCGCCCATTCCTAGCACTGGGCCACTTGATTTACTCTTGTATTCTCCACTAGATCCAGAAAAAAAACTCTGTTATGTCATGAGCTGCGCTGTGTTACTGAAGATAGTTATCTCATCAAACATAACTGCCACAAAATCTGTTTAATCTCTTCTTTGATTTGATCATTCATGACTTCAAGCACTGCATTTCTTAGATTATGAGTTTTTCCTGATGTTCCTGTAAAAACTGTGGTTATGACAAGATGACTCCTCAAGTCTGCATCATACTTATGTAACAGCTTTAACAATTCTAAGTCACTGACTCTATTTAGTAAAACTCTGGATTCATTGTATCTTCTGAAAGATCATTCATGTTGTCCCAAAAAGAGGGTGCAGTCAATAAAACCCTTCAGGACGTCCTGGTTTCTTCTGACTCTCATTGTAAATTCTGATTTCACATTTCCTCTGCACGTTCAGCTATAAATCCATCTGACATCCACCAAATGTTTTCAGATACAACACTACATTATATATATGACACCCAGAGCCATGTGTTTCAGACCTGCTTTGGTGAAGCTGCTCAGGCTGAAAAAGCCAATGCAAACACAGCAAAACAGCTTGTTGTGCTCAGTGCTGTTAGCCACTCATAGCACTTGTTGTTACAATGTTTGAAATGGTGCATGAAACCTTTGCTGGCCTTTCTTTGTGAATGTAGTTCAGTTGAAATATCATTTTCAGCAGATCTGCAGTCTGGTGCAACGAGTAGCAATGGTGCATTGACTTCATGTTCAAAGTAATTTCATCACAAAATTTGGGGGTAGCACAGGGTACGTTGCTGGGCCCAGAGGGCATCCTGTCATTTGACATCAAAATTTAATTGGCTGATTATTGTAAAAGTACATGTGGTCTTTTAGTTAAAGGTTAGCAGTACAGGGTGAGGAAGGAAAATTTACAATATTTTGAGGCAGGGATTGAAAGACAGTGTATGACCAATTAGTTTATTGAAAGTCATGAGAATTTATTTGCCACAAGAAAATTGACATAATAGAAAATGTTTTTATTCTATGTGTCCTCCTTCTTTCTCAATAACTGCCTTCACACGCTTCCTGAAACTTGCGCAAGTGTTCCTCAAATATTCGGGTGACAACTTCTCCCATTCTTCTTTAATAGTATCTTCCAGACTTTCTCGTAATAGTTTTGCTCATAGTCATTCTCTTCTTTACATTATAAACAGTCTTTATGGACACTCCAACTATTTTTGAAATCTCCTTTGGTGTGACGAGTGCATTCAGCAAATCACACACTCTTTGACGTTTGCTTTCCTGATTACTCATATGGGCAAAAGTTTCTGAAAAGGTATGGATAATAGTGTTAGGTATGATTATGACATCAATATATGTTTGGTTTCAAAACAATTGACGTAGTGCCTGCTGAGAAAAAACAACTAAATGTTCATTGTAAATTTTGCTTCCCCACCCTGTATGTGTAGTGGGGCCCCAGTGAGCTGAAATCACTGTGAGGTGTTAGAGAGATTTTTTTGGATATAGGATATTTCAGTGAAATCCACAACAAAAGTAACCATGAGCAGTTTTGTGGACATTACACTAACAAGACAGTTATACACACTTAAATATTTTTTTATAGAGCTAGCAGAGAAGGCCTCAAGCCCCCCCACCCCACCCCCACTGCATACTGAATACACAGAAATAAACACAACCAAACCTAGAATCAGTCAATCATGTCATATCTTAATAAACAGACTGATTATCTGTTTCCTCTGGTTCTTCCTTTGCAGTACCACAGGTCAGAGTCCCATTCAAGATGGCTTTTTTTTAGTTCTAAAAAACTGTCAGCCTGTTCAAAAACATTTTACAAATGTCAAAAAAGCCTGGAGTGGATGTGTTCACAGCAGAGAAAATAACAACAGTGCTATGGATCGCATCATCAACTACCTGCGAGCATTTATACTCATAATACAGATCATTATTTATCTGCACCAAGCCATGTTACAACATCTGCTGTGTAGAAGAGGGCAGCGACTCTGAATCCAGGGATGTAACCTCAGCACACAAACACAGATCAACCTGGTGAGGTCCACTCATGTCGTCACAGTTCACTTAGAAAAACCAAGTTTTACTTGGTGCCTGTCGGGAACCAAATTTTTGGCTCCTGAACGCTCAGATTTTCGGTGTGAACATGTAGGCCGGTTCAAGATTAGGTGCAGGAACTGGCACCGGCACAGTTCTCTGTCAGTCTGAAAACAGCTTCACAGACTTTAATAGTAGCCTGAAGCATTACTAGTTCATAGAAGTCTAGGCTGTGACAGGAGTGCAGATGATAGGCACACTGGAGAAACAGTTTAAAGCAGCGATTCCCATTTTCAACTCGAGACCCAAAATACAAATTTAGGACCAAAGTTATTATCGTTAACGAAAACGAACGAAATGACGAAAACTAAAATTGAAAAAACATTTTCGTTAACTGAAATTAATAAAAACTCTAATTAAAAGGAAAAAAAATGATAACTAACTGAAACTGTATCGTGAGCTTACAAAACTAACTAAAACGTATAAAAATTATGGATACAGTTCCCTTCGTTTTCGTCTTTGTCAATGTCGGATTGATATGAAATTAATTTATTTCGCTCCAGCAGTTTTAGCTGGTGACACCATACGACACTTCACAGTCTGTCATGTCTGGTCACTGGTGGTTTCCAGTTGTCTTCTGGTCCTAACTCTACCTGGAACATACAGACTAAAGCTGGGACACAGCAGCACAGTCCTGTCTGGGGTTTACTGTAGTGATACATGGGTCGGTTTTTTGTTTTGTTTTTTTTTTTTTTTTGGCGTACCGTGTGTGTGCGCGTGAGTGACAGAGACAGAGCAGAACTAAAGGACAGAGTCAGTGTTGAACTAGCATCTAGGTTAAAATTGGAGAGTTTATCACCATGAAAAGGCCTTCCAAGCCCTGAACTGCACAGTTTAGAAGAGGAGAAAAGAGGAGGATGAAAACTAATCCAATTACAGAGGTATGGAACCTGTTAGAATGTTAAAAAAACGTTTGATGTTACTAGCTACAGCTAGCTGAACTGAAATGAAGCAAAGTTAGCTAATAATGGAACTGGAGATGATTAAGATATGAGAGATCTGCTAAGGTGTGGTTTACTGATGAGGAACTGGGTTATATATGTTTATAAGTGGTTTATATATGTTTCTGTCTGCTTTAACTGCTGGTTAGCTGGTTTATAATATGTTCCTATCTGCTTTAACTGCTGGTTAGCTGGTTTATAATATGTTCCTATCTGCTTTAACTGCTGGTTAGCTGGTTTATAATAGGTTCCTATCTGCTTTAACTGCTGGTTAGCTGGTTTATATGTTCCTATCTGCTTTAACTGCTGGTTAGCTGGTTTATATATGTTTCTATCTGCTTTAACTGCTGGTTAGCTGGTTATATATGTTTCTATCTGGTTTAACTGCTGGCTGCTTTGTGCATCTCCTCTCATGCTTTGCACATCTTCGCATTGTTTCACGTAAGTGACGTTGTGTATGGATTGCACCCCACCTCAACCTGCTATAGGGAATTTATACATTGTACGGTACATTGTGTCTCTGCTCAGTCCATGAGCCGCCCTAACCCGACCCCCAAATAAAGTGTCCAGGGTAACCCATATCCATGCCTCACTAATTTCTTTGAATAGGATGATGAGGAAGATAAAATATATGAAATAACTAAAACTAATACTAAAACTAAACTAAACTAAAACTAAGCATTCAGAAAAAAATGATAACTAATAAAAACTAACAAACCTGCTCTAAAAACTAATTAAAACTAACTGAATAAGAGAAAAAAAAAGTCAAAACTAATTAAAACTAAACTATAATTAAAAATCCAAAACTATTATAACCTTGTTTAGGACCCAAACTAAAAAAATTATGTCATGAATTGCCATACATCTACATTTTGCTGTGTCTTTCACTGTCTCTGTCTTACATCCTTTTTGTCTTGATACGTGTTTATAGCTTGTTAGCTAAGATAAGATCAGATCAGATCAGATAAGGAGTTCTAGTTTTACTTTCATTTACATAAATCACACTTTATTGATGTACAAATATTAGACATTGTGCAGCTTGATTTCATCCCAAGTTATATCTGATACACACTTTTTCAGTCAGAGCACTTGTATTTTATACTTTTATGCTGACACATCAATATGAGTTGCCGAATCTTTCTACCCCTGCTGCAAATGGTGACTTTTTGGGTCATTTAATAAAAGCAGTCAGGTAAATAGTGATGTGCTTTCAAAAATCCAAACAGCTGAACATCTCTTCAATACCTGCATCTGTGTGACTCACCTCAGTCAGTAAATACTACATCAACATTGCAAGCAGAGGTGTGAATATTCATCAGCCCCACAGTTCAATTTGATTATGAGGTTCACATCAGAATGTATGTTAAAGTGAATCATTTCTACAAATCTATGAAAGATATGATGCACAGATGCTTTTATCTAAATATAAGAATCCAAACGTGTATTATTCCAACAAACAGTACATTTGTCTGTGCTTTTTCCCTTTAAGACATTACAATGCAGGCTCAGACCAGCGTCCATAAGATGGCAGGATTAAAGGTCTTGCTCGGTGACACCTCAGCAATGTGGGGTCTTGATTGAAAATCATCCAACATAGCGCTGCCGTGTCACTGTTGCAGAGCTCATCAGGCAGTGACTAAACAAAACCCACAAAACCAAGTAGAATCCCTGGAGTCAAATGATTTTCATGATAAACCAGTAAACAGGAATCTCCCATGTTTCCACTTTCCATAGATTTTCCCCAGATGACTAATTATGTACAGTAGATGTAGTGCTAATCTCAGTGTCTCCCTTTGGGATACGCATACATGCACATATATCCAAATGCTGAAAATGCCTGATAATTAAGGCAGACCCTCAGGAGTTTTTGCTCACTTAGCAGATTATATCCGATTTGTTTTGGCATCTATGCACTGGTTCTGGTGTGTCTAACCTGCTGGCTTTTATTTGAGATGGTTAACTCCAAACTAGAATATCCTCCTGACACCCAGCAATGCAATTTGTCCTCTGTAGTAGACAAGAGTTTAACAGCTTTACTGTAAAATAAATAATTAACCCTTTCATGCATGAATTATGAGAACCTTAATCAAGATTTTTTTTTTCCTAAGTGTTTTTATTCCCCTTTAGGCATGAAAAAAAACAATGTGATTGATTTTTTTCAACTTATTTTTCATGGAGTTACAAAATCGTATTTAATTTTAGAAGCAAAGAAACATGTATTTACTAATATACTGTGTGGAAACTATGAGATAAAAACATTTTTAATGCTGCTAATCTGATGTTTTCTCAGATTTTAACAATACCTACATGGAGATAATATGCAAAAAAAAACAAAACAAAACAACTTTTTGTTTAAAAAAAAAAACACAAAACTGTTAATTACAGTTTAGTAACAATTAGCAATTTTTTTTTTACAGTCAAACATGTTACCGCAGATCAGGTTTATCTGGAACAGCAGATTTACAGTAATGGTATGAATTACAGTGTATAGGATGATACATAAGCATCCACTGTGTTGGCTGATATGGAACTAAAACAACAAAATCCATAAATATACAAGAGAACCCCTTTTGAACAGCTGTCCACTGTAGTGACCACTATGCATGAAAGGGTGAAAAAATATCCACTGAAAAGGACATTATATGATTTTTTTTTTTTTTTTAATGTATCTGTAGAAAGTGTTGCATCATGCTGTTTCCAATTAAGGTAATTATTTAATGTAAAATGGCCAAAATGTTTACTTACTGGGTCTCTGGGGGATATAAAATAACACAGAAATTGACAGAAAGCTAGATTTCCTGTGTGGAAGGAATGCATGAAGCCATAAAAGTATGTTTTCCGGCTGCTATCTCTGTTTCCTGCATGCACCTTCCAGCCTGCAAACGAAAAGCATTTTTCTCATGTGTACCTTCTAACCAGCAACGTGTTTGTTCTAGGTCAAAGGTAGATTGAAAAGTGTTTTTCTCAGCCCCTTGTTCTTTTCTCCAGAGGCTGAGTGAGGTGATGTGACAAAGAGAAGGGCAGCAAAGTAGCAGGCTGCAGGGTTTTCTGAGCAAACAACCTCCAGACACTGTTTTTTTCATCCCTTCTTCATCTCCTCTTATCTGTGTCTTTTTCTACTGCTGTTTTTCTCTCACACACATGCTGTATATAAAAGCTGTATGCAGAACAGTACATAGCAGAAATCCCACTTATTCCTTGAGTATGTGGTGCAGTCAAATAGAATATGTTATGAGCTACTCGCCAATGCAAATGACTTGAACAGACACTAGTGTTAAATATAAATGGAAACTTGTCTGAAGCACTGAAGGTTAATGAGAGAAAATGCGTCATATGAGACAGCTCTGTAGCTCTCTTTTGGAGCCCCAAGTAAAACCAAAACCTCTAATCAACAATCATTCAGTTAAATAATATATAATAGTAAATAATCTGACACCATCCAAAAATGAAAAGTATGTACAGTATGTTTTGTAAATGTTCACAATAGTGGAATTTTTGAAATAAAATACATATAGTAAAGTATTTTAAAAACAGAATAATAACATTAAATTAAATAACTGAAATTTTATAAACAGTGTAGGAGGTTATGTCTGCTGTTGTGACATTGAACTTAGCAAAGTAGATAAATCAGACACTTATAGAACTTTCTCTGACTAACCAGGACCAATGCTGTGGGGTGCTCCATGACCTTGACAAAACATATTTCTTCATCTTTGTGGAAGTCTGATGTAGATAAACAAGCAAAATAACATATTGTTAGCTGTGGCATTAAAAGGACTGTGAAAACATAACTCATACACACTAATGTGTTCAGGAGTTCATTGTGGCGATGCCACAGTAGAAGTGCACTGTACCAGACTGTACTGTATCTGGAGGACGAATGAGTTTTCTTATAACTGAAGAAAAGTACTCAGCTGTATTGAAGAGAGACTTCACTTTTTACAGGTCAGAGAGATGACTCTTTTATGTGATGTAATTTGATGCAAACAGAAGAGCAGGCTTGAAAACAGGCATTTATCCTCTGAATTTTTGTACATGGTTGCTCATAACGTTGGAATAATGTTGTTTTCAGTCACATTCCTCTTTTTTATTCCTATTTATACACATCAGTAATCACCTCTGACCTGGTACAATGAGTCCCAGCTACACTTTTTTTTATATCAAGAATGGATCGCATTGTCACAATCATTTCATGAAAAGTAGTAAAAAAGAATTTATTCCAACTTTATTGATGACTGTGTTCAAAATTTCAAAGATTAAATACCCTTTTTTGGGGCTGCTCTTCTGTTTGCATCAAGTTACATCACATAATGGAGTCATCTCTGTGACCTGTGAAAAAGTGAAGACATATTTATACCTCATCACTTAAGAAAGCTTGTTTAGGCATGTATATAGGTTACGTGACTGCATGCAACTTCATGAAAAAACACAGAAATAAGAATGAAACCTGCAAATTGCGCTCTTAAAGAGGCAGCGTTTACTAGTGATGGACCTAAAATAATGACAATATTAATGTGGTTTATTTTCTTTGCACGTTAGGTAATATATAACACTGCAATAAAATGTGTTATTCACTTATATTTATCAGAAGGCTAGATTATATTTCACTGTTTTTCACTCATGAACAGTGCACAGCCATCTTGAACTAATCTGACGACGTCTCTCAGTTGGTTTGTCTCTGCTGTTGCCTGTTCACCAGTAGAGTCACTGAAACAAACACATGATTATTGAGATAGTAGGTCACAACTCACATCATATATCAGTACAACATGCTCATGACATTACAGTTATACTACATTAAACATGATCATCATTAATGTGACAGGTCTGAGCTAGGGTGACCAGGTGCTTACGCGCCACATGTGGGACTAGGAGTGTGTTTGTGTGGGACTACGTTGGACTCTTAACCGTAATGCTGGAACAAAGTCTAGATTTTTAAACAATGTTCATCTTATTATCGATCTTATAAATATGAATAACAACAATTTGATTTGGTTGCACACGGCAAGGTTCTAATAGTTTTGGATTTTTCATTATAGTTTAGTTTTATTTAGTTTTGACTTTTTTTTTCTCTATTTCAGTTAGTTTTAATTAGTTTTTAGAGCAGGTTTGCTAGTTTTTATTAGTTTTCGTTATTTTCTAAATGCTTAGTTTTAGTTTAGTTTTAGTTTCTTTATATCTTTTCTCTTCTTCTCTGTCGTATTCAAATAAATCCCAGACAGGGCTCTGCTGCTTTCTCCCACTTTTAGTCTCCATGTTTCCAGGTAGAGTGGGGACCAGAAGACAACCGGAAACCACAAGTGACAAGAAGTGACGGACCGTTAAATATCATATGGTGCCAGCGGCTAAAATTGCTTGAGGGAAATTAATCGATTTTATATCAATCCGACATAGACAAAGACAAAAATGAAGGGAATTTTATCCATAATTTTTATACGTTTTAGTTAGTTTTGTAAACACACAATACAGTTTCAGTTAGTTATCGTTTTTTTCTTTTAATTCCAGTTTTTATTTGTATCAGTTAACGAAAATGTTTTTACAATTCTAGTTTTCGTCATTTCGTTAGTTTTCGTTAACGATAATAACCTTGGCACACAGTATGCATATTTCTGCTTATTTTTTTGCTTTTTTGCACAGGTTTCAACAGCTTTTTTTGCTTGTAAAAACAAAACAAAAAATCTACTTGTAAAAACTTCAAAAGAAACCTCAAGTTTAAAATATTGTAATTAAATACTTTTAGAAAATCAGCTTTTTTTTTTTTTATTTAAGTACATGTACTCAACCCTCAAAGGCAAACTAATCCATGCCAATAAAACAAAACGGCATAACTGACAACATTATAACAGCTGTTTCCACTTCCAGCCAACCTAAAATTACTTGGACCCAAAACCTTTGAGCATCCATACACAGAATAGTCAAACATTTAGCATTCTAACACAGTAATAAAAATAGACTAAGATAAAAAATAAAAACATCCTGTGGAATTTTGTTAAAAAATAAATATCCACATACTTAACAAAAGCATATTTTGTCTTCTCAAGTCTCTCAGTTCAAACTCCAAACTTAACAATAGGCAAAAGGGAATATGGATCAAATCTGACCAAACATCACATACATACAGTGCATCGCTTCAAGTCATACTCGCCTCCATGCGCGATGGAGAAATAAGTTTGACGTAGTTCACAGAATACCCTCTGTGAATCATTCCTCACTGCTTTCACCCATGTCTTTTCTGTAGTTGCATCTTCTTTTTTTTTTGCGTGGAGATTCCATAATTTCTGTCAATATTTGCATATGCCAGTGTCTGAGGCTTTTTCCTTTGTTTTTTGTGTGTCAGTGGGCGGAGGTCAGGAGGACACTGATGACAGGTTGATGGACTCCTGACCCCATGTGTATGTTGGTTGATTGACAGCGGACACAGCCAATGGTGATAGCGCTGTCACCGCTATAAAATGAAAGTCATGTTTGGAGAAAGACTGTCCTGCTCTTTGGAGAGCCAGATCCAATATAATGCGGGACATCGTCTCAATTTGCGGGACGTGGAAAATATGGTTATAATGCTGTGCAGTCCCGCACAAAGCAGGACACCTGGTCACCCTACTCTGAGCAGATCAGGTTCATGCTGTTTATGTGGCGTTAAACAAATGCAGCCTGTGGTTGAGCAGCACAGAAAAATCCTGAAAGAAGTATGAACTGTACCTGAGTGTAAAACAGTGAAATACAAGCTAGCTTTTGAATAAATCCAAGTAAATAAGTTTAATTGCAGTGCCACGTATTACCCCAGGTACAAAAAAATGAACCACAGTAACATTTATTGTTTCAGGTCCTCTTTAAAGGCTGATATATTAACAGTAGTTTGGAACCAGAAAAAGCTGATAATCCTCCACACCCCTTCACACAAGAAACATGGCAGTCAAAAAACATTACGCTTGTGTGAAATGTAATGTTCTTGTCTCTATTAGAAACATCATAACTGTTAAACTGAACATTTAAGGCAAAGAAAGAGATACTTAGATATATAAATCTGAGTCACTTAACATCAAGCTCAATGTAATGATCAATAAAAGTGGAATTGAACATCAAACTAAATGAAAATCTTTATCTTTTACATTATTAGTTTTGCTCATTCAGTGTTTCTATTTGCGAATCCTAGAATCAGCCGCTATTAACAGTAGTTTCTCTTAATCCTGATAGATTGTAAAACATCCCATCAGTGCCAGTTAATTGGCTGAACTAATTAGTTGGTCTGTCGCTAGTAGATTCTAATATGTTGGCACAGTGTGAAAAGTGTTCGCCTCAAACACGCCACCCGTTTTTCCTCAGGGCTAATTGGTTTGATGTGTTTTTTCTTGAAGTGTGGGCGTGCATCTCCTGCTGGACCTCAAATGGGTCATCTGAAAATACTGAGGTAACGTTTTTAACGAAAGGAAATCACGGTAACACTGATAATTCCCACCATAGGGATGTGTTCACTTGTTACCGATGGTTCAGATCTCATTTACTGACTTTTCTGAGAATAAAACCCAGTTAAACAGGACTGGTTCAAAGTTAAGAGTTTAGCTTTTTGCATCACAGCATTTCTTGAAGCTACATTGCATTACTAAGAAACAACAACCGCCAAGGGGAAAACTAGTGTCTCTGCCTCTTTTTTCCCTTTATGTGGTTCATGTTATTGCTGAACGCAGGCAAAATGTTGAGTAAAGAAAGAAGCCAGTGCTCTTTAAACCCGGAGAACCGACATCAGACTCTGATCTGAGCCCTGAAGCAGCACATGGTATAGAGTGTCAAAGAAAAGGGGGCTGAGTGTCTTAGAAAACAGCCACAGCTGGATTTACTGCAAATGCCGAGGAGTGTAATGTACCGAATCAAACGAATCAAATGGAAATATAAGTCGTTTGTAAAAGATTATTTTATTTTAGTAAGCCGTTTTGACCTTTTCTTCACAGTCATTACAGTGTACTTAGATCTGGTATCTACCTTCCCTGGACTAAAATTATTATCATTAAATAAAAATCATTGGGCCATAAAGCAGTAACTGTCATTACTGTGATAAGACGGATGGATGGATGGACTTATTTTTACTCATGTATATTTTTATTTTTTTATTTTTTTGAGAATGAATGGTTTATTTTTGGTTTGTGCAGTAATCACCACACACAGCACAACAACCACAATAAACACAAAAACCAAAAAAAAAAAACAGGCCAGAAGCAGAAGCTTATTTATTGCCTATCCACAACATCTTCCAGTCACATTAATCTGTTACATATTCCTCACAGTGTACATATTTAAAAATACTTTCTCCGTCAAACAAGGTACAGTGAACCTAATACATTTCTGGTTGTCTCTGTCCCATTTTCTTAGGGATTAAAACTGATTGTCCTTTTTTTGTTTGTTTGTTTTTCCAAATATTTAGAGAACAGCATGGACATATCTAGCTTTGTAAAACATTCAATTAAAAAGAAAGCATACGAGTAATAGTAATACAGAATAAAAATAAAAAATAATAAAGGACGTATTAAATCAGAGTCTCCTTTTATATCACCAAGGTAACATTTGGCATGTATTCTTTCACATAACTTTCCCATTTTTCCCAATGTTTGATGAATATTTCTAATTTTAGATTAACGGTGAAGGTGATTATTTCTATTTTGTAAATATCCCTGATTATTTGTTGTCATCATAGTTTAATTGTTACAATTTTCTTTTTCATTATTTGTCAGTATATATTGTACAATGCACTGTAAAAAAAAATCCTGTTGTTTTTACAGAAAAAAACTGGCAGCTGTGGTTTCCAGAACAATACTGTAAAAAACACATCCAACTGTAAACATATTTACGAAGTAACATGTAGATTTAACATTTTAAACATGTAGATTTAAATGGTAAATGGACTACACTTATTTAGCGCATTTTCTACACCTTCACAGTGTCCAAAGCACTTTCCAAAACCACCAGGTCCAACTGGGAACAATTCAGGGTTCAGTGTCTTCCATGGACACTTTAACATATGGACAGTCAGAGCCAGGATTTGAACCACCAACCCTTTGGTTATAGGACGAGCCACTCTACCGACCCATTCATTTACAAGTTTAAAATGTTCCATTGTTAAATGTTTACGAGGCCATTATTTCAACATTATGGTCTTGCAATTTAAATGGCACCACATTGTATTTCAATTTACAGTTTTATTTTCTAAAAACAATAGAAATACATAATTTCTACATACAAATCTGGTTTTGTTCACATCTTCCTGTAAGAACTACAGCTATATTTGATTTAATCGTTAACACAAAAATCTTCTCAAATAAACAACTTTGCCTTGTATTGTCACTGACAGTTTTTTTATTTTGCAATTTTACAACTTTTTGTGTTAATTCTACAGTCATTTTTTACAGTGTGCAAACATGCAACACACACTGAAACTGACCCTCTGCTTTTAACCCAACATTAACGTGCAGAAACACACCACACACTGCAGACTAGGTGCAGTGGGTTGTCATGTCAGGTGCTCAGTGGGTTAAGTGCCTTGCTCAAGGGCACATCAGCCAACAATTTCTCTGCCAGTCCAGGGAATTGACCTTTTTAGGCCATAGCTGCCCCAATAAAGTCATGTAAGTCAGTATGGTTATATTTTGACTATAAAGCAGAGTTTAAAATCACAAATTACCATCTAGTTTCTTCAACTTTCACTCAGAAACAAACTCAGCCCTTAAAAATAAATAATGATATTGATAATATTATCGACTGACCCAGCCTGTAGCCCAAAATCACATTGTGAAACGTGGTTATAATACAACTACTACAAACGAAGACCAAAACTTATACTCAAATCAGTGAAAAACTCCTTTCAATAGCTGAAATAAAATTAGCAAAAATGAGTTGGTATTGTCGATTTATTTAAGAAAGGTTTTGGTGCAGACTGAAGCAGATCCAAGCTGAATGTTGTGTGTTAAAGGTGTCTGAGGCTGACGAGTCCAGAGTCCCATGATAGAAGGTGGAGTTGGGGTGGTGGTGTCTGCGAGATGATCAAGATGATTTTGATGAGACATAATAGAAGGTCTGCAGTGATTGGAGGGAATAGGCTCAAGTACAGACAGAAAAACCTCACAAACCTGTTCCAAAAATACTCAAAATGAACAATGCAGCATGAAACAAAATGAAATAGAACTGCAGGTCAAGTTTATTTTTGCTTTCCTTCCAAAGTTAAAGCTTCAGGATGAGTAAGAGCAAGACATTTTTTTAAACATTGGTTTCATAAATCAAAGAAATATATTGATATCGTGTTTTCACATCTTGCCATTTTCAGCTTCTACATGTCATGACTTTGCTCAAAATAATCTGAAAACTAAATAACTAAGTAAGAAACAAAATAAACCTCATCAGTTCCTAAAAAATTAAACACTCTTAAATCTAACCTAAATTGGGATTAAATTCCAAAGCTAAAGACTAAATTTTTTGATGTGTTGACCTTAATGCGAGCGATAGAACAACATGAAGAGATTATGATACAAGGATAATAAATACATCTAATTAGCCTTATGATTCTTTTTTTTTTTTTTTACTTCAAAACATTAACCCTTTCATGCATGAACTATAAGAGCCTTAATCAAGACTTTTATTTGTGAGTGTTTTTATTCATCGAGGCATTAAAAAAACAATGCGATTGAAATAGTTTTAATGAACCCATTTTTCATAGAGTTGCAAAAATGTCCACCTAGCTGGACACCATGCATTAAATTTTTGAAGCAAAGAAACATATTTACTGATAAACTGTGTGAAAACTATGAAATGAAAACATTTTTACTGCAGCTAATCTGATGTTTTCTCACATTTTAACATACACTAATACTAGTCATTACTCACTTCATGGAGATAATATGCAAAAAAAAAAACACCACAAAAACCTGTTAATTACAGTTTAATAACAATAACAAGCAATTGATTTACTCTCAAACATGTTAGTGCAGATCAGGTTTATCAAGAACAGTAAAGTTACATTAACGGTATGAATTGCAGTGTATGGGATGGTGCATGCACTGCAAAAATCTGAATCTTACCAAGTGTATTTTTCTCATTTGTAGTCAAAATATCTCATCTCACTTAAAATAAAACAGAATCATCTACAGAGTAACATTTTTTTGCTTAAATCAAGCAAAAAAATCTGCCAATGGAACAAGTGAAAATTATGTTGGTAAGATTTCTTGAAAAAAGATTTTGCAAATCTATTGTCTAAAAATCAGTTCTTATATCTTACTGAAAAGTTCCTCTTTAGGTGATTATGTCTTATTTTAAGTGTGATGAGATATTTGGATTAGAAATGAGAAAAATACACTTGGTCAGAGTTAGATTTTTGCAGTGTGAGCGTCCACTGTGTTGGCTGATATGGAACTAAAACAACAAAATCCATGAATATACAAGAGAACAGCTGTCCACTGTAGTGACCACTATGCATGAAAGGGTTAATAACTAGCGGCAAAAGAGAACATGATGTATATCCTAATATATCTTATATGTTATTTCTATGTTATTTCCATATTTCTTACTTAATAATACTAATACTACTACTAACACTTAATAATAATAGTAGTAATAACAATAATAATAATCAAAAGCCAAAAAAAAGGAGAGAATGATAAACTCCCACAGTGCCTATATTGCAAGATAATAACAAGCTCAGGAGTTACACCGTTTTTCTTGAAAATAGTGGGGTGAGAAGGAGGAAGAAGGAGAAGAGGTGAGTATGGGGTGTCACAGCTGCTTCTTACTGTCCTTGTTCCTCTAGCACTTAGAAAGGACACTCAATGGCTTCTACGGCAACTCCATTTAGCTCTATTGATTTTACAATTCTCACTTCAAGAGAGGAGGGGTGGTGGAAAGGGATGAAAGAAAGCGGGCAAAGACAGAGTGATGAGGGAAAGGGGCTTCAATTTTCCAAGTCGATAGCGCACAGTGAGGGAATGTCAACCTTTGCACGTGCATCTGCATGCACTGCCATGTTTGTGTGTGCATCTCTGCACAGCCCCAACGAAAGCACACACATTTTTTTTTTTTTTTTCAACCTTGCTAATGGACTTCAGGATGAATCACTTCTCTCCTGGTACATTATTCACTCTCCCTGACTCTAAAGAGCGTATCTGTTCAGAAGACGTTCACTCACGGTCACAAAATCCTATTCAAATCAACATTCACTCCAATACTGTCCTGTAAGCCAAAGATGATAAAACTTAGTCAAACATGAAAACAAAGCAGAGAGAGGGAAGCTGCAGAAGGTTTTCCATACCTAGAGTGTTTTTCAGCTCAGTAAGATAAGAACAAGTGTGTCTGAGGTTATATTGATTTAAACCTTTATAAATGAGGTATTATGTACCCGCAGCAGGGTACTTATAGATAGAGAAGGGAAAATCTATGTTAACAGGGTGAATGATGAAGCGAATGCATAGCTCCGTATTTTTCTCAGCGGAGGCCTGAGATTTGAGAAAGAGGAGTCAAGAACTAAAGATTTATTTGTGTTGGCAGCTGCTTTGCGTCATTGTGAAATAACGGTCCGATTGACTTAACTGGATGCAATTTGTGAATCCCAGATAAACTTCCCAATTTGACCAATTACACACTTTGAACCAGCTGCAGATGTGCTGCTATTTATCATTTATCTCTGAGGTCGATGGTAGTGAGCCAGTGTTGGAGATAGTGCAAAATTGTCCTTGTCTACACCACATCTACTCTGGGGCTTATCTGCCTGCTATTACCATGCATGTTACACTGTGGCTTGTTCCCTGCCTTGTGTTGATTAGAAGCCTCCCATTGTTTCTCGGGAGATTAATTGGATGTTGTTGGTTCTGTTGTGTGTGAGAGCGTGCATGTTTCTCCTCCTGTTTGCCGTAGATACCAGGATAGATTGAAGTGTGTATTCAGGGAGTGAGGTACAGTAGTAGCGTCGTCCCTAACAAAACAACAGTTTTCTGGTTTGGGGAGTAAGTGATATTCACAACAAACAGACAAACCTCCGCCATTCCTTGGTGGAGGTTTGTCTGTTTGTTTGTTAGCAAGATAACCCAAAAAGTTATGGATTTGGATGAAATTTTCAGGAAATGTTGATACTGGCACAAGGAACAAATGATTACATTTTGGTGGTGAACGGGGGAGATTTTTTGTTTGTTTGTCTGTCTGTTAGCAAGATAACTCAAAAAGTTATGGAAGGATTTTGATGAAATTTTCAGGATATGTTGATACTGGCTGTAGTGGCAACAAAAAAGCCAAAACCTTCTTTGCCACTTCTTGCAGGATATGAAGTTTTCTGACTCGTGCGTTCTAGGTATAATCCGAAACAATGAAGACAAATATGTTGACAATTAAAGCGTTCTTTGCCTCTATATCCAAATTAAGTTTCAATATTAACTAAACAGCAACTACTAAGATGCAGTGGTGGGCCACCAGGGCCTGCAAGGCCTTTTCTGCTGGCCTAAAACAATATCTGAATCACAGACTGATGTTAATTGTATTTTGTCCATGAATACTTATTAAAAAATTCCAAGTGGTCTGTCTGCTTCCTTTCATAGTGTTTCCCCTGGTTCTGCTGCTTCCAGACCTGTATTTTCATATTGAAGCATTTAACCAATCACATTTCAGCCATCATTTGTTGCCAGGCAAGTTCAAAGTCAACGAAATCTGCCTGGAGATCTGCCTCTAGCAAAACATAAGTCTTGATGAAAGTGTTGCTTCAACCAATCAGATTTTGAGTTGGCGACACCAGGGCCCTCTAGCAGACGTACGGTAACGTCAGCGTATTCACACCTTTTGATTGGATAGTCAGAGAGCATACTAGCCAAAGCTAGCAAACTGCATCTGTAGTGAGCTGCACGAACAGAAATATAGTTGTGTTTGTTTAATAGCTGTTTTGTCAAACCACAACGGCTGAAGGAGGAGAAGAAATGGATTTGGTTGCAGATTTATTGTTAAAGCCATTTTCAAGATGGACTTTTCAAGAAAAGCTGGGCATCGTTAAGAAGGGTCGAACAATTCTGAAGGTAGCAAGCCAGTTACAACCAGGAAAAGGATTTGTCTTTCACTCCACTAACTTCGACCGGTACCCCCAGTACCTACAGGGATAATCTGTGCTACAGTGTAGCTGAACTCTTTTTAAGGAAAGAAAAGAGGATGGATTTTGTGTTAAAATAATCAGAATTTTTGGTGAATAAAATGTTGCTCTTTTCCTAAATAATATTACAAGTTTATGAGGTTGTTATTGATGCTTTTTCATGTGTGTCGCAGCTGTAGCTGCAGTAGAAGGAGACTTGTGCACCCCGGGTTTGTTTATTCAGTAAAGGCATTTATTGTGGCTCCACGAGTTATCTATCTGCGATGCAACGGCTCTTTATACTGCATTTCTGCATAATATGATGGTTTTTATAACCATAAAATAGTTATTGAGGGGTGGATTGATTCAGACAGAGCACTACTGAAGGCCAAGGTGTGAAATGCACGGTCCACCGCTGCTTAGATGACAACGACGGTCAGAAATACTGTTGCTCCCTGTCCTGCTTAATTGAAAGTCTCTCCTTTCAGAGCATGTGCTTTGCAGGTGTTCTTACATCACTTTACTACACTTAGCTGCACTTTACAGCAGAGGGTTGGCTTGCGGTAGCAGGACAGAACTGACAGAACACAGATTGGCTGATTATTTATACATACTATGCTAAATTAATATTAGAAAATGATTGCATGCAAAACTATCTTACAATCCTAATATACAGACAAAAGGTAGACTACAGTAGATTACTATTTAAATGAGGCACAATATGCAAAATTATACCTAAATTACTTTATGGCTCTAACACTGACACAAGGAACAAATTATGAAATTTAGGTGGTGATTGTGAGGGGGGCACTGATCTGCCTTGGTGGAGGTCTGCACTCACTGACAGCTTTTCTACATGTATTAGTTACACCTGATGAACTCAATATCTGTCTAAATATCTAAGAGGTCAATAACCCTACAGCAATTCTGTGCATTCACTTATCCAGACATGATAAAGATGATAAACTTAAGTTAAAACAGCATCAGAATGGTCAATCTACCAGGAGTTTCATGCACAAACATCTTTAAGGATTACAGAGAATGGCCCAAAAAGAGAAGCTATCTAGTGAGCAGCAGTTCTGTACTAAAAAAAGAAAGACAGCAGTAACTCAAACAGCCTCCAAGGTGTGCAGAAGAGCATCTCTGAACGCACATGTCGAAACTTGAAGCCGGAAGCAGAAGACCACGTTTGGCGCTGCTTCTATCAGCTAAGAATAGGAAACTGGGGCTACAATTCCCACGGGCTTTGCCAAATTGGATAGTAGATTAGAATAGATTAGAAAAACTTCAGTCGATTTGATGAGTCTATATTTCTGCTGGTTTGTTGGATCAGAATTTGGTCTAAACAACATGAAAGCATGGATTCTTTCTGCCCTGTATCAATGGTTGAGGTGGTGGGGGATATTTTCTGTCTGCCTGAATATTGTTTCTGACGGTGTCTTTACTTTTAGGACTCATTTTGTGATGCTACTTCCTACAATATAACGTGTTATGTCACAAAATTCTCATTGTTTGAAACTGGTTTCGTCAACATGACAGTGACTTCAGTGCGTTCAAATGGCTTCTGCAGACACCAGATCTGAATACCAATACAGCTCCTTTGGGAAGTGGTGGATCATGGATCATCATGGATGTGCAGCCGACAAATCTGCAGCAACTGCATGATGTTATCTTGTCAATATGGATCAAATCCTCTGAGGAATTTTTCCTTGTTAAATCTATGCCTTGAAGAAGGAAAAAAGGCAGCACTGACGGAAAAAGGAGTCCAACCTGAAACTAACAAATGAGTAGGAAACATGGTGCCACGTTGTTGCTAAGGACAAGTTTTGAACAGTGGATGTAGTCCTGTTTTTTTAACACTCGATAGCCTTACCAAAATTGGCATAAATCAGTTTTTGGCAACAAAGACTGTTCTCAAAAAGTGTGGCATGAAAGCTTTAAGTAATTAGAAAAAAGAAACCAAATATGGTGTAAAAAAAAAATCTGTCAGTTGGCTGCAACTATTCACAAAAAGGAAGCACAGAAGAAAAACCAATGCTTACCCAGAAAGCCACTAAAATGTCAGATGTACAAGTTTCATCGACACTTTTCTCAAGTGCTTTCTTAAACTCCCAGTGGAAATGGATTATGTGCATGTGAACGTGAGAGTGGATGTTTTTTGTCTTCATACATCAGTCATGTCTCATCTTCAACCATTGTCAACAGGGATATAGGAGAAAGCGGTCAAAGAAAATGCATATATGTATTTGTATATCTATCTGTTTATGTATATGTATGTGGATGTGAATAGTAATTATGCTTATGTAAATGTGCTGTGGAAACATAAGTGGGTCTCATTTTTCATTTATCAGCTGTGGACCAGACCAATAGTGTTATAATATTTAGAAAGCTGAAGCATGAAGCATTGATGTAGCCAACACACAATACCAATTTCCCGTGTATTTTACTGTAATAGATGACCCTCATTTCTCAAAGATAATTTTTCTGCAGTACAACACTGTCTGTTGAGACTAATATGGTATCTTTTCTCTCCGGGGCTTACATTTTTTCTGTTGATTCAACTTGCATACTTATCATAGTCTTATAATGGTAGGGAAAATCCTGAATAAGAGTGTCTAACTCTATTAAAGACTGAAGCAAAAGGCATCAGGAATGGAACTGCAAGATGTAGCTGATTTTACCTTGGAAGTACTGTACACTGTAAGCCTGGACTTCGTATTTACAGCAATTAAAGCATTTTAGCTTTAATTACAATGTACTTAAATCATTTAAGTTTTATTACTATAAAATGTTAAATATATTCTACTAATTTGTAGACATAGTTGAAAGTACAAAAAAGTTTAAGTTGAATGGATTTAAATCACTAAGTTTTAGTCATGACCACACCTTTTTATCTCCGCATTGCATTGTGGGTATTGGGCATGTTGTTGAGAATGTGTTATTTTTATGTGTGGGGTTCAGTGGGGTTGTGGTGTTAGTGTTAATTTTGATTTAATGCATGTATGGCAGTGTTTATTGGCCTTTTTGTGTTTGTTTTTGTATTTTCATTGCGCTGTACCATGAGTGAGAGCCATAGGCTGAACAATGGCTTTCCTGTTCATCTTTGTTCATCTATGTTATTTTTGTTAAATGTCAATTTTGGTACCATGCCAAACTAAAATCACTACCTGCACTGGGAAATTACATTGCGCTAACTTTCTGGCTAATGTCTAATCTTGCTACAATATATTAAGTTGAGTAAATTCACAAAGCAATTTATATTGTAAAAGATTTTAATTTAAAACAACTTGGAATTGAGTACAATGAACTGATGATAATAAGTCTAGTGCTTATACAAAGCAATTGACATTGCAACAAATTTAAAGTTAAATCATCTTGGCATTTAGTGTGTTGTACTTAAAATAGCAATTCCATTCAAATCATTAAAGTTTAATGCACTCAAGTTTTTATTACTTATTACTTTAATTTTTTAAGGCAACGGGTTTCCTCACATTTTGTAAGTAAACTCAACTTATCTGGTCTCACAGTATATGACTAAAGAGATCATATTTCTTGTTTTTTTTGTTTTTTCAAACTAAGTGGTATGACCACAAAAAACCTTTTGTCTGAAAAGCCTGCAAAATAATCCGTATTTTCTTTCAGTCAGCATCATGTAATCTCAGATATGACTGTGTTTATTTGTTCTCATTGTTAATATTATTTGCAGTGAATCATTGCAGTTTTGCAAGTCATTCTGTTTTCAAGGATTTAGTATGCAGCCTGTTTGAAAGGGGCCTGCACTGGTCACGATGAAATGTTTCTTTAACAGCAAAACAGAGGAAGACAGAGGGCAACACCGAAAATATTGAGTGTTGCCTGTAGGATATACATTTTCAGTGTGTGTGTTTATTTTATTTCTAGCTTCTATTTTTCAAATGACCCCATTTGAGAGCTCAACTGTACTTTGTCTCCTTTAGGCGCTTCTTGTGTTGCAAAGCTGCTACATAAATGTAAAAGACTTTTCTGCATGTGTGTGTGCTGGGACCACAGGGTACGGCATTGTGTGTGTGTTTGTGTGAGGTGGGGCCCTCCATGCCACTATCTGCTACTTATAGACCACTCAACAGGCATGCTGAGTGCACTATAAGCACTACATTATTCACTAGCACTACATGAGCATTCAGTCAGCATACTAATGTATCGACAGCTTCTTTCTTCTATCGTTCTGTTTTCTCTCACCACACCTGTATCTCCCCATCCTTCTGTCTCAGCTTCTTTTCACTCCTTGCTTTCACTCACGGTCACCTTTATTTTTACTGATAATTCTGCGACCTAAATAATTCACAGTTGTTTTTCAAATTGCACCATTTAGCACATTAGAAATGGGTGAGGATGTAAGAGTGACAAACAGACATATGGACGGAGATGTAAAAATCCTTATGGCAAAATGTTATTTCTTTTAAGTGGAAGTGGCAGATGTGTTGATTTTGTTTATTCTTAGGCTTCATATCTTTCCTTATTTGTTTCTGCTGCTTCTCTTCAGCGAGGCTTTAGACAAGAATATTCCTCTTGTCAACTTCTGCCAGAACTGTCTGTTTATTTCATTCATTTTCTCAGTTATAACAGTTAAATGGTTGATCCCTGCATCTTTTTTGAGATTGTGGGCCAGATCTACTAAAGGTTTGTGGTGTATAAAAATGTGTGCAAACTCATGGCACACACAAAAAAATGTACAAACTGATTTGCTAACAGTACGCACTAAGGATTGCGTCTTTCAAAGGTGCAAAATAGCACGTCTGCATCCAGTTAGTACGTTTACCACAATATGGCACGTTTACACGCAATTGTGTGTGTGGTGGGAGGAGAAAATGTAAGTATAATTATTTTGCACATGTGAGGTGATTTATCAAACCCAAAAGCAATTTTGCCGATAGAAACTGCGTCTATATTTACCACATTTATTTTTAACATGGTTTGTATGTGTAATTGCGCACACATGGCTGCGGTTATTGTTGCAAGAAGGAGACATGAAAATGATGAAACAAGATGCAGAGGACACATTTTTCACCCTCATGTGAACATTTTTAGAATGATGGAAGAAAAAATAATTGAGATGTAGGCCCTCCCTACACACACACACACACACACACACACACACACTTTATGGGACTATTTTAAAGGCTACTGTTCCACTTGATCTGATGATTGTGATTAAAAATACATACCGACATTAGGCTACAGTGTGACAAAATTATGTGCGCCTGACAGTCATTCAATTCAACAACCCCCACAGCCCCTCCACCTCTAAAATTAATTGGACGCCGCTGCCCAGCAGTGCCATTTTAGAACTTCTAGATGAACGAGGGATGATTTGGGGCCAGTCACAAGAATGAGTCATGTAATACCTTCTAAGGCAAAACTCCTCCAATGTTACATTTCCTTGCATCTGCATTATTCCAGCACATTGTTGCCATTAGTGCTGGCGTATCCCAGAGCAGTTTTTCCAGCGTATTGTCTCCATGACAACAATCAGTAACTCACGCAAAATCCTCATTTAAATAGGATAGTCTCCAAGAGTTTGCACCTGTTGTCATTTACGCAAGCAATCTTAGTAAATCACCTGCAAACCGTGGTTTGCAGGTGCACACAAAATTCTAGATTGCACATGCAAATTAATACATGCAAATGAGTATCTTCATAGATCTAGCCCTGTGTGTATCACATGTTATCAGAGTAATAAGCTGGTTCTGTTGGACCAACTGCACAGTACACACATACTACTGGCCATATTAGCAGATACTTTTGATTCTTTCTGTCTTGCTGTGTGTTATTTTCCGTTTTCTTTTGTGCTCTCTGGAGAACATAAGAGAAAAACTAAGCAAAGGCATGACAAGGATAGATCTATCCTTGTCATTCTCCACCAGCACTCTGACACATAAGAAGCAGGCATCAATAATGCACTGCAACAACAGTGTCGGAGAAGAGAGGCAAAGAACATGAATAGAGACAGAAAAGATGAAAAGAAGAATAAAGGTGCAAAGTAGGAGGGTGTGATGAGGAAGGCAGAGGAAAAATAGGGACATCTAACAGGACACATAAAAACACAACGGAAAGGGGAGTGGTGGAAGCTTCATATTTATTAAAATTAATCTTGTGAATCCTGAATTTATACACAGTAAGCAGTCAGTGGCTTTGGAGAGGACATCTGCTCTGACATAATGTTGTCAGCAGGAAAGGCATATTCATGCACAAGTGATTTTATAAATTACTAGGCCTGTACCCTTTACATCAGCAGAAAAGCTTAGTCTTCAGCAGTGTGATTGTAATACAAAGTAAAGATCAGTGGGCAGAGTGGGTGTCCCTGTAGGACTCATGACAAAGAAACACACTGAGACAGTATTTAACCAACATTTACACTTGACACTGACTTAAACCAAATCACAAGAGCCACTCATTCTTATTTGGATCTCTATTTAAGACTAGCAGATGTGTTTCTATAAAGCTTTTTATTACATTCTTCAATTCAAAAATGATAAATATATATCACAACAACATTTTTATGCTCGAGAGGTGGAGAAGTATTCATGAAAGGTTAATTTGAATAAGTGTAACAGAAACAAATTTACCAACTTATAATGTTTGTCTGCATGTGTGGACCGATAAGGAGGCTGCACCACTTTCTGAATTAATTTAAGAAACAGATATAAATGCTATTTAGATGGTAATGAAGCAACACTGGGTATAAAGAGCAGCAGAAATAAATGTTAGACAAAGGCTTTGACAAACAAGTGAAAATAATATTAAAACACAACACAATAGTTTAGTTTAGTTTAGTTTAGTTTAGTATGAAATACTCTCCAAAAGTCTTAAACCATGATGATGATTAACAAATTTTTAATATTTACTAAATCACGCATCCATATATTTGTGTTTTGTTTTGCAGAATTTATTGGAAAAAAAGGTAGAATATTTGGATCAAAACCCACCTAGTGTTGGAATATTTACTTTACAAATTCATTACCCTAACATAAATGCAATATGTATTTTAAGTATTTTAATTACTTGGTGAAAAAATTATTAACTAGAATTCACAGTTATTATAATTAATGAAAATATTTTGATTACTTTTATAGGTAATGTGTTAAACTGGGGAATTAAACTGAAAATTCCTAACTAATTTGCAAAACCCACCAAACTGGAAAAGAAGGCATTCCTGCACAGTGAAAAGATGGAAACCAACACAAATATAGGCTTTTTATATGAATATAAAAAACTTAAAAAGAATATATACACAGCTGGGAGTGACTAGTCAAATCACTCACTAAATGTAAGTAAGTAATTGAGTTAGTAACAGTAACCAATTTATTATTATTATTATTATTATTATTATTATTGTTATTATTGTTATTATTACTAATAAAAATAATGATGATGATGATAATAATAATAATAAAGTGGTTACTGTAAATTCATGCTCTTTCTCTTCAGCTGTATTGTTACTATTATCTAATTCTTATGTTTGAAACAGAACTAATTCTACTGTCCTAGTGCCTTTGATGCAACCTGGACTGCATCAGTTCATGTTGTCTGATGTCTTTTAGGTGATAATTTAAATTCAGCCTCCAGACCCACTATAATTTCTAGTCCAATCAGCTCTGAGCTTCTTCTTTCCTTTGTGTCAGCGTATAAGTTAGGAGGATCTAAGTAATGTAATAAACCGTCATAAATACACCTTGGCAGATTTCCACAAGACAAACAGGCTTATCACTGGTGTTTTATTCTCAGAAATAAAACACTGTTACTGCATGGTTATATATACAGTGTATCCACCCTGTGCAGTACAGGTGGAAAATCTATACGCTGATAATAGCTACAGGAAGAGGAGAATAATTAGACATGTGGTTAACATCATCGATCCTGATTAACACAGGATTAGAATGATAAAAATGATCTAATAAAAATCCTGATGTATTGTACATTCTTTATTATCTGCAGTATCCACCCCCAAAGACTGGTCATATCACGTATGTCACCATAAATTTCCATTTCAAAAAACTTTAAACAAACACAAGAAAGAAAGAAGTGAAAGCCTGTTAACTCCACATTTTATCTCTTCATAAAAAAACTAAAAATATATGTATATTGAATTTATGGAAAATATAAAATGTTAATTGATTTGCTCATGAGAGGAAATAAAAAATGTGAACAAATATTTCTTGCGCCCAAATTTAATCAAAGTATTCAATATATGTCAAAAGAAAGCAGAGTAAGAAATATACCAACATGAATGGAAAACAAGGTATGCATTTTTTTTTTTTTTAATTTAATCATTTTGTATCCAACAACAACAAAAAAAAACATTTTTCTGTTAAATATGTTTTACACAGGGTTTGTCATTTCCAACATACACTGATAATCTGGTACAAAAGAAGTCCATTCAACTGCAACATCCCTTGTTTTATTTGGCAGGTCCAACCTGAATCTGTACCCAGTTTCAACCTTTTTTGGTCACCCCACCAATTTGGCTTGATTGATCCTCTTCACACATCAGTCTAGCCTTGAGCCCAAACTGCACTGATTCACCCAAACCACTGCCGAACAATGTGGGAGATCCACTTACAAATGACTCATTTTACTTCCAGAAAGAAAAAAAAAAATGTTATAGTTGAATGTGTGTCTTTTCTTTGCCTTTTAATAATAATAATAATAATAATAATAATAATAATAATAATAATGATACTGATACTGATAATAACTTTATTTGTATAGCACCTTTAAAAACTGAGTTTACAAAGTGCTTTGACAGACACAGAAGGGCACAGCAGCTGGATACCCAGGAGTCAAAATAACAACAGAGGGCCAAACAGGAGGACAGAATTAAACTGAAATTTAAATAGAACAAGACACAAGTGAAGACACTAAAACATAGAAAAACAACACAATACAGTAAAAGAGAAAAGAACAGAAAACTACAAAAACATGACACTCTGAATAAATTTGAATTATGTTGAAGTAGAGAGGACAGAGATGACAGAGACGTAACATGATGCTGTCAAATCAATATAAAAATGAAGGAGTGGAATAAGGCAACACCATGTATGTCAATTTAAGTGAGTATCCAAAAAATTTAAGTATTCAAACTTTAAAAAGAGACATCACATAAAGGTAAGTCTATAAAAATGTGTTTTAAGAAGTGATTTAAAAGATGTCACTGTTTCAGAGAAGCCTTATCTCCTCAGGCCGTTCCAATGGCTAGGACCCCTGATGGAGAAAACACAGTCACCTTTAGATTTAAGCCTCAACCTTGGGACAGCCAGGAGCCCCCCACCCAAGGATCTAAGGCTGCGTACTGGCTCATAAGTGATTAACATGTCAGCTATGTAGCTAGGGGCCTTTAAGCCATAAAGACCCAAACATCCACTGGCGACCAAAACCATCTACTGATGTAAAATGTTGATCCACTAATCCTATCAATACATGTAAATAATTAATGTAAAATGCAGTTTGTCATCTTTTCATGGTCATCAGATATGACCCATTTGGACGTTCAGAGGCTCCGTAGTGAACGTGGAAACCCCGTCATCTTCTACAACATTAATTCACCAGTAAAACCCATGGAGTTGGATCAGTGATAGTGGATGTAGATGCTTGGTTTTACAATCAGTTATTGATAAATTTGCTGAAAGTCACAAGAGAAAGGAAAAGGAGAGAGAGAGAGAGAGAGAGAGAAAAGGAGGAAAGCGGGGGGTAATAAAAATAAATAAGTAAATAAATAAATGAAAATAACCAAATGAGATTAAAAGTACAATTTATCTACATTTGATGCCATTGCCCCTGCTGCCTCACCTCATCATCACAGCACTGCTGCAACTTTTTTTTTTTTTTCACCTTTTAATGGTGAAAATAAACTTCCGGCCTATGTTGGGAAATGTTTGTATGAAAGTGTCTTTACTGTGCATTAAAAACACACAAGGTTGTTTGGTCCACCCCTTGCTTAGCCTGGGTTCAATATTCAAGTGAAACTGGAAACAAAAATTGGTGTAGCACTATTCAGGATGCAGGAGTGTTCACATTTGGATTCCCCCTCTCCACTGAAGTGACTTAGATGTCTAAATCAAACATGCTATTTAATTTCTTGCCTTGTCATTTTCATATTTCATTAAAGTGGAGTGTTCCTTTTTTGTTTTTTGAGACACCCTGTATAGTATGAACAGTATCTTAATCTAGACTTAATCATGTTCCCATTAAACTAAAGAGTTCCCTTCAAAGAACAGTTTTGTTCAGCAAATCCGTTAGTTTTATTACAATGCAAATCAGTAGCTCTGTAAGCAATAAAAAACTCCAGCATTTTCATTTGATGGAAAGCTGTTTGATTTTTGCATACATCTTCAGCAGGTTATTTTCTCCTCATTTGCTCCTCAGAGGGTTTATTGTGAAGTATCGTTTCCCTTCGGACGGTCAATGCTAGTGGTTTAATCCTTCAAAGGCCTGGAGGGGAGGATGGGAAATTTGGCAAAAAATAAAAAAAGTACCTTCTCAGCGTGAATCTGTCATGTGACCACGTAGAAAGCACTTTTAAAAATAATCACGAAGAGCAGCATCCGGTTTGAGCAAGAAATATAATATATGTATGTACTGGAATATTATGCACATTTGTAATGACGTGTTTGTAGTCGACGTTACAGTATCTCTGCCTTTGTTTCTATCACTGTTGCTGACAGCAGTGTGTTTCTTTCTCGCTCCCTCTGTTGTGGGACTTCTCTGGTGATAGTGTTCGTCCTGAGCAGGCCTGCGTCGAGCTGCTTGGGGACCAGCTCATTACTGTGTTTTTGCATTCATTGTCTTGTTTCACTTTGGGAGAGAAGGAACACTTTCAAGCTTCCATTGACTAATGTGTCTTCAGACAAGTGATACACACAAACGTAGCTCAGCACCGGCGGAAAGAGAACCGAAGATGGCAGCTACTAACAATAAATGTGTCTGTGCATGTGTTTTTACATTTAGACAGTCAGCAACATAACAAATGAGCACTGGGGTGAATTTACAGACCCAGATATTCTTATTACAGATGACATATACTGTAAAATAATGCACTACAAGCCTCTCAGTAAGCCAATCTGATCTGTTCGTCACAACAATGCAGTGTTACTTATTTACATATTCTAATTCCTATTAAATTTAAACACACAGCTTTGACATTTAGTGATCCCTTTATGCTTTAATTCCCCATTTTACACTGCAATTATGAGTGTCTGATGAGAATTTTCAGACAGGCAGTCACCGTATCTGCATTTCTAGACAAATATATAAACAGTATATTTTTTTCTGCTTCTCTGTTTGGTATGCATTTCATTAGTCATTACACGCAAAGACACAGACAGGGAGAAAGAAGAAGAAAAAGTAAGATAAGAGATTCAGGGTGAAAACAATCAACATCGCTGTGGGAGAGAAACAACGCAGCTCAGTTTGTTGATGTAATTTCTTCGAACAGAGGACCGAAGCAAAAATCATCTTTTTTCTTCTTCTTTCTCTCCCATGTGATACCATAGCATCACATTACATTAAAGCACACATATAACTTGAGTTATATGGTGTCAAGATGAGGCCAGATAACATTATACATGTACGTGAAGTATTGTAAACCAAAAATATAGATTTCTTTTTAAAAATGCACCTACAAAACCTAGTTTTAGAATCAGATTTGCCTTTATTGTCATTTAACAGTGCAAAGTACATCAAACGAAATTGAGTTCGATGATTAGGGACATCAGACCACTGCTCCTAACTGGTGCGCCACCACAAAACCCTTTTCTTCGAAAGAATTACAGTGAAGTTAAAGCAAGCACATACATCACATACATAAGACATAAGACATTATAAACACAGTACGCGTGGTCAGGTGATGGAAGTTTTTCAGTGGATTCGGTTGTGGGAGGGGGACAGGAAGAGAAGAAGAATGTTGTGAGGCAGATGGAGATGGGGGGGGGGGCGGTTAAATGCTTGTATGTGGTGAGTCCTTGAAAGTCTGTTTGTGTATGAAAAATAACAGACTCAGACTTCTGTCCGTCTTTCAGTCCTGTGTCTTGGCCTTGGAAGGATGTTTTGACTGCAAAGGAACAGATTAGACCAGAGTGGCTCCAACTGCTTTACCGGCTCCCAGGAGGAACAGAATTAAACGGGGAAAAATGATTTGATTTCTGCTTATTTAGTTATAACTTAATTTTTGTTATAACTGGGCCTCAGCATTTAACTCCTCACTTCAGAGCAGGTAGATCCTGCACAGTTCATCCTTTTTCCCTCAGTCCCGCGATTTGCCAGAGCGCATCCACGGTTTGTCCAGCGATGTAATCCAACTTTTGTGTGAGTCCACAGCTCGTCCAGCCAGGTCTCGCACACAATCCTCCAACTGCACCACCATCCGCTGTAATACCTTCACGTTGTCACTAACCACTCCAAAGTGCTCCTTAATTTCGATTGACAGCAGAGGGGTCTCTGTGTGTGCTGCTGTCTTTCCAACTTTGCGATGAACCAGGGCAAGTCCAAGACCAATTAGAAGGTGTCCCATTATCAAAAATCCAAATAGGTAAATATCCTCAATATCCTCCACCGACAGAACCCACAGCCATACTACCTCCACTTGTTCCAAGCATCGATTGCATACTGCAAAAGTTTCCGTCAGTGCAGGCGGGCTCCCCCAGGCCCCTGTTCCTGGGTGAAAAAATGTTGTCAATTGCGCTGAGTGACCAGTTGATCAATTTCATAATTTAGTTGTTCGGGAGTACAGCAAGCAGGGGATCCAAAGACAAAATCAGATGAGACGTAGAGGCAAAAGCAGGAGAAAAAAAAAAGAGGAAGGCAAGGACAGCTCAGAAACATGGCTGTTCTCGACAGAGGACAGGGAGAAAAGTTTGCTGCGACAAATTTGTTATTTGCTTTTACAAAACTTTGTCTGCATTTACAAAACACTTTTCTGGCCTCTTTTTGATGTGGGGGTGTAGTTAGATAAGAGGCATGTACAGACTTGGTCCAGATGGGAAGCAATATTAGTGGTGATGGACAGACATGGCCTCTTTGACTACAATGGAGCAACGGCAAAGTACCATCGTTACATTAACCCTTTCATCCATGAATTATGAGAACCTTACTTGAGTTTTTTTCCTTCGTGTTTTTATTCCTCTTTAGGCATGAAAAAAACAATGCAATTGAATTTTTTTAATGAACCTATTTTTCATGGAGTTACAAAAATGTCCACTCAGCTGGACTCCAATTTTTGAAGCAAAATAACATGTATTTAAGACCCATCATCAGAAAGTGATCAGCTGCGTGAAAACTATGAAATAAAAACATTTGTCATGCAGCTAGTCTGATGTTTTCTCACATTTTAACATACTCTAATACTAGTTATTACTAACTTCATGCAGACAATATGCAAAAAAAAAAAACCCTTTTTGATTAAGAAAATGGTTGATTACAGTCTAATAACAATTAGCAATTGATTTAACACATGTTACTGCAGATCAGGTTTATCAACCTGATCTGCAAAGTTACAGTTTTGGTATGAATTACAGTGTATTATGGCATGATGCATAAGCGTTCACTGTGTCGGCTAATATGGAACTAAAACAACAAAACCCATGAATATATAAGAGAAGAACTGGAGAATAACTGTCCACTGTAGTGACCAGTATGCATGAAAGGGTTAAACATAACTGGGACTCATGTGCATGGTGCTGCCGGCTCAGAGCCCAGAGTGGGAGTCGGGGCCCGAGTAAGGCTGACGGATAGCCTTACTCGGAACTGGATCTGAGGTCCGTTTAAGTCAAACGGGCTCTGCTGTGAGCACTGCTGCATCCAGCGCACATGGCTGTGGCCGGTTGCGCACCGGGGCTTGGAGCTTTGTGTCCAGCTTGGTTCTGAGTTCTGTAAACAAAACTGGTTCCATTTATGGATCTTGGAACTGGTTTCGAGAACGGAACCAACTTCACTCTGCCGAATGATAATAAGTGGTGTTATTTAAGGTGAAATAGACACATCATGGTGGTACTTCACAATCGCTCCATTGTAGTGAATGAGGTGATGTCTGTCCATCACCACTAATAATGCTTCCCGTCCTGACCACGTCTGGACACGCCTCTCATCTAACCACACCCCCACATCAAAAAGAGAATGTTTTCTAACCGCAGGAAAGTGTTTTGTGACCACAGAAAAGTTTTGTAAATGCAGAAAGTGTTTTATGAAAGCAAAAACAGGTTTGTAGAAGCAAAATGCATTCTGTAGGTGCATTTTTAAAAAGAAATATATATTTTTGTTTTACAGTACTTCAAGTACGATTACAATGTTGTCTGGCGTCATCTAGACACCATACAATTAGCTCCTTATTAGCATACATATACATATTACACTTGCAGAGGACTTATTGAGCTCCAGATATGAACCATGATTTAATTTCCAGCAAAAAAATTCAATGACACACTCAAGCAAATGCAACTGCAGTGTGTGTAACTAATGTCCCATGAGTTCACAAGTCAAACAAAATGCTGTTTTAATTGTTGTAATTAATGGGGTGAAACCTGTAACCCAGTTCAAGTTGACAACCAGAATCACACTGCTTCCTCCACCGCTGATATTCCTGTTTGTCCACACAACAGCTACCAAATGCATTCTCTATTGTGGGGAATTTCCCAGCTCTCCCTCTGACACAACAGTGTTGTTGCATTGGTTCACTGCTGCCAGCTCTTTAAGTCAATGCCAACATCCACCAGTATGCTCCTGGGGGGACTTGATTTATCCATTACTCTCCAATACCTACATGTAAGAATATCTACGGGGACGCCACACTCCAAATTTCATCCTTATTCATAGATAAGTTTGAATTTGAACCCTCCAGGTGCTGCAAAGCTGTCTTTATATTCATTCCGGCAAAAATCGAGTAGATTTCTACAACCCGTTTTAATTCCTGCTTAATTTGTTATGTTTTATAACTAGTTGTGCCACAACATTTGCACATATGAGGTCAAGACTTCCGACGAACACTTCTCCGAGTACGCCATAGTTTGTCAGCAGCAGCAGTTGTAGTAATATCTGAAAATATGTCCAACTTTCGAGCCGATTACCTAAAATGTTTAGTTGTTGATTGAATTAATGAACACAAGTGGCTGAACGGGACAGAAAGCACGGTCAACAACCTGGAGGGGGCGGGGCATGAAGTGGTTCATTTGCATTTAAAGGGCCAGTGCTCAAAATGACCTTGCACATATAAGGTCAAGACTTCTGATGAACATTTCTCAGAGTACGACACAATTGTTTGTCAGCAGCAGTGGTTGTAGTCCACACTGAAAATATGTCCAAACTTTGAGCGGATTATCTAAAATGTTCAGTTGTTGGTTGAACTGGACAGAGCAGCACAGTCAACAACCTGGAGGGGGAGGGGCATGAAGTTGCTCATTTGCATTTAAAGGGCCAGTGCTCAAAATGACCTTTCTGGTGTCATTACTCAGAAATAGGGTTGAAGATGGACCTGTGGAGTTGAATTAATGAAGAATTCAGACCCAAGCAGAGCATTTACAGTTTATGTAGACCAGTGGAAATGTTTTAAAATGCATAATTCCATTTAAAAAAGCAAAATATCACTCCTTTAAACCTAGTATCACTGGCAAAAGAACTGGAGAGAAACACTCTTCTGTTCATTTACACAAAACTCCGTTTAGATATGGTGTATGTAGTTCATAGCACAGATTTCAGATGGACCCCGACAGTGAGGAGAGGTGGAGGTAGTCAAAAATTACAAAACATGTCATTTCCAGGGTAAGATTTGTCTCATTATTAGACTTCCATCAGACATTTGTTCCAGCAATGAGTCTATGTATTGTGCAGCTGTTGAACTCTTAGTCAGCTGCGCTTTTATAAAGATCGCGTAATGACTGGTTTGGGCTATCAAGTGCATTATGAGTGTAGACACTCACCTACGCAAACAGATTAATTGTTGATGCATATTACTTAACATTCACCTCCACAGGCAGTCAGCCAACCAGCAACTAAATGAAAGCGGCTGTTCATTTTGCCTCCTCTATTCAAGAGCACAGTTATTATAAAGCGCAGTTATTGTCATTAACACATACATGCGATGTTGTTTTTTTTCTGTCTGCATTTAGCACATGAAGCTAAAAAGACATAGGGAGTAGAAAGGCATTAACCTCCTTTTAATACATTTCTTATAACTGATGATTGCCAAAGCAATAAAGCAACACTCTAATAAAACTGATGATTATATACTCATGCGGTCAAGAAAAAGCAACAATAATGCATCCACTATCCGCTAAGAGTTCTGATACAGTAGAAGAGAGGTGTCCCGTGGGAATTTTTGTCTGCTCACACTCATAAAAGGTGAGAATCTGCGCTCAAAATCAAACATCCCATGAGACCCAGCAGAGGTCTTAACCCCATTAGTTCATACAACAGCTTGTATACAATCCTCATAGTGGTGAGTGTGCATGTGTTTCAGCCACTGAGCGCTGAAGAAGTCTCACAAAAGGAAATCTATTTGTATGGACTACCCTGATTTACCTCATGCATCTGAAATTAGCAGGTATTCTCCTCTTCAGCACAAATAAAGTGTGGTATTCAACCGAATCCTTCACACCTCACTGAACACACTGAAACATCATTTGGAATGTAGAACACCTTCTGCATGTGTTAATCCTGACTAGTTTTGCATGTCCTACACATGAAGTAAGGAATACACGTTCCTGCTGCACTCATTTAACCCTTTCATGCATAGTGGTCACTACAGTGGACATTTATTCTACAGCTGTTCTCTTGTATGTTCATGGCTTTTGTTGTTTTAGTTCCATATCAGCCAACACAGTGGACACTTACGCATCATCCCATACACTGACATTCATACCATTACTGTAACTTTGCTGTTCTTGATAAACCTGATCTGCAGTAACATGTTTGAGTGTAAAATAATTGTTAGTTGTCATTAGACTGTAATTAACTTTTTTTTTTTGCTTATTATCTCCATGAAGTCAGTAATAACTTGTATTAGAATATGTTAAAATGTGAGAAAACATCAGATTAGTGGCATTAAAGAGTTTTTATTTCATAGTTTTCACAGTTTATCACTTTCTGTTTTGTGTTTTCAATACATGTTTCTTTGCTTCAAAAATGAAATCCACGGTGTCCAGTTGAGTGGACCAAGGTTATTATCGTTAACGAAAACTAATGAAATGACAAAAACTAGAATTGAAAAAACATTTTCATTAACTGAAATAAATTAAAACTATAATTAAAAGAAAAACGATGACCAACTGAAACTGTATTGTGTGCTTACAAAACTAGCTAAAATGTATAAAAATTATGAATAAAATTCCCTTTTTGTGTTCGTCTTTGTCAATGTCGTATTGATACGAAATTGATTTATTTCGCTCTAGCAACTTTAGCTAGCGGCACCATACGACACTTCACAGTCAGTCACTTGTGGTCACTTGTGGTTTCCAGTCGTCTTCTGGTCCCCACTCTACATGGAAACATGGAGACTAAAGTTGGGAGAAAGCAGCAGAGTCCTGTCTGGGATTTATTTGAATACAATGGAGAAGAAGAGAAAAGATATGACAAAACTAAAATTAATGCTAAAACTAAACTAAAACTAAGCATTTACAAAAAAATGAAAACTAATAAAAACTAGCAAACCTGCTCTAAAAACAAATAAAACTAACTGAATTAGAGAAAAAAGTCAAAACTAAATGAAACTAAACTATAATGAAAAATCCAAAATTATTATAACCCGAAGTGGACATTTTTGTAACTCTGTAAAAAATAGGTTCATTAAAAAACATTCCATCACATTGTTTTTTTCATGTCTAAAGAGGAATAAAAGCACTCAGAAAAAAAATCTTGACTTAGGTTCTCATAATTCATGCATGAAAGGGTTAAAGTTATAGGATACTCCTATACTGGTATTTCTTGTTTGATTTTTTTATTGCGTTTCCAAAGATAAATAGATGTTTTTCAGCATAGCACAAATTCATTGCTATGAATCATAATAGCACTGAAATTTGCATTATTTTTTAGTCTCTAAGTTTAGATTTCATTTCACTTAAGTTGAAACATTTTATTGTTATATTTAGGAATTATTTTTTCCTTTTAATTCAGTGTTTGTGGGAATTTTTCATATGCAAAACCTGGATTTACAGAAAATGAAAGACAATGTGTTCATTATTTTCCTCACCTTAATTCACCTTCAAATTTAGTTTGTATTCACCAAAAGTATTACACTTTTAGTACATTGTCAACAGGGGTCTGGGCAGCAAAATGATAATGAATGTCTTAATATAATTTTATATTGTGATAAATATGATTGAAACATTTTATGTCCACAAGATAACTTCAGTTTGCATTGTGCATCTTCACTTACAAAATGCTTCAGAGTTTATTTTGACACAATTTTCCTAAACATTAAAATGTATTCATGATATATATATATATATATTTTTTATATAGAAATGTATTTTATTATAGTAGTTTTTATATGTTTTACATTATATCTTCACATGTTTAGAATATTTGTCATGTTCTGACCACAAATATTCATTTAAAGCCACTAATAACCATCTGGATTTTGCAAGTTTCATTTGTTCCACTCTCACTCAGGAAAAAGATCAGCTTATAAACTTAGAATATCTACTTATTTGACATTTATTGGGATATTTTTTTGACAATAACTCACATGAATATTCAGATCAATAATGAAAGTCCCACAAGTTGTAAGTGTCATGTGTCCTAATATTTTTGTCCATATAGTGTATTCAGTGTCTCATATTCTGTGAGAAAAATATTAATATTCAATGTTTCTCAATACAACGTGAGAACAGGAACAAATATTGAATCATCTATGAAAAATAGAAAATCTAAGGGTTACATGCAGGTTATTTGCGCTGTGTTCTGTGTTGACTTTTGTTATGTATATAATTAAATACTATTGGGATTTAGTGCATAAGAAGTTTTAGTTTTATAGTTGAAGTGTTAGATTTAATTTGTCAGGAAGCTGTGAGGAGGGACTTGAATTATAGAGGCTGAAAAGTGTAGAATGAAATTATATTATGACATCAAATATTTATATGATTTATTAAAAATCCTCTTTTACTCTATGTACCATTAATATTAGGGGAAAATAAGCATATGGTATGTGCAGTATGTAACTTTGTTCATTATAGTTTTTACATAGCTTTAGGTTTGTCTGTTTTTTGTTTTTTTTATTATTATGAATTTATTTATTCATTTGTAATTTTTTTTTTTTTTTATTGGATTATGTCTGTTAATTATAATAATAACCCTGCTATTGTGCTATATTATTGACCTAATGTACAGAAACTTGCCAATATCCTAAGTTGATGATGTGAATGTCCAAAATATTATAAACATGGAAAAATGTCTGGTCCTTCTGTCTCCGGTGATGTAAAAGTAAGTGTGACACATACAGATAATCTATTATATTTTGTTTAGCCTGCATGTCTTTGACCTGTGGGACTAAACCAACCAACCAAAACGTATTTAATGAAAAGGAGATGGATTTTATCATAAGATCATTATTACGCTCTGATATTTTAAATCACATAACCACAGTTATAAATTTAATTGGTTGAAACATGTCTGAGTTCAGGTGTAGAAATGAGACATGTTTTCACATGTTCATCAAAGGGTGTTTTTGGTGACTGACAAAACGTATTTGTCACTCATCCTGCACATTTAATGAAGAGCTCATTAGATGGGAACCTCATTAGCTATTTGACGACTGAGAGCAAATGATCCAGAGAGGAGGAGAGGAATTTGTAGCGTGTCTTTCATTGAAGGTGGAGAGGCAAGGAACATTCAAGGATGTGCCTTCGCTTCTGGCTTCTTGATTGGAGTAAACATCATCATCTTTATAACAGCCTCCCTGCAAACATAATCCTCCACGGAAAAATGCTCCTAACCCAAATAAACCACCGAAAAAGAGATGATGAGAGTTACTGGAGGAATGTATTTTTAAAGATGTCCTATTTTCTTACATGTGCAACCCAAGAATTTTTATTTTTTATTTATTTGAATGCATAATAAGTGGACGCAGAACAAAGAGTGCTGTATCTTGGTGGTGATAACCTCCCCCCTGCCTCTTGCAGATCTGTGACAAGGAATGGCACTACTATGTGATCAACGTGGAGTTTCCTGCAGTGACACTGTTTGTGGACGGTGTGACCTATGAACCCTACCTGGTGACAGACGACTGGCCGATCCACGCGTCGAAGATTGATACACAGCTGACTGTGGGCGCCTGCTGGCAAGGTCAGTGTGTGTTTGTGAATTTAAAAATATACAGGAGCTGCAGTAGGAGCAGGAAACGACATCACAACATCAGTGAAGTCTAATATGTGATGGAGATGGTGCATGAGAGGACATCATCACACAAGTTTGTCATCAGAAAATGCTTATTGGCTAAAATTTGCTTAGAGGTCTTATTTATGTCTTTGTGCATAAAAAATAAATATAAGTGAATCCCCAAAGGAACTCTGTGTTGGTAAATGCAAGTTATGCAAATTTACAGGATTTCAATTCTGTTCAACATGTTGATGGTCATATGAACTATGTTTTCAGGTCAAAAATGTCCAATTTTATCACAATTAATGCTATATTTTTTCATGTCACAAATGGCCAAGTTATATTTTAACTGAATTTACCTGAAAAACAAATATTCTATTTTTTTTAGATTCCCCAATTTTTCTTACAAGATTCTATCCTACATATCACATGTTTTATTTTTACAGGTTGCAATATGGAGTATGGTGCTGATCCATCCTGCTTATGTTACGCCAATACATACATTAAGAATGTCACACGTCACTTTTTAAATCAACAGTTTTCGAATAATAAGCATTTTTATGAAGAAATAACTATTCTATATTGTTATTTCCTCTTTAGTATGATGATAAACTATACAATAAATAATTCTGATACTAGTTTTTGCACAGGGATCATTTGTGGAAACGGTGACATGGCTGCCGAGCATCAGTATGATGGGATCTGTAACAACCATGTCACATCCGTCCACTGACACATTTTGTGTTTTTGTGTCAGCTGTTATTGTTTTAGATCCACAATACTAACATTTATGAATAAGAGGAGAATTAGCAATAGTAAGTATATAAGTTTATTACTAATAAAGTACTAGTACTGACCAGATCATCATGGGCAATGTCAAGTCTGTCCACCAGCAAAAGTTTTCACATACACGTGCTATTCAAAATCCAATATTTCTGAAAATATAGCTTCCACTGTCAAATAATATCAGTAGTCTGTGCACAAATGTATTAGCATTATGTCAACACAGTTGTATGCATTTCTTACAATTTTTTTTTTTGACCAAAATGGCCACTCATTTGACCCCCTAAGTAAATTTTAGCCGTTATGGAAACAGCACAATGTGAAATTATTTTCTGAATGGTGTTTACCTGTTTCAAAAAAGAGCAAATGAGGATGTGGAAATGCCTGTGTTGAGTGCATTCTGATATACCACATTGTACTGTACCATCTTCATCCACATACTGGGTCACAGGGGCAGCAGCCTCAGTAGAGAAGCCCAGACAGCCCCCTCCCCAGCCACTTCCACCAGCTCTTCCGAAATCCCGAGGCGTTGATATAATGAAGATTTATAGATCAGCTGTTTGACGTATCTTCCCAGATGCTCTGATGAGGCGTGAAATCATATCTGGTTGTACAACAGAGAGTGTGGACCAAATGAGGGTCAGAATTCTTTGTCTAATCTGTAAAAACTGCAACAGAACGCTGTACTTCTACTGTTTGCATCTAACAGAGCCCACAGCCCCACCTTCAAGGCAAGGCAGGTTTATTTGTATAGCACATTTTAGCAACAAGGCAATTCAAGGTGCTTCACACAGGACATTGAAATAAAAAGAAACACATTTAAAACATTATAAAAGAAACATGTAAAAGGTGATTAAAAACAGCAAGTAAGAAAAGAACACAAAAAAATCCAAAAATATAAAAACACACACATATTAAAGTAAGAGTTGCAGTGCAGAGTTTCAAAGGAGATTATAAAATTTAAAAAAGTCAAAAGCCTTTTAGTCAAAGGTAGCAGTGAACAGGTGAGTCTTTAACCTTGACTTTAAAGAACTCAGACTCTCAGCAGACTTGATATTTTCTAGTAGTGTGTTCCAGATATACGGAGCATAGAAAGTGAACATTGATTCTCCATGTTTAGTTCTGACTTTTGGAACACAGAGCAGACCTGCACCAGATGACCTGAGTGGTCTGGATGGTTCAATGACACAAAGACACTATGCAGCCTAGTTTATTCTCCCCAAACCAGTTGATGAAAATGCTAAATTCAAGTTTTCTTTTTCAGTAATTGGCTTCAAATTCACTTGACATTTTGTAGAAACACAGTGACTCGCAGGCAGCATGGTGAAATTCCAGCACTGATCAGTAAAGGCCTTAATAGGTTTCTCGGCCACTCTAAATCACCCATAATTGTAAATTAGTTGGTGAATGTTTGTCGTCTGTATATGTCAGCCTTGCTAAGAACTGGTGACACATCCTGGGTATTCCCCATCTTTGTCCAACTGGCACCACCATGACCCACTCAAGGACTAAGTAGTTCAGTAAAAATGAATAAATGAATGAACAGTCACTGTCTTCTTTATATTGTAATTATATCTAGCATTCGTTTCAGGTAGAGGCCATGAACTAATGTCTTTTACATCAAAAAAATCAGTTAATTAAAGTCCTTATAAGTTGGTTATGTAATAAAAAATGAATACATTGCTGTATAGTAATAGTCAGAAGCAGGTTCATATTGTAAATGTTGCTGTAAAACTAAATACAATAAGGATTTTAATAAAAAACGAAACAACATAAACTAACTCACACCAAACGGGGGAATCAATAGTAATTCAGTAAAGTTTGAAGCAGTTGGTGGATCTTTGCCAAATTCCCCCCAAACTCTGCAAAACAAAATCTGAATGTTGTAGCTACAGATCAGAAGTAAATACTATAATATATTAAAATGTTCTGTATTTTGTAGAATATTAAAACTCTGAATTAAAAAAATAATTTAAAAAGACTAAAAATACTATTCTTTAAGATTATGAGGGAAGAACAAGAGACTTACTGTTGCAACAGATACTGTATATAAAGAGATTAAGATTTTCCCTGAGGCTGCAAGTCTTTCTTTTAGAGACATGAGCAGTGAGCATCAAACGGGAAATTCTGCATGTCAGTTCTGGCAGCCTGAGATGAGAGCGCGTATGATCGCATTGGAGTGAGTAGGAGCTACCCCACTGCCATGTTTATGACAGGAATAATTTTACAAAAGTGTCTTTAAGGAGACAGTGAGGAGACTCTGCAGCTGGCTTAAATACTGCACTTGTGCTCATCACACTCAGCATTAGTCAAAGTTTCAGATTTGCAACATTCAGTCCATCTATTTGGTTCTTTTTTGGGGCATAAACATATTTGAACACATCTGTTTATGACAGAAAGTACATGCAACTCACAGCTTTAGAAAATTAAACTCCTATGTAGCTTTGACATAACGGCTTCTGCTGAATTATTTCTTTAACCCTTTCATGCATACTGGTCACTCCAGTGGACAGCTGTTCTACAGCTGTTCTCTTGTATATTCATGGATTTTGTTGTTCTTTTCATTGTTTTTTTGTTTGTTTTTTTACACATATCTTTATTAAAGTTTTAAGACACTACATATCTTTTCTGACATGAATTGGTAACATTATGTAGAGCTCTCCTGAGCATAAACCCCCAGAAACACAAGCTCTCCCCATAGTTTTCACACAATTTATCAGTAAATACATGTTTCTGTGTGTCAAAAATTTAATGTATGGTGTCCAGCTGAGTGGACATTTTTTGCAACTTCATGAAAAATAGGTTCATAAGAATTTTTTTTTCATTATTATTTTTTAATGGATTTTTAAAATGTTTTAAAATATTATTATTTTTTATTTTTTTATTTTTCAGAAGAAAATTTTCAATCGCATTGTTTTTTTCACGCCTAAAGAGGAATAAAAACACTCAGGAAAAAATTTTGGTTAAGGTTCTCATAATTCGTGCATGAAAGGGTTAAAGAAAGAAAAAACAATAGTCTTAATGTCTTTTTTCCTATATTTTAAGTCTTATGTAAGTGTTCCTCTCTCCTGATCACACCCTCTGAATGTGGATTATTGACTGAAAATGAATGACATTTATTTAAAAGTAATATTGAAACAAACTCTACTTTAAATGAGATTTTTTACAGTTATCACTCATTTTGTTGTTACATAACAATAAAAGAGAAATCAGTAGAGAGAGAAACTGCTGCTACGATTGAAATAAAGTAAAACTCAGCAGAAAAAAATGTATAGTATGTAGCAGTATAGTTATAATCACAGTACTGTCGCTGTAAGAGAAGAATAAGCATGAGCATGTCAAAAAAAGGGGTCAAATCAAACCCTAGGGCTACACATTGGGCAGAGTTGATCCACGTCGACAGTCATTTAAATCAGATAAAAACAGGTTACTGAGATTGTCATGAACCAAGTTGTTGAGGCACAAGAAAACACAGGTGGGAAGTTCAAAAGCGGGTTATTTTCCCCCAAAATATTCAATAAAACAAATAACTGAGGGCAACTGAAAAAGCAGAGCTATAGGGCGGTTTAAAAATAAATCAACAAAACATAACACAAGCAATAAATAAGGCTAACAAAACAAGAAGTTAACTCAACAGACCAGACAGAATGAAAGATGAGGGAAATGTGTGTATGGGTTGACAAAACCAATAAATATACATGGAGAAAAATGACCAAACTAAAACACACAAAGACGCTCAAGGAACAGAACATGAAACAAAAAGCAAAACAAAAAAATCTCTTCATCTTTGTGAGACCATGAAGGAGAAGTTAACAGGTAAATGATAAAGTGTGAAAACAGTATAAACTAAATATGTATGCCACTGCAAAAGGATCACTTTCTCTGATTTTACCATTTATACATATGTGTTTGAGTAAAATGAACATTATTCTCTAAACTACTGACAACATCTCTCCCAAATTCCAAATAAAAATATTGCTATTTAGAGCATGTATTTGCAGAACACACCACATGGTCAAAATTCCAAAAAGATGCAGGGTTGAAATGAGCATAACTGTTTATTTCTCATTATCTTTTTTTCAGATACAAAATACTGGAAATATGCACACAGTCTTAAATGACACACAAAAAATAACTGAACTAAATGGGTTCTAAAGGTTAAACCCAGTAATTAGTGTAACCCCTGACCATATGACAAGAAGCAGCACAAACAATTAGAAACATCTGACATGTGTTGGATGAACCCTGGTATAAAACATCAGAAGATCTTTACCATACTACTGGAAGGGCTCAGAGCATCTGTCTGTGGTTCTAAGAAACTGAGATTTTTTTAACTGGCCAGTTCGGTACCTACAGTTGAGGACTAGTCCCATCTCGACATTAAATATCTTTTTTTTTTTTTTTTAATTCCCTATTTTAAAGTCAGGAGGGACTGATTTAATTCACGATGCTAAGCAGTTACCAGGGGGTGGGACAGGAAGAAGCCCTGCACGTCAGGAGACAATGGATATGTTCAGTGTTGTCCTCTGGTGGTCAAACACAGGAGTTTGGCATATTTATGTATTTTTGATTAAGGAAGAGACTACCAAAAATGGCAAGTTGATAGGACCAATATTTTGGGAGATATTAGTCATTTTGGAATACAATAGCCTTATAATTATGTTGCAATGACCATGATGGTTGACGAGAAGCACAGTACCACACTGCATGATGGGAAATGAAGTTAAAAACAGGAACGACACATTTACTAACTTCAGTCCCTAAATTTTGTATATATATATATATATATATATATAGAGAGAGAGAGAGAGAGAGAGAGAGAGAGTTAGGAATCTGACACTGGAAGTAAGGAAGGGGCAGGACTAGATAAGTCATTGCTTCTTTCTGTCCCTTCTAAAACTGCGTTTATGAGTTGATTCATATGTACATTTATGTTAAATTTATTGTGTTTCGTTACTTTTTTCTGTGATTACTGACCAGTGATGGGTGCATATGTAATTGACTTATTGCTGTTATTGTTTTTTCAGTTCTTTTTTTTTTACATCAAAGTTTGAGACAAATAAACCAAATAAAATAAAATAATAATAGATATCAGTATTAATATATTCATTGTCCTTTAAATTTTAAAGAATGATTTACCAAACAGCTTTTTTGTGAGTACTCATAAAATGTCAAAAGTGAGCTCTGCAAGTGCAAAGGGAGGTCACATTAAATACTACCATGTTAGTTTATAGAGGCTGTTTTTTCCCAAAAACGTACATTTTTCCTGCTGTACTTCGCATATATTCAGACTGTATCTTAACACAGAGACAAAGACATGCACATCTGTGGTCATTATAACTTTTCTAAAACAACACACCTGATGTTAGTGTAAGACTTTTGCACAGTACTGTATATCCTTATCATCCTACTATCCTGAAGCATAACAGCTGAACAACACATAAAATGAATGACTGTCAGATCCAGACTCATGTGCTGTTAATGTAGGTACAGCTGCTGTTCTGTGTGTGAATGTGCATGGCCTCTTTTTGAGTTCACAGATGTCATGACACACATCACCTGACTCCAAACAACACCAGTAGAATTTTTCTGTGAAGTCCCACATAGGTCCCACATAGGTCCAGGGACATATAACATTATTTTAAGTCAGCCATGAATTCCTGCCTGAATTACATTAAAGGGGTCATATTTTGGTAAACCCACTTTTATTCGTCTTTGGTTCATTTATTTGTGTGTTTGGACCCTAATAGTTCATAAAGTTTGAATTTGAACCCTCCAGGTGCTGCAAAACTATCTTCATATTTATTCTGGCAAAAGTGGATTTCTACAACCTGTTTAAATTCCTTCTTAATTTGTTCCGTTTTATAACTCATTATGTCATGACATTTGCACATATAAGGTCAAGACTTCTGATGAACATTTCTCAGAGTACGACACAATTGTTTGTCAGCAGCAGCGGTTGTAGTCCATACTGAAAATATGTCCAAACTTTGAGCGGATTATCTAAAATGTTCAGTTGTTGGTTGAACTGGACAGAGCAGCACAGTCAACAACCTGGAGGGGGAGGGGCATGAAATAGCTCATTTGCATTTAAAGGGCCAGCGCTTGAAACGACCTTTCTGGTGTCATTACTCAGAAATAGGGTTGAAGATGGACCTGTGGAGTTGAATTAATGAAGAATTCAGACCCAAGCATAGCATTTACAGTTTATGTAGACCACAGGGAAATGTTTTAAAATCCATAATTCCATTTAAAAAAGCAAAATATCACTCTTTTAACATCTGGAACCTATTTTGATGGACATTTCAGTAGACTGTATTACAGACATAAAGTGCTATAGAAGCATGAACACTGGTTTGATGGCAGAGAACTCATGCTCATTAACACACAAAATCGGAGCCTTTTTTTAAATTTCTTTATAGACCAGTCTGTGTCTGAAATGTGAGGAAACACAACAAACTTTAAAAACTCTGATAAACAAGGCTAAATTTCTCTCTGGAACAAAGTTTATGGGCATGTGTACACCAGCATATGATTTGCAGAAAATCTTGTGAATAGATCCATAAAACCAGTCAGACTGCAGATGCAATGACAATTTATTAGTGGGCAAAATCCATTCTGTGTGGATGCAGCCCTGAATATGCTTTAGGTGAAGAATACTGTAGAAAGAAAGCTTAAATCTGAACAAATTGGACAAATTGTCAAAGACCTCGTTTTGACAGCAGAAAAGTAAATCATTGACGTTTGTTTGTCTATGTTGATTTTGTCAGTGATGGGCATGTCACTTTTAGCTGTGACTGACAATGGGATGTGATTATGTTAAGGCAATTCATGATGTGTTTTTGATCATTTTGCTCCTAGAGAGACACAAAATTTCTCTTTTGGGTCTTGAGAAAAACAGGTGAAAATAGTTTGGGAACCCTGCAGCAGGCTAAATTATTAACCCATACAGACCCAGTGTTAGTTTTGTAGCAGTTCCCAAATGAATTTTTCTCTCCAGTTAAACTTTCTTGAGTGATTTATCACCATATATTATATTATCCTCTGTATTTAGCATTTTTCACTGTAAATCATGTATTTTCCAATATGTAATTTCTTATATTTAATTACAATTTTTCCCAATTGCTAAAACACAAAAGCCAATTCTCTAAACCAAATGACCAGTTCTATAAACACATTTAATAAAAGTAGCCCCCGTTTGCCAAAACCGTAAACACATTTCACATGAAGACACAATTCACAAAACATGTCCTCCTTTTTTCAAAAATCTAAACACATTTTGTCTTGCTAAAACACAAGTTGCAAAAAAACGCTGCTCAAATTCTCAAATTAAAGCTCATGTGATGCAAAATGCTTGCCACAGTCAGCAAAATTTGAACACAATGAATACATCTGGCCTCATTCATTAAACACAACGACTAAAAATTGAAGACACTTGTTGCAAAGGATGTGATTCCACCTATTAAAACCAGTTCAGAGTGCACAGTTTGCTGAAGGTTCAAACAAATACAATGGACGGAGGCAGAGTCAGAGGAAGAGGAGTGCAATGACGTGATGCCGCGTAATATATGTGTGTGTGGGATAAACACTGTGAATAAACAAGAAAAGCACTCGGAGAGCGCAGACCTCTGCCAAGACAGATCTAACCCCCCCCCCCCCATGTTTGTTTGTTTGTTAGTAAGATAACTCAAAAAGTTATGGATGGATTTTTCAGGAAATTTTCAGGAAATGTTGATACTGGCACAAGGGAAAAATGATTAACTTTTGGTGGTGATCAGGGGTGGGGGATGGGGGGGGGGGCCCACTGATCTGCCTTGGCGGAGGTCTGCGCTCTCCGAGTGCTTTTCTAGAAAAGACAGCGCAGATCTCCGCCAAGGCAGATCAGTGCCGCCCCCCCCCCCCCGTGGACCCACCCTCACCCCTGATCACCACCAAAATGTAATCATTTTTTCCTTGTGCCAGTATCAACATTTCCTGAAAATTTCATGAAAATCTGTCCATAACTTTCTGAGTTATCTTGCGAACAAACTAACAAACAAACACGCACGCACACAAAGCAAAGCGATCACAATTTTTACCTCCACCAGGAGGTAAAAATATCACACCCTGAACATTGTTTTCAATGAGTATTGTTGTGTGTACTGGATCCTCTGTAGTGTTTGCATAGAGTTGTGATACAGTACAGTAGTGTACATACTGTATTTTCTGTAGATGTACATACTGTTCATATGAAACACACATCTATGAAGGCCCAGTACTTTACAGTGATATATTCTGAGAACAGATGCTGTAAGGTTTCTAAAAATATGCTTTGGCAGTTGTGGAAAAAAGAGAACATTCTCACACACTGAACACTGTGTTTTCAGTTGTTTTTTTGTAGTGTGAAATGATGTGTACAGTGTTTAAATTTTTGCAGGCTTGAGCAGCTGTTGTGGAGTGAACGTTTGAATTTTGAAGAGAGAAGGTGTAGTTGTGTTCATGTAGCTTTAGAAAAGTGTGCTGTGTTTAGAGTTTTGGAAAAAACTCAGGAAAATTTAGTGAAATGTGTTTTAGCAGTTGAGAAAAACTGTAAGATGTTCATGAAAACTCAGTTAATCCAAAGGTTATTATATCAAAACTGAGAAAACTGAAGAAAAAGTGACTTTTTCAGTACAGATATCAATAAGTGAACGTAAAAACAAGTGTGTCCATCCACTGTCATTGATCCAACTCCATGGGTTTTTCTGGTGAATCAGTGTTATTGAAGATAACAGTGTTTCTGCGTTCACTACGGAGCCTCCGAACATCCAAATGGGTCCTATCTGATGACCATGAAAAGATGACAAACTGCATTTCACACCAATTATTTACATGTATTGATAGGATTAGTGGATCTACAGATATTAAACATTGTGGTTCAGTAGATGATTTTGGTTGCCAGTGGCTGTTTGGGTCTTTATGGCTAAGTAAATTTCAACATCACAAACACAAAGCAAAAAGGCTGGACTTAAATTACATATGTGAAAAAGTTCATAACATCTTATTAAATATTTCTCTCCTGTTACAGTTAAGAACAGTTAAGCTTTTGGTCGCTGCTGGAGGTTTGGGTCTGTATGGGTTAAAAGAAAAGTGATTTCAGTATAGAAGGAGGGATATTTTTAAGCAATAATGGGTGGCTAACAGCTTCAGAGACTGAATGTTTTGTGCACAAATTGCAGCTGCTTTAGGGTTAGCATTCTGACTGTAACAAAAAATAAAAGCACAGGAAACAGTCCAAAAGTAGTGACAACATGCAGTGAATGAAGAATGAAGATGTTGAATATAATATCTAAAGCACAAACCATGGAGAGACTTACTGTTAAGATAAATTGAGAGATTAAGATTTATCCCCCGGGGCTGCAAGTCTTTCTTTTTTCAAATCGAGAGGAGCTAGCATCGAGCATCAAACGGTAAATTCTGCGTGTCAGTTCCAGCAGTCTGAGATGAGAGCGCATATGAGTGCACTGGAATGAATAAGCGCTACCCTACTGCCATGTTTATGACATGAATAATTACACAAAAGTGCCTTACAGGACGGCACAATGAGACGGTGGTGATCCGCTCTGCAGCTTCCTTAAATCACAATCGTGCTCATAGCACTCAGCATCATGCAAAGCTCCAAATTTGCTGGCATTTCAGCTGGTGTGTAAATTTCTTTTCATCCTGTGCCTGATTGCAATTTTCTTTTTTTGTCATCGTTTTCTTCTTTGCTTCATACAGCCCCTCTTTCTGCCTCTTTCCACGAATCTCTGATTGTGAGAGAAAGCCCTGAAGGAAGGATTAGCTAGACTGAATGGAGGACAACTTTGCCAGCTATTACATCCCAATGAAGCAGCTTTAAGCTTCACTAAGCCGCAACTGATAACTTTGCAGGCCATTAGATTGCCTCTCAGAGTCTCTCATTTCTCCATCCCCTTTTCCCTACAATCAACAACGTAATAATGATGAGACATGTAGAATAAAAGACAGTGAGACTGTACTCTCACTGCCTTAAAAGCAAGAAGGACGACACACGGCGCAGTACAAGGTTAACAAGAAAATGGTTCTGTTGTTGCTGCCTTTAAAGCTTTTCTCTGTAGTTGTAAGAAATGCGCTTTTATTTCTTGAGCAACAGTAAAATGGGGGTGGAAAAAAGCAAGCATCGTACTGTCCAAATACTTAACTAAAGAGAAAAAGTGTTGGCAAAGATGAACCATAAAAGCATCATTTAACACTGTTCATTATTTAGCCATTTACAGCTGAGTTAGAGGCATTCACTGAACACATTTTAATGATATTTAGAAGCTTCTCAGCAGTTACTTTATTTTTTTTTTATTAAAATCGCACTGATGTGTTGACTCAAACTGAAAGATAAAGTCTGAACCTTACAATTGATGATATCACTGATTGTGTATTCAATCAACAATGAAAAGGACAAAACCTTATGTTCATGTTTTTATCCACCTTTTTTGGAATTCCACTTATAATAAATTACTATCTAAAATCAACATAGTTTTCTTTAACATGGAGTTATTAAATCAAAACTGTTCATCATAACTTATTTATTTTAGGACCTAATTTGTAAAATCTACTGCACAACATGTGCCCCTCCCTCTGCCCTTATTACTCATCCCTCTCTTGTCGGACTGTGAAAACCATGTATGTCTAGACACATGAAGTCCAAAAATATCCGTTTCTGAGTGCTCGTTGCAACACAAAGGCCTCCTCTTGATGAAAAAGCTTTCAACACTGCCTTTGTCAGAGAAATGACGATGTGGAATAAAGGGAAGAGTGATGAGGAATGTACATTTGGTGACAAAGACAGTGAAAGTTTCTTTTCCTGCCCCTTCGTCTGAGTATTTGTAATCACTGAATCATAGTATTGACATGACTGTTCTAGGCTGCAGACATGAATCACAAAATAACAACAAAAACTCTTACAATAGTCTTGAATGTTTACTTAATGTACTATTAGAAGCACTGTAAGTAAACCTTGTTATAAGGATAAAAGTTAAAAACTAGTGCCATCAAACGATTACAATTTTTAATCAGATTAATCACAGGGTTGCTGTGGATTAATTCTGATTAATCGTGACTGAATATCTTTTTTTTTTTTTTTTTTTTTTTTTAATTTCTTTTTCACATGTTCATGGATGTAAAATACAACAAACAGTACAACAAGGCCAGTTGAGGGTTATAGTATTCAACAAAAGATATCCATAAATGATACAATAAAAGGAAAATAAGGACATCCCTTACCATTTCAGCACTGATGTCTTTGTTTATAAATCCAATCCATTTGTTCCATTTTCTATCAAACTCATCTTTTTTTAATCTTAAGGTATAAGTCATCTTTTCCTTCACCCATATTTCCTGTACTATATCTAACCATTGTTTGTATCCAGGTGGGTCAATATCAAGCCAGTTTCTTATTATGTGCTTCCTGCCAGCTGTGAGAAGAATTTTGACCAAGTAATTATCTCCTTTCAGTACAACTGCACTTATATTTCCCAAATATAAAGTGGAACAATTCTTGGTAACCATATATCCTAGTACCTCATTTATCACAGGGTTTACTTTGTCCCAAAATGGTTCTATTTTGGGACAACACCAGTAGATGTGTGCATGGTTTGCATTTATTTGACCACACTGCTTCCAACAGGTTTGTTCTTTTAATAATTGCTTACTTTTTAAATTTGGTGTAATAAAGAAACATGTTAATTTTTCCAATTGAATTCTCTCCATATGAGCGAGTTTGTTGATGTCTGTAGGTTTTCACACATGTGGTATCATTCCTCTTCAGAAATCATGGCATTCAACTCCTTTTCCCACTTACATTTTATATATACACTACCAGGCAAAAGTTTGGACTCACCTGGTTTTTCTTTATTTTTATGACTATTTTCATTGTAGATTCTCACTGAAGGCATCAAAACTATGAATGAACACATATGGAATTATGTAGTTTAAAAAGGTGTAACAAAACGCAAAGCATGTTTTATATTTTAGATTCTTCAAAATAGCCACATTTTACTTTTATTACTGCTTTGTGCATTCTTGGCATTCTCTTGATGAGCTTCATGAGGTAGTCACCTGAAATGTTTTCCAAAAGTCTGGAAGGAGTTCCAAATGATGCTGAGCTCTTGTTGGCCATCTGTGGTCCATCTCATGTCATTTAAATAAGAAGGTGAATCCAAACTTTTGCCTGGTAGTGTAGTGCAGTTTTATTCTGATACTCCATTAAACTGTGGTGAAGTCTTGACATGACATTTGATAATTTTTGATTTAATTCAATTTTTTATGTTTTAACCATGATTTTCATTACTGGGTTACTTTCTTCTGGTGTCACCCTCATTACCTTTTTATTGTAATGTTCCCTCAGCTGAAGATATCTAAATAGGTCTTGATTAACAAGTGCAAATCTTTTCCTCAAATATTCAAAACTTCTTAACTCTCCATTCTCTGTAACAATACACCACGCTGTCATTCCCTTTTTCATCCATTCTTTAAATGTTGAGTCGTACAACCTGGTCTTAAAATCACTGTCCAGTGTGTGGTAAATCAGAATATCATTCATTTTTGATCTATATTAATTGTGTTTCATTTTGCTTGAGCAAACAGACTTAAGAAAGAAAGGAATATATATGCACTTAATGTCTTTGTTAAACACCTTCAACATCCATCCATCCATTCTCTTCCGCTTATCCGGGGCCGGGTCGCGGGGGTAACAGTCTAAGCAGGGATGCCCAGACTTCCCTCTCCCCAGACACCTCCTCCAGCTCTTCCGGGGGGATCCCGAGGCGTTCCCAGGCCAGCCGAGAGACATAGTCTCTCCAACGTGTCCTGGGTCTTCCCCGAGGTCTCCTCCCGGTGGGACATGCCCGGAACACCTCCCCAGGGAGGCGTCCAGGAGGCATCCGAAACAGATGCCCGAGCCACCTCAGCTGGCCCCTCTCGACACGGAGGAGCAGCGGCTCTACTCCGAGCTCCTCCCTGGTGACTGAGCTCCTCACCCTATCCCTAAGGGTGCGCCCAGCCACCCGACGGAGGAAACTCATTTCGACCGCTTGTATCCGGGATCTGGTCCTTTCGGTCATGACCCAAAGCTCATGACCATAGGTGAGGGTAGGAACGTAGATTGACCGGTAAATTGAGAGCTTCGCCTCTCGGCTCAGCTCCTTCTTTACCACAACCGACCGGTACAGCGACTGCATCACTGCAGATGCTGCACCGATCCGTCTGTCAATCTCACGCTCCATCCTTCCCTCACTCGTGAACAAGACCC